>NW_023458557.1:34076062-34079454 GCF_013731165.1 Rhagoletis pomonella | reverse complement strand
AAAATAAATAGTTTTGAACTTTTCAATATGTGGGTCTCTTATAGTTATGATACGCACTATTAAAAGGATTTTGAGTATGAAGTTCTGTAACCCATTTAATTGTAGTACATTAAACTGCAAGTTCGAAATAGCTAGGACTTAAGTATTTCCATATGAAGTATGTTCGACGATTTTTTATATGGAGAAAATGAGCGACACCTTCACCAAAAAAACTTGCCAAAAATCAACAGTATGTCCTAGCTACTTCAAACTTGCACTCAAAATCTTTTTTAAATATCTAGTCAAAATAATCGATATTTTTACGAAGTTTGAAACTTAGCTTTATTCGATTTTTGTTGACAAATAAACTTTATTTTTATAAAAGAAAAAAAAAATTAAATAATAGTAAAAAATAGTCGAAACTGTGGGTGCCTTATAGTTATGATATGCACGATATAATGAAAACTGTGACACTTATTCCTCATAGTCAGAATCTACATAAGTCCCATCCAAGCCCTGTTAAACTAATATTTATAATTCGCTTCAAGTTCTACTAACTCCATTGCTTCAGCAAAGAAAAATCTCCGGTTGGTGACCACTGGATAGTGATGGCAAAAAACTTTAATAATCGATTAATCGGTTAATTGATTAATCGAAAGCATTCGATTAGTAATTGCAATTAATCGTAAGAAATTAACCGATTAATCGGTCGTTTCGATTAAAATCGAAAATAATAAAAACCATTTACTAAGTTATAAAAATTGACCATGAATTCAGTGCGCAACCAATCAAGAAAACTAAAAACTAAGGGAAACAATAAATAAAAAGATGTAAAGTAGTATACCATCCGTTATACACCCCGTGTCAAAATTATAAGCGCATCACAAGAATTATTTTTGTTATTCAAAAAATTCGAGTTTTTGATTTGATTTCTTAGAAAGATTCTCAGTGCGCGCTTCCACTCCGTAACGCCTGGGTTCAAACCCTGCTCAAAGCAACATCGCAAAAATATAGAAAAAAGTTTTTTTCTTAACAGCGGTCGTCCCTCCACTGAAAAACAGCTTCTCATAAAAATACAATCGCCGTTCGAAGTCGGCGCACGCCACAAATCGGAGGAGAAGCTCGGCCAAACACTAACACATGTGTAAGCGCCAATCTATTATTATTATTATGTAAGCCCATTAAATTTTTGCATAAAAAATTGCAAAATTGAAGTATTACTTATCGTTGATTTTTGGCAATTTTTTTTACGGTGATGCTTATTTTCTTCCATATAAGAAAGCGTGTGGAAGCAAATGCGAAACACCGCATTTGGAAAATAAAATGAAAATATGTGAATACCTGCGTTGTGTTTTTTAGTTGTTTTATTTGTTTAGTTGTTAGGTTAAACTTGTGTTGCGCTTTTTGCAAAAATAGCGTTTAAAAAATTTGCAGAATACGAGAATATAAAAAATGTCCCAACTAGTAAAAGTATACATATATACATATGTAGGTACCCGGTAGAATGGACACTTTTATTGTTGCTAATATTTTTGAGTGGTAAGAATGCCAATTTTGTTACGGAATTTTGATTCATTATAGTGTGAGTAAAGTAGCCAGTTTTTGATGATTTCTTTTCGATTATTTTCAAAATTAATCGGTTTATCGCTCGATTAATCGAAAGAAAAATTTCGATACAATTAAATCGTTAACCGAATGAAAATAACCGATTATAATCGGTTATTCGATTAATCGTGCCACCACTACCACTGGAACAAGTGCGAGCAAGTAATCAGAGAGTTTAATGAAACTAGCAATCTATTAAAAACGTCTCCTAAATTCTCAGCGCGAACCGTTTTTCTACTACAGATCTCTATAAGGTTTTTAAAGTCCTTGTTCGAACTAAATCCGCTTCTCACTAAAGATTTTGAAGTCCTTGTTAGAACAAAATCCGCTCTTTATTCATTGAGCCAACCTCAAAATAATAAACAGTTTAAGTTCGAAATGAAACAGAATCAAACTTAACCAGAAGTATATGTTTTTGTGTTAAATTAAAGTCAATGTGAAATTTTTAAAACCAATTTATTTAAAAATGCGCAAAGTGCTTTTGGTTTTAGACCCGGATTCTTAGTAAGGAAGGAACATACTTTATTGCAGTACTGTCAAATTTAAAAGCGCTTTGCGCATTAAAAAAAAGTGATTTTGAAAATTACACTTGCAAAAAACATAGGTTAGTTTAATTATTTTTTAATCATAATTTCTTTAAAACACATAATTTCAAACAAAATACACCAAAAGAATAAAAAATAAGACTTCATTTTAAGTACTGGAAAAAACAAACTAACGAAATATAAAACGGCTTCCTTACAGTAACAATTTTAATTGCACATTTTAATTTCTCGGTTTAAAAAAAAAGGTTTTTGTTCAAATTTGTCAAGTTTGGACAAGCATATCTCCCAGCCGAAAAACGATAGAAAGGTGAAAACTTATGACCAAATGTAGAATTTAATGGGGAATAAACCTGCGTTTTTAGTTTTCCAAAAAAACCATTTTTTAAAAATTGAATTTTGAGCACGCTTGGCCCCAGTGTGCACCGCTATTACATGTGTATATAAAAAATTCAACAATTTGCCTAGTATGTATAATATAAGTATTTAATAAGATGCCAATTGTGAAGTCCCTTAGTCAAGGACTTGGGGTCTTCACAATTTTCATTCATGATTCAAGTAATACTGAATATCGCATAATTTTTCATTTATTCATTCTTTCTTGATCACAGTACCAGGTAGACGATCATGGTAAATGTTCGTGTCTTATATAAATATTTATTCTGTGTGAAATATTAGAAAATATAATATAAAAATTCACATATGTATGTATATAAGACACGAACATTTACCATGATCGTCTACCTGGTACTGTGATCAAGAACGAATGAATAAATGAAAAATTATGCGTTATTCAGTATTACTTGAATGAAAATTTATTCTTCATTCCAAATTACTTGAATGATGAACAAAAATTTATTCGTTCATTGAAATTACTTGAATGAAGAATACAAATTTATTCGTTATTCTAAATTACTTGAATGATGAATAAAAATTTATTCATCATTCGGAAGTGCTTGAATGAAGAATAAAAATGTATTCGTTATTTGAAATTACTTGAATGATGAATAAAAATTTATTCATCATTCGGAAGTGCTTGAATGAAGAATAAAAATTTATTCGTTATTTGAAATTACTTGAATGAAGAATAAAAATTTATTTGTTATTTGAAATTACTTGAATGATGAATAAAAATTTATTCATTATTCGAAAGTGCTTGAATGAAGAATACAAATTTATTCGTCATTCAAAATTAGAGAAATTATGAATAAAATATTACTTTTATTTGAATAACAATTCATTCAAAAATGCCCATCCCTGCTTGGG
>NW_023458557.1:34071967-34075962 GCF_013731165.1 Rhagoletis pomonella | reverse complement strand
AACCACTTAAAGAAATTATTGTTGTTGTCATAAAGATTCTAAAATGTATGCATGAACTTTATTAGGGCGAAACGAAACTATCTTGAGCACGGAAACAAATGTTGAGTCTTCAAGTGAAGTAATGTTAAAATTTGAAGAGGAGTTGCTCAGTGAAAATGTTTTCAAACCACTTAACGATATTGAAATATCCGCAGAAGAAGAACTCGAGGTAAACTCCTTACCCTTTCGTTTTTATTTGATTTCTAATTTTTTTAAGTAGCTCGCAGAAGAGCATGAAGCAGAGGATTCATCAGTCCACTCAAAGATGTGGAATATGATGGACTTGAAAATTTTGCCGGCTACATAATTTCGAAAATGGGGTTGACAAAACTAGGCTTCAGGACGCATGTAGAAAGTGATCAAAATTATACGTATGTTAACTGTTTATCGGAGGCCGGTCTGTACAAGCCTAATTCAAGTTTTTTGCATACATTGGAAATTTTGAATTCAAAATTTGTTGAAATTAATGGTGATTCGCTAACCACAAAGCCAAAATTTTTGCAAAATCTGATGAGAAATTTAAAAGTAAATTGGGGCCAAAATATTATAAAAAGATTTTAATTGGGAAGAACATTCTTTAGAATTCGATTTTTAAATCGCAAGATTAAAGAAACGAAAATTGTATATCAAAATAAGAAAATGAAAAAAATAACAACATAATGCACTAATGGTTTTTATTATAAAATAAAAAGAATAATTACAATGTAACAGTTTACATTTTATATATTTTTAATAAAAGAGGGGCAAACCACGTAAGTAAAAAAATATCAAGTACTGATTGTGAGTTTTGATTTGAAATATTCTCACATTGGTAAAAATATGGGAAAGAAAATACTCCGATGTATTGTTTTAATATTATCAAAGTGGCAAGGCCGTTGATAATACTGACAATTTATGAAACTTCAAAAAATTTTATTATCCGTCAAAAGTTGTTTATTGAAACTACCTTCTTTTTTGTATCATGCTGTAGTGTACTATCGCCAAAGTGAACTCAGCCGTTTTGTTTTCGTATTGTACCGAACTGTTGAAGTAATAAACGAAACGAAATAGTAACGTACAATATAGTTTATTTTCGTACCCTGCCTGCAACACATTTGCTCAAAATAAATGTTCATAAAACTCAAAAATAACTTTTCAAGAAAACACCTTGAAGTTAACAAGTGCATTGCATTTGTACGTTTTTTTTGTCAATGTGTCCATGTTTAAAGTGAAATTGTGAAAAAACTAAAGCAGCTAGAAAATTGTGGTTTGTTGCATTATATGTAAATAGCATAGCAGCTACCAAAAAGAAAAAAAATAGATTTTTTCGACCAAAAGCCTCATACCTACTATATACATATATTATATATATTTATATATACATATACTATATACTCGTACAAGAAGCGAACTTGAACACATGCTTTTTGAGTTTTTGGATTTTTTTATGTCGTTAAAGCAATATTAACTACTCAATAAAATATATTTAACAAATGGTCATGCATATATGAAGATCCGAAATGCTAACTGATATAAAAGTACAATTCATATAATTTAACTTTTAATTTATTTAATTTTATAAAAACATATACATGAATATGCTTCTGCATTCACCAGCAACCTAGCAACACAGCCAGGCACTTGCAACATAACATAACATTATCATAACAGAATATTAACGTTTTTTGCTGTTAACACGTGTTCAAATGTTAATCGCAATGTGGTGAAATTCCATGGATTTATTTTTCAGCCAAACAATTTTACGTTCCAAAAATTTGCACCTTCTCTATCTATCTAAGTTCTCTGGTTTTACGTTCTTTGGCTAATTACGCCCTGTTAGCCATAAATCTTACTATTTTTTGACCGCCTTTGAATCAAGACCCCTGGACCATATGGGGAATTCATTTATACATTAAATGACATTGTCATCGTGATTGGAACTAATATGCTGAAAATTTCAAGTCTCTTTAAAATCGATTGGAAATTTCCGCGATTTGCGCGGGATGACCAAGTTAAATAAAAGCTTATAATTATAAAAAGATTTTGAGTGCAAGTTTGAAGTAGCTAGGACACACCGTTAATTTTTGGCAATTTTTTGGTGAAGGTGTCGCTAATTTTTTCCATATAAAAAATCGTCGAACATACTTCATATGGAAATACTTAAGTCCTAGCTATTTCAAACTTGCACTTTAATGTACTACAATTAAATGGGTTACAAAACTTCATACTCAAAATCCTTTTAATAATGCGTATCATTACTATAAGAGACCCACATATTGAAAAGTTTTGACTATTTAATTTATTAACCATTTCAAAAAAAGGAGGAGGTTATCAGTTCGTCGGAATTTTGTTTTTTTTTATGTATGTTACCGCACAACTTTGAACCACGTTAACCGATTTCGATAATTCTATTTTCATCGGAAAGGTGGTACCAGAAGGGTGGTCCCATACTAATTTTGTTTAGATCCGATAATTGGATCATGAAGAAATTAACGAGTCGGTTTTGATTTTTGCTTAAAAATCACTTGTTTTTACTTTATTTTAAATAATTTTTTTTTTCTAAAAATATAGCTGATTTTTTTAATTAATTAATGTTTGTAATTAGATACATTATTTGCTTTTCGATATTTTGTGTGCTTAATTTGTAAGTCTCTTTAAATTTAAAACATTATGGGGCATATTCATAGTCGAATCAGAGACGAAACTAAAGATAATTTCGAATTTTTTGACAAATTTTTCTAAAAAAGTGTTTTCAGGGAGCTGAAATTATTTTTACTTTCAACTTTGTTTTGACCATGCAAGCTCTTATGTAGTGATTACAACAAATACACACTTTGTTACTGTTATTACATTTTATAGCTTTTAACTTAGCTTTAAGTACTGCGAATTCATAGATAAAGCTATCCTCAAATCGAAAGCACTCGTTCTTCCTGATTATATTGTAACCTAAACTTACCTATTTTTAATAAAATTAGCTGGGGAAATACTCTATAAAAAATTGGCCGCTAATGTGTTAAAATATGGTCATCCATGCGTTAAGTCAAAGTCGTAAATGGGTTAAATTATTCATAACTTGCACAATAATAAAATCTAATTAACTTAACTTAAGATATTACAAAAAACTGGGTCACCAATGGGTTAATGCATGATAAATAATGGGTTAAAACGCCAAAAATTTACTCTAAAAAAGTAGTTCAAGCGAGTCTAATGGAAAGAAAATGATTCCAGAATTTTGAGCACCCGCTTATATGGGGTGGCCCCAGTGTGCGTCGTCCGCTGTAATTCTGGGTATAGCTTTAAGTGTGCCAGTTCTATTTATGTGGTTTTTGGTAAAGCATGAACCATAATTTCATTAAAAAATAACAAAAAAATTTTAGTTGAAAAACATTCAAAATATTAAAAACAAAATTCAAATAAACAAACAAAATTCAAATAAATTCAAAATATATAATTTTTTCATTCTTTTTGGTTCATTTAACCCTATGGCCTTATTTGGGTCAGGAACAATGTTAGATTTGTTTCCTTTTTCATGACATTTTATTATGAGCGAATTTAAAAACAATTTGCTTAATAAATTCCTTGACCCCAATTCATAAAAATAATGAAGACTTTAACTGCTTTATAAATTGAAAATTTGTATGAAAACGTCACTTTATAGAGCTCTTTAAATCTATTTTATTTTTTATGTATAAGGCCACTAGTCTTTAAACCCACTAGAACTTGAAGGGAGATCTCCCTATGTGAGGAATAAAAGAGTACTCCCCTTAACCTGATTTCTGAGCAATAAGAGAGATTTGTGGATTTTGTACTCCTTTATTACTCGTTTAGGAGTCAAATAAGAGATCTCCTAAGCGAGCGACGAAATAATGCTCCCTGAGGCATGATTTGGGAGCAATAAGCGAGATTTGTCGGTTTTGTACTCGGTTATTACTCGCTTAGGAGCTTAATGAGAGATCTCCTAAGCGAGCAATTAAAGA
>NW_023458557.1:34071061-34071867 GCF_013731165.1 Rhagoletis pomonella | reverse complement strand
TATTACTCGCTTAGGAGCAAAAAGTGATGTCTCCTAAGCGAGAAATCCAAGAGTATTCTTTTTGATTGATAGGAGAGCAATACGCATCTCACTCAAAAGAAATTTGTGTTTTCGAAAAAATTTATCATACAAAAAAACAACAGAAAATATTTCTTATAGAAGCATAAGGAGGACACAATAATTTAATTTGGATTGCACACAGATTTTAATAAAAGTCCGTTGGTATGTACTTCAACTTTTGTTTAAATATATTAAGTATGTATTGTATTACTTATAAATGCACCGTTAAATACTTTCCAGATTGCGCAAATTAGTGTCAGCATTTAAGTGTGACCCCGGGGTTTAAACTTCGCATGGGTGACAAAGATGTCAGATAAGCAAAGTCACCTTCACAATTTCCCCGCTTGGTGGATTCCTGAACAGGCAAGCATCCTTGACACCCAGGAAATCATAAGGAGTACATACTTATATGTTCATATAGGTGCATATAATTCAAATCTTATCTTACCGTTTTATTATTATGTTTTAATTTCATATGATTTCTCTGCAATATAATTCTAAAATTAAGCAATTATGTAAGACGTATCATTTATGTTTTATTTTTAAGATCTTGTAACATTGCACAAATGCACGTGATTAAAAAGTTATATACAAAAATTTAATAAATAGCAAAATCTATTTGGCTAATGTAAAATGTTCGTTATCATTGCTCTCTTATTACTCCTACAGGAGGCTTTCGGGATGTCTCTAATGAGAGCACTCCTTTATTGCTCGTTCGGGAGGAATATGGGATGTTTTCTATGTGC
>NW_023458557.1:34048488-34070961 GCF_013731165.1 Rhagoletis pomonella | reverse complement strand
ATAATGTCATGTCACGTGATATCGTGTGATGTGATATCATATTAAGTGATGTAATATCATGTGATGTCTCTTCATATCATGTGATAAAATGTGATGTGATGTCATGTAATGTGATCACATACCATGTCCCGATTAGTATATCGATAACCCTGTCGACAACTGTGTCGATAAAAATACCGATAACAATATCCATAAACATATAGAAAAATACAACGATTGTAAAATCGATTAATTCACCGATAAATATAACAATCATCAGTATCGATTATTGTACATATCGTTAAGAACATAAATGACTAAATCGATGATAAAATCAATTATTTAATCGATTATTATACCGATAACAATATCCATTAATGTATCGATAACAATATCGATTATTATATTGATTATTATATCGATTTCAATAGCGGTTATTTAATCAATAACGGTATCGATATCAATATCGAATATTTTATCGCTAGCAATATCGATCATTATATCGATCAAAATATCGAGTTTTATATCGATCACAACATCGATCTTCATCCTCATCCTTTTCTATATATTTATCTTTATTTTTGCATATTCCTCTTCACTTTACGTTAAAGTGTTTAAATTTACTTTGATCTTCGTTTTTGCCTGTACCTCTAGGCATCTTTGTTTTTGTTTTTATTCTCAAACCGCTAAAACGCCGAGAACCATTTCCATGTGCGTTATTCCCCTTGAATTTGACAATTTACTCCCAACCAACCAACTGCCGCTAAAAGTTTCACTTCATAAATTCAAGAAATGTTCTTACCCTTTCAGTTACCCTAATTCTTATGTATCCCTAATTGTCTCCATTTTCGTCTTTATCTTCACTTTTGCCTTTTTTTGACTTAATCGTTATCAGTTATTTCTTCATCTTCATATTTATCTTTATTTCAAAGCTTAATTTCAAATGTGAAGTGAAACAACATGGGAAACATGTCAAATTGAACATGTTGCAGCAACATCTATACACAAATACGAAAATGTTTAAACGACGGTTTCGGCCGTAATTTTCAACCAATTGTGAAACCATAAAAACTCTGCTCATATACGGAAAAATGCCTTTCCAACGGTGTTCTTGGTTTTGAAGTCGGTTCTATAGAATCTCCCAACGAACGGAGACAAAATTTATGTTAGCGTATTAATATATAGATAACACAATCAAGTTGTATATAACATGGTCAACATGAAACATAAGTCATTCGTTAATAACACTGGTCTACAAATTTCAACTTTTTTTCTGCGAATAAGACGGGACCTGGTGTTTCTGAACGGATTTTTCGTGCTGAACACGAATCCGGGGTCAAAAATGTCCCATCACGTCACGTTTTCGAGAAAAAAGGGGTTGAAACCCCTAAAAACAGCGTTTTTGGCCATTTTCGAAAAATTATAGAGCTGAACCCTGACGTGGTACAAATTTTGCATATATCAGAAATTAAAGGCTAAACCGTGCCCTTTCGAATGAGCCCTATGCCGAATTGATCGCGTGCACCCTTAAAGCAGGGGGTGTATTTGTGTTTAGGGGTGCAGGAAAAATTGATCACAGAAAGAATTTAATCTTAAACGATCATAGAAAATTAATAATGCCAAGGTTTTAACTATATTAAAAGTCGCTGATTACGAATCTGCAGTTAGATTTTAAAAATTTAAGATGACGGGTCGAATATGGTGGATATAAAAAATAAACTGAAATTCGCTAAATAAAAATTTTTAAGTCCGCCATATTGGATCCGCCATTTTGAATTTTTAAAATCTAACTTCAGATTCGTAATCAGCGACTCTTAATGTAGTTAAGACCTTAGCATCATTCATTTTATATGGTCGTTTAAGATGAAATTCTTTCTGCGATCAATTTTCCCTGGACTCCTAGACACAAATACACCCCCTGATCTAAGGGTGCATGCGATTAATTCGGCATAGGGCTCATTCGAAAGGGCACGATTTAGCCTTTAATTTCTGACATATACAAAGTTTGTAGCACGTCAGGGTTCAGCTCTACAATTTTTCAAAAATGGCCAAAAACGCTGTTTTTAGGGGTTTCAACCCCTTTTTTCTCGAAAACGTGACGTGATGGGAAGTTTTGGACCCCAGATTCGTGTTCAGCACGAAAAATCCGTTCGGAAACACCAGGTCCCGTCTGATTCGCAAAACCCTTGTAGACCAGTGTAATTGAACTTTACTTACTTTTAAATTATCGTGCATTCTCAATAGAAGAAAAAACCCAATTATATTGTTACGATTATCCTCGAAACCTTGAGGGATTACCCAAATATACTCGGGCTCGTATCGCTGGATTGTTAAATAAATGCTAACGATGACCAAATTGTAGTACAATTAACTTTATTGTACAACAAACAATTTACAATACTTGCTAATACAGTAAAAACACTTTACAATACTTGTTAAAGCAATAACAACGCTTTACTACTTGTTAACACAATTAAACTTATAGCTTGCTTATTCGCAACTCGATTATCCGCTCACTTTACTTGTAGCTTGCTGACTTGTAACTGTCCCAACTCCGCTGTGTCGTGGCTCTTATATACCTGCGCTCACACTTATGGCAACTCTAGAACGTTCTGAAGTTTATCGCTCATTCTCTTTCTCTCGCTGTTCGCAGTGTTCATCCAACTTGACGTTTCTCTTTGTGGAACATTCTACGTCATTCCTCGAACATTCTGCCTATTTCTCGTTGTTCGCTTTGTGTTGCCGCAGTATTCGCCACAATATGCAAGATGGACGGACAAAAAAGAAGAAAAATTAATGAAGGAAGTGGTCGTTCGAAAAAAGTCTGCCGAGGTTTAGCTGGTGGACGAAAAGCCATATCGTCATTAATTTGCTCTGATTCAACCAAATATTCATTATTTTTTCTTCTTTTTTGTCCGTCCATCTTTTTTCTTCTATTGAGAATGAACGATAATTTAAAAGTAAGTGAAGTTCAATTATTAACGAATGACTTATGTTTCATGTTGACCATACTATATTCAATTTGATTGTGTTATTATTAATTATTCTACCAGTTAGGGTTAAAACGCTGAAATTGAATTTAACTTTTTAAACAGGTGGTAACCCTCCTACATGTAGTTCAAAAATATAGCATTTTCAAAGCCATTTCGATTGATACCCATATTGTAATGTGAACATAAAACATTATTAAATAATTTGAATAACATTTTTTAACAGGTGGCAACTCTTTAAAAAAAAAAATAAAACCTTATTGCACATCTAAAGGTCAAGCCCTTTAATTTGGCACATACATTTGGAAAATCGAATTAACGCTGTAGATCTGATGACATTAACAAAAAATCCTTAGCGTAACAAAATAACACGCATAACACTGGAATGGCTTCATAGATTGTATTGATATTGGTCTTATTTGAAAGTTTATACCTTCACGTTGGTTCTATTTCATTTACGAGTCATGCTGTTTTAGTTTTTTTTTATTTTTTCAATAATTTTTTTTAATTATCGTCCTTTGCATGAGTCCTGTAATTGTGCAACTTCAGATTCGAATTTCTTTGAATTTTCCCTTATTCTACAAAAAAATCCTTTACACGAAAAAAAAATCGTTGATTTATCTCAACTCTTAGAGGCGCAAATTGATTTTGAAAATTTTTTCCCCCAAATCGCCCACTGTGCGGCGGTGGGCAGTACTGCTGGTACATATTTACCACAGCAGTTGTTGGGGCGTTTTCTTCTGCAACAATAGCCTGCAATGATGACATGTCCTATAATGTCGACAGACAAATATAAAATTGAAAATGACTAACCTTATTCCCGGCTGATTTGGGAAACCACACTTGGTCACGGCCAGAACGCATTTACCAAGAGGAAAAACCGCAGGGATTGCAGTAGTAATTAATAGTCTCAAAAGACAGAAAATTGCATTAATCAAACGGTAAACACATCAAATTAAAAAATTTCAATAATTTGTTTACCATTTCACAAACCGAATTACCAAGAAATAGAAACTCACCGCGATGCGATACAGAATTAAAAACCAACAGGGCTGGATTTTCTTGGTAAACAACACAAGCGCTCAGAGCAATCTGATCCGCAATATTATTTTCTGAAAAATAAGAGTTGAAAAGAGTTTTTAAACATGATTCTCACATTATCTAATTAGCGAACACTACCGTGTTTAGTTTTAGTAGAATATAATTGTATTATCTCAGAATTTTTTTCAATGTTTTCTAATATTCATTCTTTTGGCATTCAAAAGCAACCATGCGCTCAATTTCTTGTGGGGAAATTTGGCCCCCATAAAGGACTTTCACCACGAAACAGCTACAAAAACAAAAACCTTTATACTGGTATACTGTGATCACCAGCGCCAGTTGTTTCACTGCTTTTGTTGGCACGAACTGGACCGATGCAACCATTGCCATGCATTTTCATTATTTCAACAGTAAGCAAAGAAATAGCTGCATCTTTATCATTAAGTTTAGCCCGTACATAAAGAATTTCTGCATGCAGGCTATCGCATTTTTGCACCAATTGCTTTTTATCTTCTTGATGTCCATAATTTATATGCTTTATTTTATTTGTAATCCAAAAATACTAAAAAACGAAAAGAAATTACGTATTTTTTCATAAAAAAACAATATTTTACAAAATTTCATGATAAATGCAAAAGAAATTTATATTACTAAGAAGGCACAAGTTATTACCCTTAATTTGATGTACATATTTTACTGTAATCTGCTGTTGAGGTTTAAAAATTTAGTGTTAATTTAGTGATGGTGAAAGAAGTTCTGCGCAAGTATCCTACGATATAACACATTTTCCGCATCTTGGTCCGCGTCTGGCAACACCGACATTGTTGACTACGAAAAATCAGCTGTTTATGGTTATGGTACCTATAATCGGTGATAGTTAATGTGGTTACGGTTATGGCAATGGTTATGGCTATGGCGTTATGGTATGTCACCACTAATTTAAGCTTAAAGCTTTGTGGCTTTCCATGACATTTATAAATCTGCCAGCAAAGCGCCAGACGCAAAAGGTATGCCACAATGAACACCAAGAAAACAATTTTGTACTGCTTTTTTACTCGTAAAAATTTGCTGTGGATTTATTTATTTAGCTTTAAAAATATCAGCGATATAACAAAGTTTTATGTTTCTGCATGAAACCTTGAATTTGGACGAAACAAAATAGATATTGAACCGGCTCATTGTCAACGCGCGCAAAAAGATAGGAGTTGGCCATATTTTTGCTTCGCGCTGCAACTGACACGATCTATGAGACATGCTTTGTGCATTTTCATACATTTCATATTATCTGTCAAAGCGAATCTGTCACGCAACGCGAAGAAAAAGTTTTATCGCCTTTAAAATTTAATGCATGAAACTTGTAAGGAATACAAGTTGTATGGCACAACCCTTATTTTACAGCTGATTTCGCCGTATTGATGTCATTGGGAATAAGGTTTAACTTTTTCTCTCTCACAGAGAATAAAAAAAATATAAAAGTTTAATTAAATTTTGTGGTCCGTCTGATGAGAATTGAACCCGGATAGTCTTGGCAGCAACCGATTGTATGAAGCATCTTTGCACACTCAGCTACAGCCATACATGTAGTACATGTGCTTTCAAATGTTCAGTTTGAATCAACACCAAATTTCGCTGTGTTGATGTCATCATTTCATAAGGTTTGCCCTCTCTGTCTGAGATACCTTTATGCCTAAGCCTTATAGGTCATATAAAAAAGGCTTAATAATCCCTTACAATAAGGCATCCCTTGGAGTATATTTACCTTATATAAGCCTTATGTATCATGTAAAATAAACGCTGCAAACAGCGCCGCCAGCGAATTCCTTATTTCTTACAACTTATATAATTTTTGGTGGGTATGTGTGTACGTACATATGTATGTAGGTACTCGTATGCATGCGCGTTCTTTTTCCCCCTTCTCTATACTATATCTTCCTTCTTATTCATGTAACATTTTCAGTTTTAAAAATTTCACTAAAATTTACAAATTTTTGCGATACCGCCGCCTAAGAAGTTTTACTTCAAAAAATTGTTCAGTAGCACCAATTCTTGCAACCGAAAAAATTGAATGGCATTTTATCCCGCCGGCAAGTCCTATTCAGTTTTCACTCTCACTTCCGAGAGTAATTTTCTGTTTGACATTTTTACAGGATTTTAAACGCAAAGTATTGGATCAGAGCTTATAGGAAACCGCATAAAGCGAACGGTACATTAAAGCGAATCTGACGTTGCGAATTTTCGGAGCCAAAACCTACAACAATGCTACCTAGATATTTTAATGAGCTAGCGCACACTTGCACGCTTCCTACACTGTGAATTTTTCGAACATTCAATGTTTTTCTCTTCGAACGCATTCGAAACGCGGAGCACAACGTTTAGAAGGCGGCAAAGAAGAGTGTCATAGCAATAAATTTAAAGAAAAAAGTTTAATGTGCAAAAAGTAATAGAAAAGCTCATTTGTCCTATTTAAATGATATGGATACGCTATGTACAAAAAAATAAGAAAAAAGCCAAACTAAGCGAAGCGCACATTAGCGTGATTTTATCGTAGCGAATTCGGCTGTTAACTTCGAATCCGCAAACGAGCGCATATTTGCGCGAATTTCGATATACAACTCACTTAATTTGCCTTTTTTTCTTCAATTTTTGTGTCCATATCCTATAAAAAAGGAGGGTTTTCTATTACATTTATTGTAATGCCACTTTTCTTTCTCTTCTTTGATGACTTCAAAGCGCTGCAAGCCGCGTTTCAAAGAGAGGAACGTTGAATATTCGAAAAATTCGCAGAGTATGGATCGCGCAAGTGTGAGCTAGACATTAAAAAATATGTGTAGCATTGTTGTAATTTTTTGCTCTGCGGATTCAACGTCACAATTGCGCTTATGTCGAAATACGATGGAAAAAATTCGTGCTCAGCGGAGTATTTCACTCCTTTTCTAAGCCGAACACTACGCCACTCCCTCTCTTGCAAAAACACTCCGATTTTGAGATTATCAGAAATAAATAGTTACCATGAAATAAAAATGAATGACAATATACCTACTAAGATTATAAGTAAGTTATTTGCAAAAAAATAATAATTTGGAAATACCTTAATCACTGTTTATAAAACGGTTAAACATTTTTATTCAATGTTGTCTGACTATAAAACGACATTAATATGATCATCGAGAAAGAAAATAATGGGGATTTCGTTTCTTTAAAAAATTGTTGTTGCACGTGCCATATGTGTTTGATGTTACACTCAACCCTGTAAAAGGGCATGTTTTTGCTTTCTTCACCTTGTCTAGCTCAGGTATTTCATAATATTGTCGTAATAAGTAACCATCTGATTTCCTGGCAAAGCTTTAAAAGCCAGAAAATATGCCTTTATTGCCTTAAAAGAGTGGACATTTTAAGAAACGAACACAACATTTTTAACCGTTTACCTTTTTTTTATAATCGAACACGAAAAGAGAAAAGGAAAATCAAAAGGCGAAACTTTTTGGTAGAAACGAAAACACCAGAAACTTTCTTCTATATAAGATAAACTTCGCTCATACTTTGTATGGAAAAAATGCATAGAACCGTTTGCAAAACAATATGAAAACTCAACGCAAATACTCAGCCACTTCAGATTTGCAGAATATTATACGAAAATTGAATGGGCTATGAAGCAGCATACTGATTAAAAAGTTGTAAGTTTTGATGAAAATTTTTTGAACTTTCCTTAATTTTGTATAAAATTGGAAACTTTGATTTAAATAGTTTTTTTTATAACACGAACCATATTTAAAAACAAATAACAAAATTTCAACTTTGTATGTTTATAACTAAGGTGACCAGATGAGTCGAAAGAAAAATCAGGACACTGCTTTTTGAAAGGTAGCACAATCACTTTCTTTTCCATCAGACTTGAGTTTTGAAATGATTGTTTTTACGCTCAATGGTAAGAATTGAGAGTTCTCAGTTGAGAGTTGTGGGATGTAGGCAAGTGCATGCGACGCTGTGAAAATCTTTTTCTAGGTCGCCAACAAAAGCTCAACACCTTCATTAAGTACAATAGGTAGGATGCTAAGGATATAGATCAATAGCATATCATATGGCATCTTCATTCGCCACAGTTCTGACAACAAACCTACAACTGGTTCTCTATTTATGTGCTAGTGACAATAGAAAAATCTTGTACGTGTATTTTGGTTTCGGTCAATCGAGTTTTGCAGGGATGTTATTATGTGAACAATGTACGATATTTTTATGCACTAAAAAGTCATAGAAAAATTTTGGAATTAGAAAGAAATGTTAAATTATTTTATCGCTATTCACAACCGTTAAAAATTTTTCTGTTTGCAACAACGGCATGTTTTCATTTGAATAAAAATGATTGCTCCGACGGTGAACCTTTGCCGAGTTATGCTATTTACTTTGTCCCTGAAAGATGGACTTAAATTGTTTTGTCAAATGTCCACAGATATGTACTTCTTCCAAAGTTTTTACTTTGTTACTACGGAAAACCAAAAACACTCCACTTTTTGGCTCATTTCACTCCGATAGTTTTATTTTTTTGCCACTAACGATGAGTAGTGGTAGTTTTTCTCTAAAGCGGCGTTTCCACGCCAACCGTATCACGTGGTTCGCTCTCTCAATTACGAACGGCGTATCAACCTGTTTACACGCCACATTCTTGATTTACTTTGCATCTCTGCTTCTTGTTCTTTGCTTTTGTTTATTGCTTAGTGTGTTGTTAATTGTGCATTTCTACGGTGGAGGAAAAATGTGTAGTGATTAAATAGCTAAATCAATAGTTTAAACTAATCTAGCTATTTTTTTAATGTTAGTGCTGGTGGGGATGTGTGGTCTGTGTGTTTTGACAGCCGTTGTCGATAAAAATTAGAGAAAACAATGATTTGTTCGTCATTCGCATGGTTCTGAATTACCTACAAATGAAGTGATTCGCTTTCAAACTTTTGTATGGCGAATTACGTGATTCGGTTCGTGATTGGGGCGCCAATCCGGAATGAGAGAGCGAATTACGAATGAGAGAGCGAACCACTTGGCGTGGAAACATCGTTTAAAACGCTCAAACTATCGATAGTACTAGTTGCCTATCGATAGTTTAACACCTTTAGCACAGCCGATTTTATTCATAACTAGCAAATACCCGGCGAAGTTTACTGCGCCTAGAAGTATTTTTGTGCTGTTTGATACCCGTACTGTAATATTTCACTTATTATATCAATTTAATAGAATACAAATTTTCAAACGGGTTGTAACCCTCCTCTAAAATATTTTCGGCAGTAAAGCTCTTCATTTTGATATCTATATTGGAGCATTAAATTTTTCTTATTAATTGAATTGAACAGGTGGCAACCCTCAACAAAAACGTTTTCGGCTGTAATCCTTCTAAACCTTTTTCTTTTGACAGTCATATTACAATATTTTCTTTTTATTACTATTTTTCATTAGACCTCGGTGAAAACTGCGCTCAATTCCATGCACTAGTTTTCGGGTGATGCGCGTACAAACATACAGAAGGACAGAAAAAATTCTAAAAAATGTTGATTTATCTTCTGTTGCTCAAATAAAGACCTCCCAAATTGATATTTCTTTAATATTTATAATGTACGGACATCGGCCTGTTACAATTTTATTATTTGTATAGATTTCTCCATTTTGTGTACCTGCTCGACGCTTTGGTAAGATTGTAAATATTTTAGTATAAGTGATTCTAAGGGCAGTTTGCCTAATATAAGCATGTGGGCGACAAATTTGACAGTCTGTTAAAACACCGGTTATCTTTAACTGACAGTCTATAACACAGTCCTTATGTGAAATTTTGATATAACAATAAAAATTTATTTCGGTACAAGTTAAGAACACAGCCCATTCGGGGCAGACAAATGGTTAATAGTGGGACTCATGAAACGTCGCAAAGTTGTTGCAAATGTCGCATTGGTTGCAAAATTTGCCACCTTGCGACACAGCTGATTACTTTTGTATGGAAACTTTCTTGCGACAACAGTGTGACATTGCCATGTTATTTCAGCTGGTAATCATTGCAAAGTCAAAGTCGCGAAAAACACGTTCTCTTATTGTCTTCGAATACCTCAAGAAAAAGTATATCAGTTAAGGCTGCTTCGAAATATAACTGTAAAAACTTTTCATTTCGACTTACACGAGACATTTAAAAAAAAATGTATTTTGCAATCCGGAGTTGCAATAGGTCGTTCATACAACTTTGTTTGCAACGTTGCCAGTTCGCCAAAAATGCCATTTTGTGACGCTTTATGAATCGCACTAATATGTACATATATCAATAGTACTTTCTAGTTTCTCAGATTTGTCTCTTTGTTTTCTCAAGCAACCTTTAATTTTAAAGCTCAATTTATATTTAAAGGTTGCTTTAAAATTTACAGATATATCTAAAGTAAATCAATTCGACGTCTCTTGGGTGTAAATAAATTAAAAACAGAGAATTAAATGATTTACTTTCGGCAAAACTACATATAAATATTACATCAACCCTTAAATATAAAGTGAGCTTTAAATTTAAAGGTTATTTGAGGAAACGGCCCTTTGTTTATCTGCGCTTCAAACACATTTTTCAGAACCAAATTTGTGTTTAAATTGCAGATAACTTTTAAAACCTACTTGAGAAAACGGTGTGTGTGTTTATATTCCTAATGAAATGTTTTTTTTTTGTATTTCGATGCCGTCCCAGTTAACATGGAACAGTTGTTAGCATTTCCATTGACTATCGATAGTAGCGCTTGCCACTATCGATGACATTGATAGTATAGACCCTGCAAGAAGCCTGACCAATGATTATCGGTTAAATTATTGGGAAAACTGACTAAAACTTTTCGTCAGTTTAGCGGTTAGTTTTGTATGGGCTTGGGGAAAAAGTGACCACTTCTCCACGCGTGTGATATGCATCCCTTTCTTGCACACACATGGGTGCATTTGCCTTACAGTATGTTCACTCGCTCATACATTTCTTCTAGTTGGTGATGTACAAGTGAGTTTAGCGACGAAACTATTGGGAAAATATCACGATAATTAGTGATTTTTCTGGCCACTATTCTAACTTCTAAATAATTGATAAATTAATGAATAGATGGCAGCGAAATATCAAAATATAGATGCAACCAAATTAAAAATGCAATTCGATTTTGTTTATGTGTTTGTTTTATTTATAAAAATATATTATCGCAAGCTTTTTTAGGGCTACTGAGCTCAGACAATTCTTCTAATTTATCATCGGTTCTGAATTTTCGTCACTAAAAACAAATTCTTCAGCGCTGTTTGGTCCTTCTTCCTCCATTCCTAGGGCTGGAGTCCCACGTTGGCGTTGCATTGTATTTCAGCACTGTAGTCACTGACTCCACAGTCGGCCTAAGCGCCCTGGCCTCAAATGTTTTCTTCTCTATCCAAATACAGATTGAATACACTGGTTTCACCGACTTCTTCTATATTTTGCACCACAGCTAACAATGAAGTAAATTTTTTTCATGTATGTATGTATGTACATATGTAAGCGAGCGTACAATCGATAGTTTGTTCTCGATATGGTCAGCCATGGTGGCCCTATCGATAGTTTTACAATTCTACTATCGCGTTGGTCTGCGCAGGCTTTTAATTGAAAAACACTTATGCGTCACTGTCGCGATCGCGTTGGTGTGCGCCTAGCTTAAAGCAACCAAATCCGACTGGCATTCTACATACACCAAGAATGATAGAATACAAGATTGCGCCGTCCTGGCCGTTGACATTTGTGTACCACTAGTAAACAAAGAATAGAGACAAAAGTAGAACGAGTTCAAACTGTCAAAACAGTTCACTTTACAGCGAAAGTGGTGTTTTAATTTTGATCAATGCGAGAATATTGCATTTTTCATCTAATCTATTGGAGAATAGTGAACGTTTTAGTGCACTCCATGCTTTGCAATTAAGGCTGCTGCAGCAAACGTTTTAGTGTACTCCATTGCTTTGCAATTAAGGCTGGTGCAGCAAACTGCGCCAGCATCTGAGTGGGATTGATTAGTTAACTTGCTAAAGGAGGCTGCTTGGAGCAGAACCGATATGATTGTGATAAAATGCTGTAAATATAATAATAAAAAAACATTTCGGCTTTGGCACGCCCTGTATACACAAAATGCAGCGATTCGTCGCAGCGTTATATTTGCATCTACGCATAATGAGATGGGGCACCATGGCACACTTCATGGAAGGACAACAGCGCGAATCGGAGCCATGCAGTGTGCATGAGTGCAGTACTACCAACAGCTGTTCCTGCAAATCGTGAATATCGTGAAGCATCTGGAACGCAACTATTATTTCGTACCTTGGTCGTTTACGCAACATACCTGAAGAGCTGGAACAAAGATATAAATCACAGGGATTGATCCGGCCCAATAAATATGCAGGTTAATTGGTGATAATTGAAAACGCAATTTCTATAATTATGTATTTATGTTATACACATTTGTAAATATAGGGAAAACTTTTGCTTTTTGTCGCAGGCGAATCGAGAAAATCTACTTTCCTCAAAGAGATGCGTATAATACGCGGCATTATTTATGAACTCGACCTTTTTCCAGAATACAGTGAGAAGTGATATATCAAAATGTATTACGAGGTAAGCTTTAAATCATATTTCCAATAAGATCTGTAAAAGAACTAATCAGGAATCTTTGTTTGAAGGAAAGCACGTATTGATTGATGCTCGTCAAAAACTGGGAATCCCATAGGGAAACACCGAACAAGAAACAATGCGAAATAGGCGAAATTAATTGAATGTAGTAAAGTGGAAATCGACAATTTCATACAGTGGGCTCCATATATTCGTAGACTATGGCAAGATCCTTTTGTAGTTTTCTACTTCAATATTGACATAACTCCAAAACCAAACGCTCGAAAAAACTGTTTTCAAGTTTTGAATTTTACCTTAATTTAGAAAGGCCCCTATCGTCGTTAATTTGCGGCCCTGAAAAGGGCCTTTTGCACATTTCCATATACATATGCATGTAAACACAAAAATGATGGCCTAATTTAATTTGTACTTTTGAAAGCATAAATAATTGTCTCTTTGTAAATTAATTGGCGGCCCTGAAAAGGGCCTTTGATTCATTCATGTTATTCTCCTGCAAATAAATAAATATGGATATTTTTTTATACAAGATGCCAGATTATTTGTTAAACTCATAGGCTTACGTTGCATCCATGCCTTATAATTTTAGGCGGCTTAAACATTGAGCTTACTTTGCGGGAACTGCGGACGTTGCTGCATGCTACAATCAAAGAACTTTTAATTTCTACGGATTTATACAACATTTCAGTTGACAACTTACCGTATGTTTTTAGTACGTACTTACAGTTTATAATGGTACCATATGAATCTAAACCAGAGTTTTTTTAATTTTTCTTTTTTTCTTGTGGGCATTTTCAATGAGTTCTTTATTTAATTTTCTTATTTTAAAGAACATTCTTGCCCTGAAAAATAATTTTTTCACTTTAATGTCGCAATGAATTTTCGAAGCATGCTCAATGTGAGTTTTTACAAAATCATTTGTAATGAGCAAGCCATCTTCGTTCATTGCTTTAAACACTGACTCTAGATTTTTCATATGGTCCATCATAGATGAACTTGGTATTGACAACCCACCCTCGCTTAGGTGACTCGCCCAGGAACATGAGTTGTCATTGCTACCAAACGACGTGCTTGGAATATCATCCTTTAACCTGTGGCAAATATACCCGGCTAAATGCTCCAGTCCGTCAAATTCCAATTCGTCGAATTCCGCCTCTTCCACCGGCCACAGTTCTTTATTAGAACTCAGGTTTTTTAGCAAAATACCTGTAAATATGGCGATACATTAGGGATGTAATCATTAATACTACAATATATTTATATAATAAATAGTAATAATAATTAATAGTAATAATAATTAATAGTTAAAAAATTATGTTAAAGTACTTGTAAGAGGCGGCTGGGTGACTTCTAAATCTGGCGTATCATCCTCTTCTACGTTAGCAGAGTCGGATAAGACGCCCTTGTTATGTCCCAGCAAGTAGAGCCTCAAACGGTATTTAAATTCCTGCTGGTCAGGGTGATCATGCAACCCGCCTTTCGAACGAATAATTCCGAAGAAGTTTTCCAGAACGTCCTGGTTGAGGCGATCCGTTAACACATACTTGATGTTAAATCGAGCTTTAATATCCTCGAACATCAACTTTAACGCTAAATTCGTTTGTATGATTCCTTTAGGCAAAATGAAAAAAATTAATATTTATCTTGAGAAACACATATTAGTTTACCTTTTTGGAATGGCAGCAGACTGAATTTGCCAATCACCCTCATACTTTTTATTAGGTTGGTCATTTCGTCAAGGATCTTGTCTTGCTCCTCGAGCGCTAGACCATATGCAAGACGCCGCTTCCTGGAGTCGGCGTGGGGAACCCTGACGTTTAAAACATCAAACCAATCATTCGTCTATGGTGTATAATTTTAACATACGTTTTAATATTAGGGTTTAAATATGTATGTGCATATGTATATGCATATATGTATGTGCATATATTCACATATAATTCACATATATATATGTATATAGGAATATCAATAATACATACTGTTTTAAACAGTTGGAAGCATTCGGCCCAGTTTTGCTTCTGCAGGTGACCCACACTTGCTGCCCTTGTGATGGCCTGCGCTACAGTGTGCGAAAATAATTTTGCAGCCGTCTTGACCTTTTGGCGGTGAGCTCCAGCCACGGTCAAGTTACTTGCTGAAATCTTGTGAGTTATTGTCAAGTCCGTGCTTGTAATTGACAATAACTCCAAAATTATTTCCTTTTTCACAGGTTTCCCATTAATTAGGAAACCTTGATCAAGGAAATGATTTCGCAAAAGTTTTAGCAAGTGCGGCACGTCAGCGAAAACGTAAACCTTTTGGCCATTGAAAATAAACCTATGGAAATGAGAAGTATTAATAGGGACTGAAATATGAATATACATCTAATTATCATTATTTACCACGGCTGGTCTTCGTTTACGCCGAGATCATTGAAAAGCGACCTATTGGTACCTCCTAAATCACATACGACAGTCACTGCATTGTAGCCACAATCTTGCGACTTCTGCAATATGCTTTGCAGCAAAACGGAAGTCATTTTGCAGTCAAAGTCATAAAAGACTGGCTGTTTCCACTTTGCCATGAGACCTGAAATATATAAGGGCTTTACAAATATTTTATATTATTTAGAAAATCTTTTCTGTAATATTTACCTCTTAACATCGCTACCTGCACATAGTTGACGGGTGCTAATGTTGAGTCCGACGAAACATCATAACAGTAAGATTGTCTTACTTTCATTTCGTCGAAACTCAACACGCATAGTTTCTGTGCCTCGTCCATATGGGTAGCGGCTGCCAACAAGCGGAAGACTGGGTTTATAAGTCCGCGCGAAATCTCCACTTTTTGTGCCCAAGTCTGCAGTGTGCGAACTCCAGGTAGTGGAAAACATTGCTTATACAGCAGCCTGTATGCCTTTGGACTGGCAGCATACAATGTAATTGACTGTGCAATATCCTCCTCCGCCCAATTTCGTCGCTTCGACCCAGTCTTCAGTTTGTCTATCTGACCTTTGGTGAATATAGAAGCCAGTTTATCTTCTATATTTCCCATTTCGGCAGCCATTGCATCCAAACTCTTTTTCAACAGCTCTACTGCCCACGCGTGCTTCTTCAGCTGAAGGTCAGACTCCCGCTTTAATGTAGCGATCTCGGTACTCTGCTTAGCGGTTTGCGTTAGCTTTTTGAGGATTGCATTTTCGCGCTTCAATGTCGCTCTGCAAGAAGTAGAAAATATAAGTTATGATTTGATTTGCACATTATGATCTTGAAATTATTAACGTACACTTCCGCTTTTAACATTTCCACTTCTTGAAGATCGCCGTCATAGTAAACCCAGTTACGAATTGGTGATGTCGAAGCATCAAGAGTACCGTCCTTGGGTCGATATTCTGTATTGCTTTCAACCACTGTAACAAACCCCTTAGATTAATAATATAATTTTAAGGGCGTACTATTTTTACTACCTTCGCAACTACCTAGCTCAAGCACCTCCATATTGTGGTCATCATGCGGTTGAGACTCTGCTACAGGTATAGCACACACAGAAATGGATGGCACCGCATCGCGCCTGAGTAACGGGCGTTTAGCCAATCCTAATCCTTTTATTAGATATCTACGTAATTCAAAGTAAATGCTACTTACCCGCTTTGTACTGCATAACATTTTGATAATCATCGTCGGTAAAGTGCTTCATGCATATGAAGCTGGTATCCAAATTGAATGGCTTTACTTGTCCGCAGAATTCCACCCACTTTCTCGCCACGGCATCGTTGCGAGGAAAGGAAAAAAAGCTGCATTTAGAGGCACTACCTTGACGGCTGTCGCAATTTAATACACGGAACTTCATTTTATCAGTTTTTACACACTACTCAACTGAAAAATCACTAAAAAATTGCAAATTAACACGATTTTAACCGATTTTTCACTAATAATTCAAATTTCTCTATGCAACTTATTTGTAAACAAAAGTTTATTTACGAGTTACCACAACTGTCAAAATCGGCAAAACCAAAGTAGCGGTACCTCTGACGGCGCCACCTTTGTTTCGCTGCACCGTGTACATACACATATACATATATATATTTGCATGCCATCAAGGCGAATTAATACAAGATGGTAGCAAGAATACAACAACAACCACATGTATTTTGTATTGCAGGTATTTGGGGTGTTCACATTTCGTTCCAAATTGTGTCTGAAAATGTAGACGTCTACATTTTGAGACATTTTTAGCATCAAACTGTGAGCACCCCTTTCTAGCAGTCGTCGCAAAATCGTCTCAAAACTTTGCTGGTGTTGCCAGACATTTCTTGTTTGCGTGCATTGTTTATATGTCGCCTTTCGATTTTGTTTCTGAAAAATTGTAATTATTTAACTTAATTACCAATTCGTAATATTTGTTATTCCTTTTCCTTGATTTGTTTCTTTTCATCAGAAATTGCGCTCAAATTAAATGCAAATACGGAAAACGTGCCCAATAAATAAAAAAAATGTGATTAGTATTGCCATAATGCAACCCTGCTGCGAGGTTGCAAAATGTAGACGCGTAAAAAACATACCTTTGAGTGTGACAAAATGTAGACGGCGTCGTTTTCCAATTTTGTATGGGAAACAACAACACCACAGATTTTACGGTTAGAAAACGTCTTAAAATGTAGACGTCTACATTTTGAGACACTATTTGGAACGAACTGTGAACACCCCAATTATGTTTAATCTCAATTCGCCCCAAAGTTTGAGGCTGCCAAATCAGTAAAAGCAAAAACAAAATACATGTAAGGCGAAGAAATCAGCTGATATAACAACACCACCAAGGCGAATTTAATAAGGTGATGCTAGCCGCATATAAGTAAAAAATTACACTAACTAATTATACGCTGATATTCATACTATCATTATTACAAATTACAACAAATACATCATTTTGATGTAATGTCTTTCATGGCGAAATATTCAGGTTCGCCTTTAACCTTATTGAATTCGCCTTGCATGCCACTTATGCCTTGGTTATAATGGACGGGGCGAATCGTAACAAATCGCTGCGAATTCGTAAGGATCTATTGATTTTAGATTGTTACATACAATAGATAATTAAGTGACAGTTCACTCCGTTCCGTTACTTCCATTATAACCCAGGCATTATGAAAATGTGCCACTGGCAGTGTTGCCATATTCACCGTTTTAACTCTAATTTGTAGTTGTTTAGACTTGCAACCGGATTCAAGTATTCGCTGTCGATAATTTAATCGCCAAAAATTACCAGATATGGCTGCTTAAGCTGAAGCTCCATAGCAGGTTTTTCAGGCGTTGCGGCTTGAGGCGCTCAAGCCTGAAATATGATTTAGTGCAATTGTATAGAAGCTGCTTCACAACAACTTTCAAACATATTTCAGGCTTTCCAGGCATTGTCTGACAGTTATTCATTCGAACATTAAAATGGCGTAATCGATAACACTTACCATAATTTAAAGGAATTTTACACAAAGTTTATGCAAAATAAAATGCAAGAAAAAACTATTTATTGTTTCAACATTAATATGCAAAAGGGATCAAAACACCGCATTCTCTTCGGTACTCTATGTTATTAACATACATACTTTTGTCTTTCCGCGTCCCACGTTTAATTCGATCAGCCAAAAATTTTCTTTTATCTATTATTAGCAGAGAGACTTACTCTGCGCTGAGTCCGCAAATCTTCGTCGATTTTAAACTCCCAAAACAAGTAATTTGTAGAAATCCAAGAATGTTTTATTTCACAAATGCAGACAGTTTAAGAGTGTTAAACTTCCTAAATGGAATTACAAATTCACTTATTAATAGAAAACATAATTTTAGAATTTCAGTAAAAGTATACATACTTTATTAGTGAAGAAAGGCGGGCAATTTCATCTTAGACTTTAGATTAATTGATCTCAACTCGGATACTGTTGGAATCGCAATAATTAACCTTAAAAATATACATGTGGTTGCTACTTTGCAAACGCGTCTAAATTCGCGTAAGTATACGTATAAAGTTATATGCGTGTAGAAGGTATATACGAAATAGATAACTTCAGTGGTGAATAACTATTAAAACTAGGAGTTGGACAAGTGGCGGTAACACCCCCCTTCAGTAAGACGAGATGGATTCGTGGGCTTACTCCTTTTCGCCAGCCACCTCTATTACTGCTAACTTTACGGCTGGTCTTTCAAAAACTCTTTGGGCGGTTTGTATAGTAGCACTGCGAACCTGTCCATCCGAAGCGGTTTTTGTTTCTAACACTCTACCTCGGAGCCAAACATTCCTTGCGGAACCAGGGTCGACAACCACAACCAAATCTCCTACCCGTATCGGCCTCTTTCTGTCATGCCAGTGTAGTGGTCGCCAAAGATGGCAAGAGGTTTCATGCCATTGGAACTTCCTAACAAGAAGTGGTTAGGAGTTAAAGCTTCTTCTTGTTCACTGCCTATGGGTATATATGTTAACGGCCGGGAGTTAATGATTTTTTCCACTTCTGCCATCATACAGTGCAACAGCTCATCAGTCGGTGCGCGTGCCGGAGTAATTTTATAAATATGGTTTTGAATGGGCGAACAAGGCGCTCCCATGCGCCACCCATGTGAGGTGCTGCCGGCGTAATGAATTTCCATGATGTCGTCGCGGTTGTGAAATTACGAACTAACAAATCTTTGTTACCAACAGCCAATGCTTCCCGTAGTTCTCGTTCGGCGCCAACAAAATTGGTAGCATTATCACTATAGAATTCTTTAGGCGTTCCCCGACGAGAGATGAATCTTCTTATTGCTAAAATGCAAGAGCTCGACGTCAGAGAGTGGACAATTTCGACGTGAACTGCTCTAATTGTCAGACACGTAAACAAGGCGCCGTATCTCTTTTCTCTATGCCGACCTACCGAAACGACCTACCGGACCAAAAAAGTCCACGCCTGTAAAAGTGAAAGCAGCGACGTATGGAGTGGTCCGTGCTCGTGGCAATTTCGCCATTTGTGGGGCTGTGGGTACAGCCTTTAGAAGTTTACATGTTTGACAATTTTTCAAAATTTATTTCACTGTTGACCGTAAGCGTGGTATATGAAAGTATTGCCGCAATTCATTTATCACCGTTTCGTTATTCAGGTGGTGGAATTTCGAGTGGTAATGTTGAAAAACTAAGGCTGTAATTATACTATTTTTTGGAAGAATTATCGGGTTCTGTCGTGGCCCCGGCGCGTTGGCTATTGTGCTATCCACTCTTAAAACACCATCGTCATCAATAAATGCTGTTAATTTATATAGTGGGGATGTTTTCCGTAATCGTTTTTGAGCTTTGAGATGCATTATTTCTTCTGAAAATGCGTCAAGCTGCGCCTGTCGGTATAACAATAATTCCGCTTGATAAAGCTCGTCTTGCTGGAACTCTCCTAAAAGCATTGGTTGGTTCAACAGGCTTCTCTTACAGTTCTGAGTAAATCGTAAAACGTAAGCCACTGATCTCCACAGGCGACACCATTTCGAGAATCGATTAACATCTACGAGCATTTTAATTTCAGATATTTGAAGAACATGTTTCTTTAACTCAGTAGTTGTGGCTTCAATATTGTGTTTTTCTTGTGGCCAATCATCTTCAGGCCAAGTAAGAAACTCCGGACCATTGAACCAACGGTTGGATGAAGAAAGCTCGAGTTTCTTATATCGTTTGATGGCTTCGTCCGCAACATTAATTTTTGACGCGATCCATCTCCATTCCGAAACATCGCTAGACTATAAAATTTGACCTACACGTAGCGCTACGAACTGATGGTAGCGCTTACTGTCTGAGTACAGCCACCTTAGCACAGTTTTTGCATCACATTAAAACACCTTTCGGTTTATCTTAATTGATAGCGATTCCATTACGAATTTCGAAAACCGAACACCAATTAGTCTGGGAATTGAAATTTGTTTTAATGGCGCTACTGTAGCCTTTGAACCTATAAGAGAACACTCGGCGACGCTGTTTTTTGATACACGTATGTAACATACTGCAGCTTAAGCGCTATCGCTTGCGTCGACAAACGTATGCAGTTGAACATCAGCCCCTTCGTAATTGGCGTGATGCTTTAAGAAGCACCGCGGAATTTTGATGTTCTGTAAAATAGGCAGATACTTTAACCATTGAAACCACTCTTTGGCTAGGCCAGGAGCAATTTCTTCATCCCAGTTTACTGAACTACGCCAAACGGCTGGTAATAATATTTTTCCAAAAAATAATATGTTGTTTATTAGGCCAAGAGGATCATAAATGGACATAACGATGCTTAGCATTTCGCGCTTCGTTGGCGCTTTGTTTCCATTAAAAATTTCTTTATGCCACAATAAAGGTGAAAGTCTAAATGTAATTACGTCCTCATTCGGAACCTAAAATACGCCTAGTACCTTTTCTGTGGTATTATCACCACTGATATTAATCTTAAGCTCAGATGCCAATTCGCCCAAGGCGTTCAGAACTTCTGGACAATTTGAACACCAATTCCGAATATTGAATCCGCCAGCCTTATGAATACGTTGCACGTCCTTCGCCAGCGTGATAGCGTCATCTTTGTCGTCAACAGAATCGAGATAGTCATCAATGTAGTGGTTGTTTTGTATTGCGTTAACAGCTTTCGGATGGCTGTTTGCAAATCGTTCAGCATTCAAGTTTTTCACAAATTGAGAAGTAAAAGGCGAACAGGCTGCTCCAAAAATCATTACGTTCATTGCGTAAATGTCCGGTTCAGCCGAAACGTCACACTTACGCCATAGAAAACGTTGAGCGTGTTGATCGTCAGGGCGAATCAGCACTTGATGAAACATTTCTTGAAAATCTGCCGATATAGCGATTGTTTTTTGCCTAAAACGCTGTAAAACCGCAGGCAAAGATACAAGAAGATCAGGCCCTTTTAAGAAGAAAGTGTTGAGAGAGACGCCGTGCGATTTAGCCGCAGCATCCCATACTACGCGTGATTTACCGGGTTTGTTTCTATTGAAAACCGCGAATATCCGCAAATACCATATACGCTGTTGTGCATTTTCGCTGATTTCCCTACCTGTCAGCTTACGAACATATCCCTTTTTTGAATATTCAGCTAAGGTATTATCAAAAACCACCTTAAGACGTGGCTCCCGTTGGAGCTTTTTCTCTAAACATATCAATAGATTTTTTGCCATGCAGTAGCTATCCGGAAATTCAATTTCATCGAAGCGCCACAGAAGGCTGCTTTCATAGTGACCATTGGCAGTTTGGTGAGTATTTTCTTGTAACAAATTTAACGCACGCGCATCTTCTTTACTAGTGAGCGATTTTTGCGTAGCCGCAACGCCTAAGCTTTCAAAGGAGTAAAATTTCTTAACCAAAGCATGTAGCTCATCGGCGCTTTCTTTAGAACACTCACACACACAGAAATGCCAATGTTCGCGCGTCACCGCAGCACCACCAACTGTTCCGTAGATGTGCCACCCAAGTAAAGTCTTTACCGCTACCAGTTCGTTCGGCCGTCCTTCCCTTATATTCTGAGCAAGGCCCAGTTTCCAATAATCTATGCCAATTAGTAGTCTAGGAACAGCATTATTGTAGCTTGCTATCGGTAGATTTTTTGTGTGTTCATATTTTTCACTAATTTTGCTATAGTCGAGGCTCTGCATTGGAAGAGATAATTTATTTACCGTGTGTACATTAATATTTATTTTACGTTGATTTGGTCCGGCAATTTGTATATTTACTAGCTTCGAATCATTTTCAGTCCTCCGCATATCGCCTGTCCACTTCAAACATAGTGGTTCACTCTTTCCACTTAGATTGAGTTCTTCGGCAATTTCGTGGTCCATTAAAGTGATTGACGATCCTTCGTCAATAAAT
>NW_023458557.1:34048318-34048478 GCF_013731165.1 Rhagoletis pomonella | reverse complement strand
GTAGTAGGTATATACGAATTAGATAACTTCAGTGTTGAATAACTGTTAAAACTAGGTGTTGGACAAGTGGCGGTAACATCTATCAATTGGCACAAGACCAATCTGAAGTCTTGTTTCTAAAATTTCCGATTTGAGTGAATAAATTAAAGTATCTCTTTCG
>NW_023458557.1:34047093-34048308 GCF_013731165.1 Rhagoletis pomonella | reverse complement strand
TTGTAACTTTTAAATTTAATAAAAAAAATATTTTTGTTTAATTTCTTTTTTTTTATGGCACAAGCATTTCTTCCCATATGTAGTGCAATGTAATTAGAATTTCAAATTTGTTACTTATGTATAAACTGAAATAATTATTTTTACTAACATTGATTTAGCTTTAAAAATCTTAACCACCTCCAAGCGGCCTCGATCGTGCGATTTCAGAACCAGAACTAGTAGTCTTCACGCCGACATTTGTAAGAAAAGCAATTAATTGCGTTGAATGAAACCTTGAATTTGGACGAAACAAAATAAATATTAAACCGGCTGATTGTCGACGCGCGCAAAAAGATAGGAGTTGGCCATGTTTTTGCTTCGCACTGCAACTGAAACGATCTATAAGACATGCTTTGTGCATTTTCATACATTTCACCTTATCTGTCAAAGCGAATCTGTCAGGCAACGCGAAGAAAAAGTTTTATCTGACATCGCCTTCAACATTTAATGCATGAATCTTGTAAGGAATACAAGTTGTGTGACACAACCCCTATTTTGCACCTGCCTAAGCCTTATAGGTCATATAAAAATTGCTTAATAATCCCTTACAATAAGGCATCCCTTGGAGTATATTTACCTTATATAAGCCTTATATATCATGTAAAATAAACGCTGCAAACTGCGCCGCCAGCGAATTCCCTATTTCTTACAACTTACATATATAATTTTTGGTGGGTATGTGTGTACGTACATATGTATGTAGGTACTCGTATGCATGCGCGTTCTTTTTCCCCCTTCTCTATACTATATCTTCCTTCTTATTCATGTAACATTTTCAGTTTTAAAAATTTCACTAAAATTTACAAATTTTTGCGATACCGCCGCCTAAGAAGTTTTACTTAAAAAAATTGTTCAGTAGCACCAATTCTTGCAACCGAAAAAATTTAATGGCGTTTTATCCCGCCGGCAAGTCCTATTTAGTTTTTACTCTGTTTTCCGAGAGTAATTTTCTGTTTGACATTTTTACAGGATTTTAAACGAAAAGTATTGGATCAGAGCTTATAGGAAACCGCATAAAGCGAACGGTAGATTAGCGCGAATCTGACGTTGCGAATTTTCTGAGCCAAAACCTACAACAATGCTACCTATATATTTTAATGAGTGCGCTAGGCACACTTGCACGCTTCCTACACTGTGAATTTTTCGAGCATTCAATGTTCTTCTCTTCGAACGCAT
>NW_023458557.1:34044919-34046993 GCF_013731165.1 Rhagoletis pomonella | reverse complement strand
ACGTAAAATAAATATTAATGTACACACGGTAAATAAATTATCTCTTCGAATGCAGAGCCTCCACTATAGCAAAATCAGTGAAAAATATGAACACACAAAAAATCTACCGATAGCAAGCTACAATAATGCTGTTCCTAGACTATTAATTGGCATAGATTATTGGAAACTGGGCCTTGATCAGAATATAAGGGAAGGACGGCCGAACGAACCGGTAGCTGTAAAGACATTACTTGGGTGGCACATCTACGGAACAGTTGGTGGTGCTGCGGTGACGCGCGAACATTGGCATTTCTGTGTTTGTGAGTGTTCTAAAGAAAGCGACGTTGAGCTACATGCTTTGGTTAACAAATTTTACTCCTTTGAAAGCTTAGGCGTTGCGGTTACGCAAAAATCGCTCACTAGTAAAGAAAATGCGCGTGCGTTAAATTTATTACGAGAAAATACTCACCAAACTGCCAATGGTCACTATGAGAGCAGCCTTCTGTAGCGCTTCGATGAATTTGAATTGCCGGATAGCTACTGCATCTCAAAAAATCGATTGATATGTTTAGAGAAAAAGCTCCAACGGGTGCCAAGTCTTAAGGTGGTTTTCGATAATACCATAGCTGAATATTTAAAAAAGGGATATATTCGTAAGCTGACAGGTAGGGAAATCAGCCAATATGCACAACAGCGTATATGGTATTTGCCGATATTCGCGGTTTTCAATAGAAACAAACCGGGTAAATCACGCGTAGTATGGGATGTTGCAGCTAAATCGCACGGCGTCTCGCTCAATACTTTTTTTTTTAAAGGGCCTTATCTTCTTGTATCTTTGCCTGCAGTTTTACAGTGTTTTAGGCAAAAAACTATCGCTATATCGGCAGATATTCAAGAAATGTTTCATCAAGTGCTGATTCGCCCTGACGATCAACACGCTCAACGTTTTCTATGGCGCGAGTGTGACGTTTCGGCTGAACCGCACATTTACGCAATGAACGTAATGATTTTTGGAGTAGCCTGTTCGCCTTGTACTTCTCAATTTGTGAAAAACTTGAATGCTGACTATCTCGATTCTGTTGACGACAAAGATGACGCTATCACGCTGGCGAAGGACGTGCAACGTATTCATAAGGCTGGCGGATTCAATATTCGGAATTGGTGTTCAAATTGTCCAGAAGTTCTGAACGCCTTGGGCGAATCGGCATCTGAGCTTAAGATTAATATCAGTGGTGATAATACCACAGAAAAGGTACTAGGGGTATTTTAGGTTCCGAATGAGGACGTAATTACATTTAGACTTTCACCTTTATTGTGGCATAAAGAAATTTTTAATGGAAACAAAGCGCCAACGAAGCGCGAAATGCTAAGCATCGTTATGTCCATTTATGATCCTCTTGGCCTAATAAACAACATATTAATTTTTGGAAAAATATTATTACAAGCCGTTTGGCGTAGTTCAGTAAACTGGGATGAAGAAATTGCTCTTGGCCTAGCCAAAGAGTGGTTTCAATGGTTAAAGTATCTGCCTATTTTACAGAACATCAAAATTCCGCGGTGCTACTTAAAGCATCACGCCAATTACGAAAGGGCTGATGTGCAACTGCATACGTTTGTCGACGCAAGCGATAGCGCTTAAGCTGCAGTATGTTACATACGTGTATCAAAAAACAGCGTCGCCGAGTGTTCTCTTATAGGTTCAAAGGCTAGAGTAGCGCCATTAAAACAAATTTCAGTTCCCAGACTAGAACTGATGGCCGCTCTAATTGGTGTTCGGTTTTCGAAATTCGTAATGGAATCGCTATCAATTAACATAAACCGAAAAGTGTTTTAATGTGATGCAAAAACTGTGCTAAGGTGGCTGTACTCAGACAGTAAGCGCTACCATCAGTTCGTAGCGCTACGTGTGGGTCAAATTTTAGAGTCTAGCGATATTTCGGAATGGAGATGGATCGCGTCAAAAAATAACGTTGCGGACGAAGCCATCAAACGATATAAGAAATTCGAGCTTTCTTCATCCAACCGTTGGTTCAATGGTCCGGAGTTTCTTACTTGGCCTGAAGATGATTGGCCACAAGAAAAACACAATATTGAA
>NW_023458557.1:34043428-34044819 GCF_013731165.1 Rhagoletis pomonella | reverse complement strand
AAATCATCTTTCAGGCTTGAGCGCCTCAAGCCGCAACGCCTGAAAAAACCTGCTATGGAGCTTCAGCTTAAGCAGCCATATCTGGTAATTTTTGGCGATTAAATTATCGACAGCGAATACTTGAATCCGGCTGCAAGTCTAAACAACTACAAATTAGAGCTAAAACGACGAATATGGCAACACTGCCAGTGGCACATTTTCATAAGTGGCATACAAGGCGGATTCAATAAGGTTGTGTTAAAGGCGAACCTGAATTTTTCGCCGTGAAAGACATTACGTCAAAATGATGTGGTTGTTGTAATTTGTAATAATGATAGTATGAATTTCAGCGTATAATTTGTTAGCGTAATTTTTTACTTATATGCGGCTAGCATCACCTTATTAAACTCGCCTTGGTGGTGTTGATATATGAGCTGATTTCTTCGCCTTACATGTATTTTGTTTTTGCTTTTACTGATTAGGCAGCCTTAAACTTTGGGGCGAATTGAGATTAAACATAATACCTGCAATCAGCGTTGCCGAATTTACGATTTTATCGTCATTTAGACGATTTTTGAGCTTAAAAACGATTTGACGATTTTTCCCGAAAATTGACGATTTCTACTGTTTATTTATTTTTGCTTTTTAAAGTATTCACCCCAAGGCCAATTTCAATTACCTATTATAAAATACTTATGTTAGTGTACTAGTGGCAACCAAGTGCATTGGATTCAAGCACAATATTGGCACCACTTGTAAAAAGCAATTATATGGCACCCCTAATATCAGACCAGGTTTCATTCTCCATTTGCTACACCGCAATCGTTCTCGGTAGAGGTGGGTAATGGCACGATTTTTTGTGTGTTGACACAGTGGCATACGCACGCCATGAGGTGTTAAGACACTGTGTTGGCACAATTGTGTTATTGCTACCTATCGAAAGTGGATCAAGAAACTCCTTAACTCTTCGCTCGAATTTGCTATTTCCTTATGTTTTGCGATTATTGGCGGCGAGAGCACTCAACACAGCAGAGTGTGCCATGTGTGCTAAAAACACTTCCCAGTTTGTGCTTTCATACTGTGCCAAGTGTGCTACTGTGCTATCGTTTAATCGAAAAGTGTGCCTGTGCGTGCGGCACATCGATGAGTGTTAGCACAGTAACACAGCACTGTGTTGTATTACACATCAGTACTTCTCAGCGCGTAAATAAAAATTAACAAAAAGAAAAATGGACAGATTTTTGATTCGAACTGGTAAGTTGTCAGATAAATTATTTATATTGAAGTAAAGTAAACGCATTCACAAGTGCAGTAATACATATATGTATTTATGTTCAATCATTGAAATTCGTCTCGCAGATGGTAATAACAATGCTTGTGAAGAGGAGAGTGTTGTGCTGAACGAAAATGAA
>NW_023458557.1:34032632-34043328 GCF_013731165.1 Rhagoletis pomonella | reverse complement strand
CCGCTTCGGATGGACAGGTTCGCAGTGCTACTATACAAACCGCCCAAGGAGTTTTTGAAAGACCAGCCGTAAAGTTAGCAGTAATAAAAGTGGCTGGCGAAAAGGAGTAAGCCCAGGAATCCATCTCGTCTTACTGAAGGGGGGTGTTACTGCCACTTGTCCAACACCTAGTTTTAATAGTTATTCAACACTGAAGTTATCTATTTCGTATATACCTACTACACGCATATAACTTTATACGTATACTTACGCGAATTTAGATGCATTTGCAAAGTAGCAACCACATGTATATTTTAAGGTTAATTATTGCTAGAGCTGTAAAAGTAACGAAAATTTGGATACCCGTATGTATTCGTTTCTAATCCAAACACAACCCGTATCTTTCGTATCGTTACTTTTGATACAAGCACTTGTACGGCAAAGAACATAGTGACGCGAAAATGTCTTGTCGCTCTCTTTGTCGCGTCACTATGTTCTTTGCCTACCTCACAAGAATCATCGCAACAAATCTTGCAGCGTAAGGAAATGTTCGTTCGTACATATTTTTGTGTGTTGGAGTTGGTTTTTGTATCGAATCGAACAATTTGATACAATCAAGCACTTGTACCTCACACGAATCATGCATGCATGTACGTAGATACACACGCAACATACTTTAGTATCGATACGAAAAAGAGTTTCGTTACTGCGCAATATGTTGCGTTGTACTGATTTACGTTGATGGTGCTATACGGAACATGCGAGTAACGAGACTATTATGTGAGTAACGACTCGGTACTCCGAGTCAGGTGTTGTATTCGTTACTCAGTAACTCAGAATTAATCTAAAGTCTAGAAGCAGAGATGCAAAGTGAATCAAGAATGTGGCGTGTAAAAAGGTTAATACGCCGTTCGTAATTGAGAGAGCGAACGACGTGATTCTGTTGACGTGGAAACGCCATTTCAGAGAAAAACTATCACTACTCATCGTTAGTGGCAAAAAAATAAAACTATCGGAGTGAAATGAGCCAAAAAGTGGAGTGTTTTTGGTTTTCCGTAGTGTCAAAGTGAAAACTTTGGAAGAAGTACATATCTGTGGACATTTGACAAAACATTTCAAGTCTATCTTTCAGGGACAAAGAAAATAGCATAACTCGGCAAAGGTTTACCGTCAGAGCAATCATTTTTATTCAAATGAAAACATGCCGTTGTTGCAAACAGAAACATTTTTAACGGTTGTGAATAGCGATAAAATAATTTAACATTTCTTTCAAATTCCAAAATTTTCCTCTATGACTTTTTAGTGCATAAAAATATCGTTAGGCGCTTTTTGTACATCCTTCACATAATAACATCCCTGCAAAGCTCGATTGACCGAAACCAAAATACACGTACAAGATTTTTCTATTGTCACATAAATAGAGAACCAGTTGTAGGTTTGTTGTCAGAACTGTGGCGAATGAAGATGCCATAAGATATGCTATTGATCTTTATCCTTAGCATCCTATTGTACTTAATGAAGGTGTTGAGCTTTTGTTGGCGACCTTGGAAAAGATTTTCAAAGCGTCGCATGCACTTGCCTACATCCCACAACTCTCAACTGAGAACTCTCAATTCTTACCATTGAGCGTAAAAACAATCATTTCAAAACTCAAGTCTAATGAAAAAGAAAGTGATTGTGCTACCTTTCAAAAATGCAGTGTCCTGATTTTTCTTTCGACTCATCTGGTCACCTTAGTTATAAACATACAAAGTTGAAATTTTGTTATTTGTTTTTAAATATGGTTCGTGTTATAAAAAAACGATTTAAATCAAAGTTTCCAATTTTATACAAAATTAGGAAAAGTTCAAAAAATTTTCATCAAAACTTACAACATTTTAATCAGTATGCTGCTTCATATTTTAATTTTCGTATAATATTTTGCAAATCTGAAGTGGCTAAGTATTCGCGTTGAGTTTTCATATTTTTTTGCAAACGGTTCTATGCATTTTTTCCATACAAAGTATGAGCGAAGTTTATCTTATATAGAAGAAAATTTCAGGTGCTTTCGTTTCTACCAAAAAATTTCGCCTTTTGATTTTCCTTTTCTCTTTTCGTGTTCGATTATAAAATAAAGGTAAACGGTTAAAATTGTTGTGCTCGTTTCTTAAAATGTCACACTCTTTTAAGGCAATAAAGGCATATTTTCTGGCCTTTAAAGCTTTGCCAGGAAATCAGATGGTTACTGTTATGTATTGAGCGATTAGTACCTAAAATATATTCAACATTACTAACATGATTAATGGTTACAGGATACCCGAAATATGAATTGTACATCACTAGGTGCTCAATCGCTTTGTAATACTCCATTACTTATATTTTAAGGTAAGACCGCACTAAGCGAAGCGACACTGCAGCGGCACTACGCGGCACTACGCGACACGGCGCAACACTTTTTGGTATATCGCACTGAAACTGCAGCGGCTTATTTTCCTTGGCGAATTCTTCTCAAATATTATGTTTCTTTACATACAATTTTCTTCTTGAATGAAATGCATGTGAATATTCACTCACAATTGGAAATTCAATTACTTCAAGTTAAAAATTATAGTACGAAATGTTATGTCGTTCCGCTAGGTATACCGCACTATGCGGCACCGGAACTGCGCGACACCATGCGGCGCGACATTTTTGCCTAGTTGGTTAACTTTGCCGCGCAGTGTCGCGTAGCTCCGCTGCAGCGTAGTGCGGTATGCTCCATAAGAATACATGCCAAGAATATTTTGCCGCGCTGTGTAGTGTCGTGTCGCGTCGTCTAGTGCGGTCGTACCTTTACTCTTTTGTACTTCACTTCTGATATAGCGACTTAAGAATAAAGACATAAAAAAGCGTGATCGTCTTTCTATTCGACTAAAAGATATACAGCCGGGCTCCCATTTTCATTTAATTTTGCGTTTTCGTAAAAATCGTACGATTCTATTTTTGGGTGCTCTTGAATTCGCAACTTTTTGTTATAGAAAAGTTCCATTTTCCACATCGTTTCCAGCATTCTTAAAAGCCATCCCTTGAAGATATGCAACAATTATCGCACATGTATCGTCCGCACCAAATCGTAAATCTTCGTTGCTTCGATAAATTCTCGTTGCCCAAAACGGAGATGTGTATAATAAATAGTGAATTAAACAAATAAAATCAACATAAAAAGTTAATTTTAGGACGCCAAAAATATCGCAAGATATAATGGGCATAATCAAAAATAAATTTAAACTAAGCAAGCTTGTTATTTATGTTAATTTTGCCGTTTACTTTTCATTCCACCGTCTCATCGGCAACCGATTTGAAACCGCAAAAATTTTCCGATTTGCGAACATTGGAGCACGTAATTTTGCGATTTGAAAACTAAAACCCAAAATTTTTGCGAACTCGGAAACGTGAGCCCGGCTGATAATATTTCTGGCGACGAGGAAAAAACAGAAATGGGGTAAAATATTCTGTGAAATCAGAAAATAAAAATTGTCAACCTTTAGGAAAATATAGTAATAGTAAATGCCTGAAACAGAAGTCGACAAAAGTCCGCAGCAAAAACCTGTTTTAATAAAAACAACAAAAATGCTCGGCCACATGGATCCTTATGTAATGGGAAACGACTTTGCAGAGTACGAGATGGGGCTTCAGCAATTTTTTTTGTAAATGATGTGGTGGATGCAAAAAAGGTCGCATTTTTCATCACGTATATTGGAGCTGATGCATATTCCGTGCTCAGGAGATGGTTCTCTCCGGTAAATCCGAGTAATAAAACGTATGCTGAGCTCGTGGAAGCTTTAAAATTATACTTCGAGCCATCAGTAAATGAAATAGCTGAGTCGAACAAGTTTTACAAAGCAGAACAAGGGTCAAAGTCGATTAGGGAATTCATTATCGAACTTAAACACTTGGCGGAAAATGTAAGTTTGAATCCTATCTTAATAGAGCATTGCGCGACAAATTCGTATGTGGTGTAAGGGACAATCAGCTACGTTCCAAATTTCTAAAAGAATCCGCGTTAACATTTAAAAGAGCATGCGTAATTGCTCTGAATTGGGAAATGGCTGAAGGGGAGACGAAACAAATTGGTGCCAAAGGAGAGTCGTATAACACGTGTGCAGTACATCAAGGTCGCAGTAGGTCACGAAATCATAACGAAGGCCGTTCAGAAAAATCGAATGTGTCAAGCAAACCTTGTTTTCGATGTGGCAAACAGGTCACAATGCCGAGCAGTGCATTTGTAAGAATTGGGTGTGTTTTAAATGCAATAAAAAAGGGCACATCGCAAATCGCTGCTTATCGAAATCAAGGACGGACGGACGGAAAAATAACGTTCACCTTAAAAGTGTAAATGAGATGGTAGAAGCAGCAAGCATCACAAGCATTTCAAATGATGACAATGTGGAAATAAAGGGTGTTTATACTAACAGCTCAGAATGCGTAAAACTAATGGTAGGCGGGAGAGCTATGGATTTAGAAGTCGATACCGGAGCTTGTGTTACAATTATATATGAAGCTAAGTATTTAGAATACTATAAAAATTTCGAATTGAAATTAGTGGAAAGTAAGTTTATTTTTATAACAGGTTGCCATCTTAATTGTGCTGGCAAAATTGAAGTTATTGTAAGCAAGCTGCATTGTTGTGAAAAATATTTATTGGAGTTGATTGTAATCAAATCAGAAAGAGATTTTAAACCTCTACTTGGTAGAAATTGGTTAAATGTTTTATACCCAAATTGGAGACAAAATTTTACTTCTATTAATGTCATAGTTAAAAATGAAAATGATATCTTAAATGAAATTAAACTAAAGTTTCCGTGTGTATTTAATAATATCTCGAACCAATGTATTGAGCATTTTAGGGCCGAAATTATTCTTAAACCCGAAGCCAAACCTATATTCAGAAAAGCGTATGATGTACCTTTCAAACTGAGGGAACAAGTGGAAGAGGACCTATCTAGGTTATGTGCTGAGGGAATATTAGTTCCAGTAACCTATAGTGATTATGCTTCTCCGATAGTAATTGTTTCTAAACCAAGAAAAAAAAATTAGAATTTACTTTGATTGCAAACACTGTGAGACAAATGGTAGGGGTCAGTGATCGGGAAGGGTTCAAACTACCGGGGAAAGTTATATCGGTAAAAAAGAAGTTATACGTGTCCCGGCGTTTCGCTGGGTCACGTCTAGGAATCGAGATATATCGATTTGAAGTTAGTAACTATCATATAGGGGAAATTGTCACCTTTGGTGGTCTTTTTTTTGGCATAACTCGAGAACCACTAGTCCGATTTTGCTCAAACAAATTTTAAAAAATTAAAAATTCCAATTCCTTTCATATCTGTTCATATAACTTTTTTCTATATAATCAAAAGTTTTGGCGGTAAAAATAAATGCATGAAGAAAAAAAAATATTTTTTGCCTAAAATATTAAATTTTTTAATTTTTTAAATTCATAAAAAATACAAAACGGAAAAAAGGCAAGTCGTGTTACTTTCACGCAAAGTCACATAACCTTTAAGCAAAATGAGACATAGATCATGAAAATCGATGGACGCGTTTCGCTTTTATTCACAATTAAGTGAAGGTATCTCATTTTGACAAGAATATTGATTTTATGTTTCAATGAATTTGGATAATATTTATTATATATTATTTATTATTAACACGTAAAATTAAAAATTATTACAGGTAATTATTAGGTTATTACATAAAATAAATAAAAATAATTTTTTTTTCTTCATACATTTATTTTTACCGGCAAAACTGTTGAGTATATCGAAAAGCGTTATATTAACAGATTAAAGGAATTGTAATTTTTAATTTTTTTAAATTTCTTTGAGCAAAATCGGACTAGTGGTTCTCGAGTTATGTCAAAAAAAAGACCACCAAAGGTGACAATTTCCCCTATATGATAGTTACTAACTTCAAATCGAAATATCTCGATTCCTAGACGTGACCCAGCGAAGCGCCGGGCCACGTATGACTTTGGTTTGACCGATATAACATTTCCCGTTGGTTTCATCCCATCCCGATTTTGACTGTCGCATAGTGAAAGTTACCATTAATAGGTTTGTTGAGACCCAACATTATCCACTACCGAGAATCGACGATATTTTTGCCAAACTTGCTAATTGTAAATCTTTTTGCGTCATTGATTTAACGGGAGCATATCAGCAGTTGAAGATTTCAGAAACTTCAAAAAAATATGTTACTATAAATACACATAAGGGATTATATGGATCAAGTACTTTTAGGTATTCCTGGTACGTCGTGTTATTTAGATGATATTCAAATTGGTGGATCTGGTTTCGAAGAATGTAAAATTCGTCTTTGTCAAGTATTTGAAAAACTTAACAAATTCAATATAAAAATAAATTTGGATAAATGTTCATTTTTTTAAAAATAAATAAATTATCTTGGTCATACAATTTCACAAAAGGGGCCAAGTAATGAAAAAATAGAAGCTATAGTTAATGCGCCTATTCCAAAAAATTTAACACAGTTGCAATCGTACCTAGGCATGATAAATTATTATAGCAGTTTCATTCCAAACTTGTCAAGCGAGATAAAAGAACTGTATGGTCTACTACGCAAAGACTCGAAGTTTAATTGGTCAACAAAAATAGAAAATTGTTTTTTAAAGTCAAAAAACTACTTGAAAATAATAAATTACTGGAATTTTATGATCCACAGAAACCAATAATAGTAACGTGTGACGCCAGTCCATATGGCGTAGGAGCAGTTTTAGCTCATTTAGTAAATGGTGTCGAAAAACCAGTTTTATTTGCATCTTGCACCTTAAGTCCTTCGGAGCGTAATTATTCTCAAATACATAGAGGCGCTTGCTGTTATGTTTGGCTTAAAAAAATTCCATAAACACATATACGGCACCAGCAGATGCAATGTCACGTCTGCCATTGGCAAATTTAACTCATATAGAATCGGTACATAATTTGTCAGATGTAATTGAATAACTGCTTATACTACCGAGATAGATTGGTTATACCTGAAAAAATGCGTAACGAAGTACTTGCAGCTCTGCACGAAAACCACGATGGAATTGTTAGATTGAAAATGCATGCAAGAAGTACAGTTTGGTGGCCTAAAATAGATCGAAGCATAGAAAATTATGTTAAAAGTGGTTTTGTTTGCCAGTCAACGCAAAAAATTCCAAAAGAAAACATTTCGAGTAAATGGCCGCAGTGTAGAGAACCTTTCGAAAGAATTCATTTAGAATCAAAAACGTTTTACATTTTTATTGATTCATTTAGCAAATATATTGTTGTCAAATATCTACCAAAGACAGACGCAATTAGTTTGAGCAACAGTTTGCTATCAGTTTTTAGAATTTTCGGTTACCCAAAAGTATTAGTATCGGATAATGAACCGCCATTCTCTTCTTATCAATTTGAACAATTCGCAAAAAAATTTAACATTGAATTAATGAAATCACCCGCTTATCATCCGCAAAGTAATGGGTTAGCGGAACGAGGAGTACAAACAATCAAAAACAGTTTAAAAAAAATATTTAACAGATGAACGTTTAAAATCTTTACCAATTCAAACCAAACTAAACAAAATTTGAATGTGCTACAACAATACACCTTGTACAACAACAAATAAAAGTATAGCTAGCCATATTTTTTCATATATACCTAGAACATTATTGAATTCCTTACCAAAAAAGTTACGTTTAATACAAATAAAAACAAGACGTTAATTTTTCAAAATGATAATCATTTAAAAAAGTCTGAAATAAATGAACGAACATTTAAAAAAGGGGAAAAAGTATTGTATAAAATCCAAAATCAGTTACGATATTCTACATTACTAGACAAATATCATCCTTTGATATCTAATGAATTACCTCAAAGTATTGAAAATACCAATTCGAATCCTGAACTAGCAAAACAAAAAAAATATTAAAAAATACGGTATAGACCCATGTGTGTTCGGAGATCTACTCGCAAGAGACAAAAGCCTAACAAACTTTCTTATGAAAAACAATAATATTTTGTTTAACGATATGTATTCAAAATTGAATTTAAAATAATAAATTGTTTGTTGTATAACTCTACCTAAACTAATAAGCATAAGAAAAAAAAATACATAGCTATTGAAAATTATAAACTAATATTTAAAAATACATATTAATGAAGTTTAAGATAAAAAGGGGAAAATATTATGTATTGAGTGATTAGTACCTAAAATATATTCAACATCATGATGCAATAATACAAGGTGTTATCAGTTGGCAACTTCTCGCTCTAATTCCGCCATATTGACTGCCTTACGTGAAACAGTGTTACCTCTTTAACTATTCTTTGCCCATTAATATAGTCGAATATATTTTATTTGTTTCTCAGTATACACACTTTGTTTTCTTAAAAAAGTATTTTGTCTTATTTTATTTCATTTCACAACGAATATACTATAAAAAAGCAAATTTTGTTTAGGAGAAAATGTGAAATTTTATATTTTTCCCCCATATGGGGACTCATTTCTTCCCGTTTTTCTCCTCATTCTACTGAGCTAAGGCAGTGTCAAATCGAGCTGTCACAACTGATACCACCTTGTGTTATTGCATCATGATTCAACATTACTAATATGATTAATGGTTACAGAATACCCGAAATATGAATTGTACATCACTAGGTGCTCAATCGCTTCGTAATATTCCGTTACTTATATTTTACTCTTTTGTACTTCACTTCTGATATAGCGACCACAGTATAGACAGTAACCAACCTTTTTGGGTTGTTGTTGTAGTAGTCGTTGTTGTTGTAGTTATATTCACTCCTGAGGAAGGCACGGGGTTGTGTGCTGCTATTTAATGGCCTTCCTCAGACTTTTTCTTAGATTTGAGGGTTGTGTGCTGCATTATTATTAGATAAATAAATATAAACATTTGACAAATCGTGATTTTATTAAAAGAATATTATAAATGGTAATTATAATGCTAATTAAACAAATGCATACGATTAATCCAAAATATGAATGCTAAAATCTAAAAAAAAATATATACAGCAATATAAAATAAACATAATTTGCCTTATCCTGAGTTTCGCCTGACAAAAAATTCACCAGAAAATTTGTCATTCGCCTATAGTAAAACCATGGAAACGAAGAGTGAAAAGTGAACCGGTTTGGGGAAAATGAAACTCATGATAAGGCTGAATAAATATATAAATACTTCAGTATCTTTCGGCCTGGTTTCTACCCCCGAAGCAAATAAAGGTTTGGTAAATAGAAAAATTTGTTATGGTTCACAAATAAATTAAATTTTGCTGAGCCAAATGCAAAGTAAAATTTTAACAGTTGAAAAACCAAACAAACGATCGTGGGAAAGCTCTATTTTTGTGTTTTGCTGAAATTGTTAAAATTTATATTTATTTTATAACTTGCAAGTAACGTACGCTTTGTTTGTGCTTTTTCAGCTTTTATTTTCATTTTCACTCTATTACCGCCAAACCATATTATGTGTATACATGTTTGTAAGCTGTCAAAATTTTACCTAGACCTATGAGCAAGGCGAATCTATACAAGGTGGTGTTATTGGCGAATTTAGATTTTAGCCGCGGTCCTTCTGAATGTTAAAATGATGTGTTTGTTGTAATATGAATTCGCCTTGTTTACAACAAACACATCATTTTGACATTCAGAAGGACCGCGGCGAGAATTTAAATGCACCATGCTCGCCTATGAGAAAGGTAAAATTCTGACGTTCGTATTCACCGCGAGAAATGTCAAATTTTTACTTTAATCTTTGACGGATCAATTTCCTCTTTTCTATCAATTGGCACAGACCCATAGTTGTCAAAAATTACCATCCCGAATTCTTTTCTATCAATTGGTACAGGCAATCAATAAGAATTTAAACCTGCTATTTAACAAGAATCAAGTGAGGTATAGAAAAACAACAATTTTAGAAATTACCCGCATTTTTCATATATTTCTATCTAAATCAGTATATTTTTTTGTAACGGCTATGTCAAATAACTGGCATTCCTACATGTGGTTTTACATATAGAAGAAATTTTTTTTTGGCAAATCATGTTAAAAAATTTAAATTGATGAGAGCGCTAAGTATTCTATAGTCTCAGCTAATGAAGTTACTCACTGATCAGATTAAATTTCGAAACACGATCTTAAGTATTTGCGTAGGCACTAAATGCAACCGTGGGGTAGCTATGGTGAATTCAAAAGTGAAACAAAACCAAAACAAAAACTTAAAAGTGGAGCGTGTTTTATTTAAATTGAAGTGTTTAAACAATTTTAAAGGCAAGTACAACAAAAAAAGTAAATATATTTAACCATAACGTAATGTGCGTGAATATAAGATAATACTGTTTATTTACAATTATAGCCAAGATGCCAAACAGATGCGTTCGTGGTTGCAGAGCTGGAGGAGCAGTTTACAAATTTCCATCGCAGCGAGATATGCCAAGGTATGTATGATTTCCAATGATTTACAAATGTTAAACAGTCAAAACTGGGTAAGCGGGCAGATATGGGAAGTGATTTGTGCATTGCGGAAGTGTATTTTTGTAAACATGAACAATATTTTATTCATCGACAGGCTTTACGGCGAAAATGGAAATTGTGAAATCAAACTAACACGGATATGACCAACGAAGGAAAAAGGCTATCACGGATCCCAGATGCAATTATTCACATACATTGCTTTGAATTCAAATTTCGTTTTTAGATGTAG
>NW_023458557.1:34031169-34032532 GCF_013731165.1 Rhagoletis pomonella | reverse complement strand
AGGCGAAAGATATGCTCCTCATGGATTGCTGATTTCAGTGATTGGCTAATTAAAAAGGAAACTGCTGCAGGTGATGAAGAACTTTTTTGCAAGGTATGCAATGCCTTTCTTAAAGTGAGTTCCGGCAAATCAGATTTAATAAGCCACAAGAATACCCAAACGCATAAAACCAGATCAATTTGTATTACGAATAGTCAAACCACTATTGCGGAGCAGTTCAGAAATAACACTAGAGAAACGAGACTGGTACAAACCTTGTAACTTCAGTTAAGTGCATTTATAGCGGAACATAGCCTGCCCTTCTCCTGCATGGACCATTTGTCACTGTTTTTAAAAAAATCCATTCCGGATTCAAAAATTGCTCAACAAATTTCCTGCGCTCGAACAAAAACGACAAACCTTGTCAAAAATGTATTGGGCCGTACCCAATTTGAATATTTATGCCAGCTTTTACGTAAAAAAAAGTTTTCGCTGTGTATCGACGAGTCGACCGATATATCCAACAAGGAATCATTGTGCTTAGTGGCTAGGGTTGCAATAGATTTTTAAATTAAACACTTCTTTTTTGGATTAATTGAAGTAGGAAACTGTGATTCACGAAGCATATGTGAAAACATTGTACAATATTTCGAAAAAAAAAATATTTGTTATAAAACTAACTTAATTGGATTTGCTGCGGATGGTGCACCGAATATGACAGGCAAAATCATTCTGCTGCTAAACTGTTAAAAGATGACGTTCCAGATTTATTTATTATGAAATGCATATGTCACTCAATTGCACTTTGTTCATCATATTCGTGCCTTAAGCTTCCATCCGGCGTAGAGTCTTTAGTACGAGATGTGTACAACTACATTGCAAATAGCCCAAAGCGAAATGCGCAATTCATAAAAATTGCTTCAATTTTAGAATTCAAACCAAAAAAAATGTTACATCCCGCTCAAACTAGATGGCTATATTTAGAAGCTGTGGTGAATCGTGTTCTTGAGCTGTACGAACCGTTAAAAATATATTTTGCATTTGCGTCCAATGTCGACCATATAGATTTAAGTTTTTGAAGTATATTCTTCACATCATAAATAACGTTAATAAAATATTTCAAAGCTCAAGCTCCCAAATACCCGGAATGCATGAGGAAATGTTACGGTTATTCCTTAAAATGTTTGGATAATTTCATTCAACCACGATATTTAAATTCAAATCGTATTAATGAACTTGAATTTGAAAATAGAGCAAACATGTTAAATGAGGAGAACGTATACTTAGGGGTTTATGTATCAAAAAAAATTGCTGATAGCAAATTATCTCCTCTTGAATTAAAAGAAATCACCAACAATTGCATTGCTTTTTACATAGAGTTTTG
>NW_023458557.1:34025190-34031069 GCF_013731165.1 Rhagoletis pomonella | reverse complement strand
TTAAAAGAAATCACCAACAATTGCATTGCTTTTTACATAGAGTTTTGCAAACAAATAAAATTCAGATTTGAATTTAACGATATAACTTTAAAGGAACTGTCTTTTATGAACCCTGGCAAGATTTTAAATAAAAATATCACTTCGTTACAAAACATAACAAACCGATTTCCAAATTTAATTTCTCAAGCTGACATGCAGAACTTAGATGATGAGTTTAGAGAGTTACGCCACTTAAATTTTGATGAATATTTTAAATCTTTGGTTAACATTAATTACGAAGACTTTTGGGCTACAATATCTAAAATTACACGCGCAAACACTGAATATGTATTTCCCACGTTGTCTAAGTTTGTATCAGATTTGTTGTGCCTTCCCAGTTCATCCGCAAATGTTGAACGCATATTCTCAAAAGTGAATTTAAATAAAACTAAATACAGGAATAGACTGGAGAGTGGAACTCTATAGGGTATTTTATTTACCCAAGACTACCTATCAGTTAATAAATGCTTCTGTTATGAACTGAAAATCGATCCTAAGATCGCAAAAACCATGAAACCATCTCAGTAAAACTAAAATTCAAAATGTATGTTTGTATACATATGTACGTATTTTGATTTCAGTCTTGTAAATTTATACACGCCTTATTTTGCTTATTATACATATGCATGTATGTAGTATAGTAATATTATTTAATACATATTAATGAAGTTAGTAAACATATGTATGTTTTTTAATAAAAAAATAACAAAATGGAAAAAGACGATTTTTCATTAAAAATTACGATTTTTCATTAAAAATTACGATTTTTCTCCCTCAATTGACGATGAATAGCCGAAACTTTTTGGCAACGCTGCCTGCAATACAAAATACATGTGGTTGTTGTTGTTGTATTCTTGCTACCATCTTGTATTAATTCGCCTTGATGGCATGCAAATATATATATGTATATGTGCATGTAGAATGCCAGTCGGATTTGGTTGCTTTCAGCTAGGCGCACACCAACGCGATAGCGACAGTGATGGAGATTGCGATAGAAATCGAACGCACAAGTGTTTTTCAATTAAAAGCCTGCGCAGACCAACGCGATAGTAGAATTGTAAAACTATCGATAGGGCCACCATCGATAGTTTTCATATTTAAGAAAAAAACTATCGGTATTCGTTGATACTATCCCCTGCAAAAAATGGCTGACCATATCGAGAACAAACTATCGATTGTACGCTCGCATACATATGTACATACATACATACATCAAAAAAATTTACTTCATTGTTAGCTGTGGTGCAAAATATAGAAGAAGGCGGTGAAACCAATGTATTCAATTTGTATTTGGATAGAGAAGAAAACATTTGAGGCCAGTGCGCTTAGGCCGACTGTGGAGTCAGTGACTACAGTGCTGAAATTCAATGCAACGCCAACGTGGGACTCCAGCCCTAGGAATGGAGGAAGAAGGACCAAACAGCGCTGAAGAATTTGTTTTTTTGTGACGAAAATTCAGAACCGATGAAAAATTAGAAGAATTGTCTGAGCTCAGTAGCCCTAAAAAAGCTTGCGATAATATATTTTTATAAATAAAACAAACACATAAACAAAATCGAATTGCATTTTTTAATTTCGTTGCATGTATTTTTGATATTTCGCTGCCATATATTCACTAATTTATCAATTATTTAGAAGTTAGAATAGTGGCCAGAAAAATCACTAATTATCGTGATATTTTCCCAATAGTTTCGTCGCTAAACTCACTTGTACATCACCAACTAGATGCCATGTATGAGCGAGTGAAAATACTATAAGGCAAATGCACCCATGTGTGTGCAAGAAAGGGATGCATTATCACACGCGCGGAGAAGTGGTCACTTTTTCCCCAAGCCCATACAAAACTAACCGCTAAACTGACGAAAAGTTTTAGTCAGTTTTCCCAATAATTTAACCGATAATCATAGGTCAGGCTTCTTGCAGGGTCTATACTATCAATGCTATCGATAGTGGCAAGCGCTACTACCGATAGTACTATCGACAGTCAATGGAAATGCTAACAACTGTTCCAAGTTAACTGGGACGGCATCGAAATACAAAAAAAAAAACATTTAATTGGGAACATAAACACACACACACCGTTTTCTCAAGTAGGTTTTAAAAGTTATCTACAATTTAAACACAAATTTGGTTCTGAAAAATGTGTTTGAAGGGCAGATAAACAAATGGCCGATTCCTCAAGTAACCTTTAAATTTAAAGCTCACTTTATATTTAAGGGTTGATGTAAAATTTATATGTAGTTTTGCCGAAAGTAAATCATTTAATTCTCTGTTTTTAATTTGTTTACACCCAAGAGACGTCGAAAACCGATAATAGAATTGCTTTACTTTAGACATAGCTATAAATTTTAAAGCAACCTTTAAATATAAATTGAGCTTTAAAATTAAAGGTTGCTTGAGAAAACAAAGAGACAAATCTGAAAAACTAAAAAGTACTATTAATATATGTCACATTAATATTAATAGCGTCACAAAATGGCGTTTTTGGCGAAGTGGCAACGTTGCAAACAAAGTTGTATGAACGACATATTGCAACTCCGGATTGCAAAATAATTTTTTTTAAAAATGCCTCGTGTAAGTCGAAATGAAAACTTTATACAGTTATATTTCGAAGCAGCCTTAACTGATATAATTTTTCTTGAAGTATTCGAAGACAATAAGAGAACATGTGTTTCGCGACTTTGACTTTGCAATGATTGCCAGCTGAAATAACATGGCAATGTCACACTGTTGTTGCAAGAAAGTTTCCATACAAAAGTAATCAGCTGTGCCGCAAGGTGGCAAATTTTGCAACCAATGCGTCATTTGCAACAACTTTGCGACGTTTCATGAATCCCACTATTATCCATTTGTCGCCCCGAATGGGCTCTGTTCTTAACTTGTACCGAAATAAATTTTTATTGTTATATCAAAATTTCACATGAGAGCCGTTTTATAGACTGTCAGTTAAAGATAACCGGTGCTTTAACCCTCTAGTAGGAAGAACCGCCTCCAGACGGTCGTTAACTAAACACCTTTTTAGTGCACCTATAATAATTTTTTTCCATATTCGTAAGGCACGATCTTTAGACAAAAATCGTACCCTTACGGCGAAGTAAATTTTAATCCGTTATGTCCGTTTTATTTTAATCGGCAGTTGAATTACAGATTTTGAAAATACGGTTAAAATTAATTATTTCTTGCTATTTAGTAATTTCGTAATTAAAGAAATTTTTTCTTTTGAAAAATTTTTTCATATAAAAAAATTCGGTGGATTTCATTGTTAAAAGCACCATATTTTAATATAAGTTTTATAATTATGTCACCATTCTAAATGGAGAAAATTTCTTTCGAACACAGACCGTTTACAGAACGGCTTGCCGACATATAAAACCCCAGTTTTGCATTTTTGACTGTCTGCAGACGGCATTGCCGGTTCGTACGTCAACATTGTGTAAGAGAAAGCTGAAAATATGTGTAAGTATATCGGCGAGCCCGTCTCCAGACGGTCTTGGTTTTTCTCCCCTGTAGGAAAAAGTTACTGTCACAGATCGAAATGGACATCAGTTTTGGATTTCTCGTGCTAAAATCACCCATTCCTGAATTTTTCAACTCATAAAAATTTGGCCTACTAGAGGGTTAACTTACTGCCAAATTTGTTGCTCGCATGCTTATAACAGGCAAACTGCCCAGAGAATCACTTACAATAAAATATTTGCAATCTTACCAAAGCGACGAGCAGGTACACAAAATGGAGAAATATATACAAATAATAAAATTGTAACAGGCCGATGTCCGTACATTATAAATATTAAAGAAATATTAATTTGGGAGGTCTTTATTTGAGCAACAGAAGCAAATCAACAACTTTTAGATTTTTTTCTGTCCTTCTGTATGTTTGTACGCGCATCACCCGAAAACTAGTGCATGGAATTGAACGCAGTTTTCACCGAGGTCTAACTAAAAATAATAATAAAAAGAAAATATTGTAATATGACTGTCAAAAGAAAAAGGTTTAGAAGGATTACAGCCGAAAACGTTTTTGTTGAGGGTTGCCACCTGTTCAATTCAATTAATAAGAAAAATTTAATGCTCCAATATAGATATCAAAATGAAGAGCTTTACTGCCGAAAATATTTTAGAGGAGGGTTACAACCCGTTTGAAAGTTTGTATTCTATTAAATTGATATAATAAGTGAAATTTTACATTACGGGTATCAAACAGCACAAAAATACTTCTAGGCGCAGTAAAGTCGCCGGGTATTTGCTAGTTATGAATAAAATCGGCTGTGCTAGAGGTGTTAAACTATCGATAGGCAACTAGTACTATCGATAGTTTGAGCGTTTTAAACGATGTTTCCACGCCAAGTGGTTCGCTCTCTCATTCGTAATTTGCTCTCTCATTCCGGATTGGCGCTCCAATCACGAACCGAATCACGTAATTCGCCATACAAAAGTTTGAGAGCGAATCACTTCATTTGTAGGTAATTCAGATCCAATCACCATGCGAATCACGAAAAATCATTGTCTTCTCTAATTTTTATTTTGTCAAAACAAACAGACCACACATCCCCACCAGGACTAACATTAAAAAAGTAGCTAGATTAGTTTAAACTATTGATTTAGCTATTTAATCACTACACATTTTTCCTCCACCGTTGAAATGCACAATAAACAACACATTAAGGGCCGGTTACTCAATGTCTGGTTAACACTAATCTCCGGTAAAACATCATTATCGACGTTACCGACTCCATGTTATATGCATGGAGCCGAACACGTCGATAATGATGTTTAAACGGAGATTAGTGTTAACCACATATTGAGTAAACGGCCCTAAGCAATAAACAAAAGCAAAGAACAAGAAGCAGAGATGCAAAGTAAATCAAGAATGTGGCGTGTAAACAGGTTGATACGCCGTTCGTAATTGAGAGAGCGAACCACCTGATTCGGTTGGCGTGGAAACGCCGCTTTAGAGAAAAACTACCACTACTCATCGTTGGTGGCAAAAAAATAAAGCTATCGGAGTGAAATGAGCCAAAAAGTGGAGTGTTTTTGGTTTTCCGTAGTGTCAAAGTAAAAACTTTGGAAGAAGTACATATCTGTGGACATTTGACCAAACAATTTAAGTCTATCTTTCAGGGACTTTTTACTTTAAATAGCATAACTCGGCAAAGGTTCACCGTCAGAGCAATCCTTTTTATTCAAATGAAAACATGCCGTTGTTGCAAACAGAAAAATTTTTAAAGGTTGTGAATAGCGATAAAATAATTTAACATTTCTTTCTAATTCCAAAATTTTTCTCTATGACTTTTTACTGCATAAAAATATCGTTAGGCGCTTTTTTGTACATCGTTCACATAATAACATCCCTGCAAAACTCGATTGACCGAAACCAAAATACACGTACAAGATTTTTCTATTGTCACTAGCACATAAATAGAGAACCAGTTGTAGGTTTGCTGTCAGAACTGTGGCGAATGAAGATGCCATAAGATATGCTATTGATCTATATCCTTAGCATCCTACCTATTGTACTTAATGAAGGTGTTGAGCTTTTGTTGGCGACCTAGAAAAAGATTTTCACAGCGTCGCATGCACTGGCCTACATCCCACAACTCTCAACTGAGAACTCTCAATTCTTACCATTGAGCGTAAAAACAATCATTTCAAAACTCAAGTCTGATGGAAAAGAAAGTGATTGTGCTACCTTTCAAAAAGCAGTGTCCTGATTTTTCTTTCGACTCATCTGGTCACCTTAGTTATAAACATACAAAGTTGAAATTTTGTTATTTGTTTTTAAATATGGTTCGGGTTATAAAAAAACTATTTAAATCAAAGTTTCCAATTTTATACAAAAT
>NW_023458557.1:34023266-34025090 GCF_013731165.1 Rhagoletis pomonella | reverse complement strand
TGAAGATGGACGAAGAAAGATTAAAATAAAGGTAGTTTTGGAGAAAAGGATATAGATAGAGGCACAAAGACTCAATCTGGTAGCTGTTTCGGGATTTTAGAGATTTTCGGGATCTCGGGACTTATCGATATAATAATTGATATTTTATCGATATTTTTATCGATAATGTTATTGATTTTGCTATCGATATTTTCGGTACTTATCGATATAACGATCGATATTTTTATCGATTTTCTTATCGATATTTTTTTATCGATTTTGTTATCGATACTTTTATGGATTTTGTTATCGATTTTGTAATCGATATTTTTATCGATTTTGTTGTCCATATTTTTACAGATTTCGTTATCGATATTTTTTATCGATTTTTCTATGGATTTTGCTATCGATTTTGTTATCCATATTTTTACAGATTTCGTTATCGATATTTTTGATCGATATTTTTATGGATTTTGTAATCGATTTTGTTACCGATATTTTAATCGATTTTGTCATCGATATTTTTATCGGTTTTGTTATCCATATTTTTATTAATTGTGTTAACGATTTTGCTATCGATACTATTATCGCTTTTTTTATCGATATTTTTATCGATTTTGTTATCGATATCGTTACTGATTTTTCTATCGATATTTTCGAAACTTATGGATGTAATCGATTTTGTTATCGATTTTGTAATTGATTTTTTGATAGATCTTGTTATCGATATTGTAATCGAAAAAGTTATCGATTTTGTTATTGAAATTTTGATCGATTTTGTTATCGATATTTTTATCGATTTTGTTATCGATATTTTAATCAATTTTGTTATCGATTTTGCTGTGGATATTATAATCGGTATTGACATCGATATTTTCATCGATTTTCTTATCGATGTTTTTATCGATTTTCTATCGATATTATCGCTTTTGTTATCGATATTTTTTTCTTAGTGTGTGTTTTCGTTTTTGACTTGGATGTGCTCTTAACCATACCACGTATTCTACGTTTTAATTTATTAATGTATCGGAGATACAGCCTGTACACCAAGACGAAGGCGCTGGACTGTTCCTTTTTAGGGTTTATCCTCTTTTAATTGATATGTATGATAAACTATGTTATTGGCGTCTAGAAAGCTTACGAGTTTTCTATAAGAATCACTATTTGAAGCCATCACTCTGGCTTGTCCGTCTCTTCCGGACTTGTATGTAAAGTTCTCCCTGCCAATTAGAGCTGAGAAATTGATTATCATTTTATTTATGTCATTTACTAGTGGTATGAAAATTCCGGACTTGTATGTAAAGTTCTCCCTGCCAATTAGAGCTGAGAAACTGATTATCATTTTATTTATGTCGTTTACTAGTGGTATGAAAATCGGGGGTGATTTGTGAAAAACACTCTCAGTTGTCGCTGAATCTTGTTCGTTTCTACTATTACTAGCATTGCAATCATCGGTTTGTGTGTTTGTGTCTAGGACCGCAAACCGGTTTGAAGTGTTTGGTATTATGTTGAGCTTTTGTTGTTTTTTTGGTAGATTTGGAGATCCAATAGTTTTAAGCTTAAATGCTTTATGCTGGTACGCGTCTTGCCAGCCTCCGCTGTCATCGCACGTACCGGCCACCTCGGCCTCCTCGTCGCGCAGTATTTTTTTTTTTGTTTTTTCAGTTTTTACTTCACACTCTAATTCGTTTACCAATCAATGCAAATTACACTTTGTGTATATTGTTAAGTATCAATAGTTCTGCCTATGTCCGCGCTCGCTGAATTCACGATACACTATTTTAGTCAAAAAACATCACGTTTTATTTCAAATATGTGTAACCCTGCTATTTACCGTTTGACAAT
>NW_023458557.1:34020194-34023256 GCF_013731165.1 Rhagoletis pomonella | reverse complement strand
AAAATTTTTAACTTTTTAATCTAACTTTTTCAAAAAATTTTGGGTATCTAGGTACATCGGCTATGAAATTCTAGTAAAACAAGTGGAAGTTCTTATTGACTAAAAATCGCGCTGATTTAAAATATTTTCTTCTTCTGACTGCGTTTTGCGCTTTTGACAGATGTTCCATTGAAAATTACGTCAAAAAGCTGCAACTAACTTTACAGTCTTTATGTATAGCTATAAATTATTTTGTACTTTTCAGTTGTTATTGTAATAACAGCGTGTTTTTAGTTATTTTAATAATAATAATAATATCCCAACGGTTTTTGCCCTCCATTCCCGCCCATCCGCACGAGGGGCGCAGTCCGCATGACGTACGGAACCAATATTTTAAATTTTTGTGCCGAGCCACGATAGGCAGGAGTTTGTTAAGTATCGAGATCTAAAACTGTTCAGCTACAGAACTAAATTCATCAGCTGATTTTATGTATATATGTCAATAATTCACTTATTGAGAGAGGAGAGTATCGCTTTCTTAATGCTGGAATGAGAGTTAAAATCCTGGCATAAGCAACGGAGTGGGTCGTGGAATTCAAAATTGGTTTTAAAAGCTTTCAGAAATATGGGACAAAAGTGTCTTGATACGCGTGACGGAACATTAAAGCTTACATCAGCCAGAAGAGACGGACTTGAAATTGAGCCTGTCAGTAATTTAACCATAAAAATTATACCAAGCATTTCCCTGCGACTGGCAAGTGTAGGAAGGTTAATAAGTTTTAAGCGACTCGTATAAGGTGGAAGACTATATTGAGAATCCCATCGGAAATTTCTTAAAGCAAAAAGTAGGAATTGTTTTTGAATTGATTCTATCTTGTCTGAGTAAATTTGATACCTTGGATTCTAAACCACCGAGCCGTATTCCAGAATCGGCCTAACTAATGTTGTAAACAGGGTTTTAGTGATATACGGGTCACTAAATTCTTTTGACCATCGTTTCACAAATGCAAGTACACCTTTAGCCTTGTTGACTGCCACATTAATGTGAAGATTAAAATTAAGCTTAGGATCCATTGTAATACCAAGGTCCACAAAATTGTATACCTGTTCCAGGTTATGGTTACCTATTATATAAGAAACTGGCAGAACAGCTCTTCGCGAGAAGCACATTACTTTACATTTCTTAAGATTTAGAGGCATACGATTTACTTTACACCAGTAAGCCATGCTGTTTAAGTCTGATTGTAGCAAAGACCTTTCTTCAATTGAAACGTACGATTTATAAAGTTTTACATCATCTGCATACATTAAAATTTTGGAGAATTTTATATCTGTAGAAATATCGTTTATAAAAAGCAAGAACAGAATCGGGCCTAGGTGGCTACCCTGAGGGACTCCTGAAGTAACATCAATGACGTCAGAGATAGTATTTTTAAACAATACCCTTTGTGATCTATCATAGAGGTATGAAGAGATCCAACGTAGAAAATTAGGTGGAAGACCAAGAAGATCAAGTTTATAGATGAGCAACGAGTGGCACACTTTGTCAAATGCTTTACTGAAATCAGTATATATAACATCAACAGTTTTGCTCTCACTAAATGCTTTTGAGATATAGGATGTTAATTAAAGTAAATTTGTAGAAGTTGATTTGCCCTTGCAAAATCCATGTTGACTGTTTGAAATGCTTAAAGTGATAGAATGCGTCAACCGATTTGTTATAATTGCTTTAAATAATTTAGGAATTGCAGAAAGCTTAGCTATGCCCCGGGAGTTCTCCACTGACTATAACTAAACTATAATTTTATTTTCAGATAACGAGCGCATGTTATACAAATTAGCACTGAGTTTCTAATTTTTTTTACAAACGGTCTTGCGCATTTTATTAAACAAGAAATTCACGTTTCTAGTCAATAAGAACTTCCCCTTGTTTTACTAGAATTTCATAGCCGATGTACCTAAATACCCAAATTTTGTTGAAAAAGTTAGATTAAAAACAATACAAATATTTAACACAAATCACCATGCACTTACTTTTGGTCGCCAGTGTATATAAAGGGTTTTCAATAAGCGCGGGTAATTGTTGATGAGGAATCAACAACTACCCGCCAGCATCTACCCGCTCTAATTGGAAACCCCTTTTGCATTTTGTATCATAATATGTACTTAATACTAGCAAATACCGGCCTCACTTCGTTGCGACCAATTATAGCTAAAATGTCTTAAATAAAGGCGTACGTTTAACTAAAAGTCTCTTTTATAATTTCTCGTATCCATTTAACAAAGTACATACATACATAAATTCCCACACAGATTGAAACTTGGATTTATATGGTTTTTGTTAAAGAATATACTATATTTTCATAAACAAATATTAAGATAAATAGGTCAAATCTTGTCAATAAGCGAGTGTCGTTAAGTTATGATAAGCACTATATAGTGTTGAACATATCATTTTGAACCAAACTCAAAATGATCTTGTTTTCTGCTTATCAGTTCATTCCCTCACAAATAACATAGAAACCCAAGTATAAAACTTTTTAGAACACTAAAAAAATATTAACAAAATTTCATCCATTTTAAAACTTTTTTCTCAGAAGTGTTAGCACTTTTTTGAATGTAAATTTTTATAGCCCATTTTATTTTTTTTTTATGTGGGTTTTTTTAGAGTATGAACTGCATTTTAATCGAAAAATCTTAAATATTAGTAAGTAAACATAGATAAGTGGCAACAATATCATTTTGAGTTTGGTCCATAAAGATATGGCCAACAGTGTATGTACCTTGACACCAATAACACCTAGCGATATTCATTTTAACAAACTGGGTTTATTATGTAATATTAATTGAAATAATTTCGTACTATGCTCTCCCAAACCCTTCTTCCTTGGTTTAAAATATTGTCGTTTGAGCGATTTTCTTCGGAAAAGTCTGCTTCCCTATTTGAATTTGTAATTAGGCATACGTCGGGAATAGTTAGATTATGCTTCAATCTGAAATTATGCAAAGTTAAGCAAGCGTTAATTATTGAACCAACATATTCTGGTTTAACTAGAACTCCACGTTCATGTGACAAGCAAGCG
>NW_023458557.1:34017740-34020094 GCF_013731165.1 Rhagoletis pomonella | reverse complement strand
TCCTAATAAACAATCGTGGTACAAAGCTCAATAAAAATATTAAAAAAAAAAATAACCAAAAGTTCATTCATTTTAAAACTTTCTTCTCAGTAGTGTTAGCATTGTTTTGAATATACATTTTTATAGCCCATACAATTTTTTTTGTCGCAGTTGCTTCCATATAACTAATAAGCACAACACTGAAGGAAGAAAAATTTAAAAAACCTAAGGTAATTTTTAGCCATTTGAAGCTTGCACACTATTGCAATAAATATGAATGGGCTGTAAAAATTTACATTCAAAAAAGTGCTAACACTTCTGAGAAAAAAGTTTTACAATGGATGAAATTTTGTTACATTTTTTTTAGTGTTCTAAAAAGTTTTATACTTGGGTTTCTATGTTATTTGTGAGGGAATGAACTGATAAGCAGCAAACAAGATCATTTCGAGTCTTGCACAACTTCGCTCCGGCTACTGCAGCAGGTTAAACTCCTACCTGAGTAGGCTGAATGAGGATGTGCCTAATGAATGTCCGGCATGCGGAGAGACCCCACATGACTCGAAACATCTCTTCGCATGCCCGGCAAACCCGACATCCCTAACGACCTTGTCCTTATGGGCAAACCCCGCAGAAGCTGCACGCTTCCTAGGGTTGCCGTTAGTGGAACTTGACGGCAACGACTGAGATACCAACCGATCTGGGCGGGGTTGTTGTAGCCGCTACAACAACAACAACCATTTCGAGTTTGGTTCAAAATGATATGTTCAACACTATATAGTGCTTATCATAACTTTACGGCACTCGCTTATTGACAAGATTTGACCTATTTATCTTAATATTTGTTTATAAAAATATAGTATATTCTTTAACAAAAACCATATAAATCCAAGTTTCAATCTGTGTGGGAATTTATGTATGTATGTACTTTATTAAATGGATACGAGAAATTATAAAAGAGACTTTTAGTTAAACGTACGCCTTTATTTAAGACATTTTAGCTATAATTGGTCGCAACGAAGTGAGACCGGTATTTGCTAGTATTAAGTACATATTATAATACAAAATGCAAAAGGGGTTTCCAATTAGAGCGGGTAGATGCTGGCGGCTTGTTGATTCCTCATCAACAACTACCCGCGCTTATTGAAAACCCTTTATATACACTGGCGACCAAAAGTGAGTGCATGGTGATTTGTGTTAAATATTTGTATTGTTTTTAATCTAACTTTTTCAAAAAAAATTGGGTATTTAGGTACATCGGCTATGAAATTCTAGTAAAACAAATGGAAGTTCTTATTGACTAGAAACATGAATTTCTTGTTTAATAAAATGCGCAAGACCGTTTGTAAAAAAAATTAGATACTCAATGCTAATTTGTATAACATGCGCTTGTTATATGAAAATAAAATTATAGTTTAAATTAACTAAAAACACGCTGTTATTACAATAACAACTGAAAAGTACAAAATAATTTATAGGTATACATAAAGACTGTAAAGTTAGTTGCAGCTTTTTGACGTAATTTTCAATGGAACATCTGTCAAAAGCGCAAAACGCAGTCAGAAGAAGAAAATATTTTAAATCAGCGCGATTTTTTGTCAATAAGAACTTCCACTTGTTTTACTAGAATTTCATAGCCGATGTACCTAGATTCCCAAAATTTTTTGAAAAAGTTAGATTAAAAAGTTAAAAATGTTGATGAAAAGTTGTTGACATTTCCTAAATTCTGCATAAAGTTTGTCAGTTTGACTGATGGGGTTTTGTTTAAAGCATGAACATTTTTATAAAAAATAACAAAAAAAATCTAGCTATAAAAACAATACAAATATTTAACACAAATCACCATGCACTCACTTTTGGTCGCTAGGGTACATTTATAATAACAAATACATTCGTTAATTACTCAAAACAGCTGGTTTCAATGATTCATCGATTGACTTAAGTCTTTGCAAAATATCGGTTAATAATTTTGTTTGCTTTTTATTAAATTCCATTTTTTTTCATCCTGCTCCTTAATATATTGTTTAATTTCAGCAAAGGAGCTGCTGAATGCATTATTTTTTGGTTCATGAGGTCGATGGCTTATGATAAGAAGCCCCATTTGGAGAGTCTATTAAAGACTTTACCTCGTTTTCTTCGTCCTCCTCATTGACTTCTCCTGCTTGCAACTATAACCATTATTTATAAGTAGAAACTACCTTTTGATAAACATATCGGTGGTCCTCTGCAATAAAGACCCAATTCATAACCAAAAAAACCTTACTACTGAACAATAACAAATTCCCCTAATCCTTGTGTAATCCATGTCTTATCCTTACTAAATCTTTATGACTGCTTTATAAATATCTAGGAAGGATTAGGCGAGGATTAGAGACATG
>NW_023458557.1:34016394-34017640 GCF_013731165.1 Rhagoletis pomonella | reverse complement strand
TCCTCTAGTCCTTTAAACTGCGAAGCTCCGAGATAACTAAGACGATTCCTAGCTAAGGCCGGACAGAAACAGAGGAGGTGTTCTAACGTCTCACTCATGCCTTCCTCCCTGCACTTCCTGCATGCGTCACTGTTACTAATGCCCATTCTGCTTGCGTGGGATGCCAGTAGGTTGTGGCCCGTCATTAGGCCGACAACTGTCCTGCAATCCCTACGTGACCGTGTAAGCAAGAAATGGGTGTTTCCTTTGCTGCTATTGCACATGATCTTGGTGGTTTTGCATGTCGCTAATGCGTTCCATCTCCCCCTGATCCGGCACCCAGCTCTTTCGGAAATTTCATTGTAGATCGTTTTTAGCGACTTTTGTATTTCCCGTACTGGTTCGCTAGCAAGACGGATGGCACTTTTGGCAATCTCATCAGCTATTTCGTTGCCTAAAATGCCCTTGTGGCCTGGAACCCAGTATATATGCAGCCGTTTACTCTCGGCCGCCCTGTCTACTGCTTCCCTGCTTCTAAGGACATTTTCTGACGCAATACGATGTGAGATTATGGCCTTAATCGCCGCCTGGCTATCGACATATATATTGATATTTTTTATATAATTTCCTGCGTTGCTAGCTATCTCAGCAGCTTTCCCTACAGCGAAGACTTCCGCCTGGAAAATACTGCAGTACTCTGGAAGCTTGAAGGGTTGCCTGAGGTCTAGCTCGGCGCAATAGACTCCGGCGCCCACTCCATCAGCCATTTTTGATCCATCCGTGTAGATGTTATACGTTACGCCGGCGGGTCGCGTGCTCATGCGCCATCCGCCCTCCTTAACCGTAGCTTTAAACCTTCTTCCCCAGATGAAGCGTGGGGGTATGTGGTCTATTTTGTCCTCCATCCCCCTGCATATCGAGCTGTGTCCGAAGGTTCTTGCGGAGAATTCACCTAAGGCCATCAATCTCGTGGCGGATTTCGCTGCAGTGCTCTCCACCGCGATGTCGATTGGTGGTAGGCCAAGTAGCCTTTCAAGTGCCGCCGTTGGAGTGGTCCTTAGCGCTCCTGTTATGCACAGTGCAGCGAGCCGCTGTAATCGCTCCAATGGTTTTCTATACGAAATTTTGTTTGCAGCGGTCCACCATACCAGAGCACCGTAGAGCAATATGGGCTTAACTACCGCTGTGTAACACCAATGCATGAGGCCAGGGGATAGGCCCCATGTGGTACCCAGCATCTTTTTACATGCGTAAAGGGCACCACTGG
>NW_023458557.1:34013507-34016384 GCF_013731165.1 Rhagoletis pomonella | reverse complement strand
TTTCCGTGTGTGATTTTTCAGAGTTGCATTTCTGTCAAATTTCAGAAGTTGAGCAAATTTTGGGCATAAATGCAGAATAGCTTCGATTCTCAAATAAAAAAAAACATATGGGCATCGATAGAGATCATTGAGGTGAGTATAACGGTTTCTGCGTACATTAATTAGATTTTTGTGAAAACTAAACAAGGCATATATAAAGTATGTATATCAAATTAAAGGGAATCAAATTTACTATCAAATGAGATCAAAATTTTTAAAATCCATGCATTCGTTTTCAAAAAATTTTGAGTTAAAAAATTTTTTAATTTGAACTTTGACTCTTAATAACTTCTGTAGTTGTTGTTTCCACAAAAAATAAATATACCGTTATGTTCAGCTCGATTATCTCTATCGACCCCAATATTTATTTTTTTTTTATTTGAAAATCGGAGCTATTCTGCATTTGTTCCAAAATTTTAATTCATAGTCGCGCCAAAATGTCAAATGAGCACAAACGTCAAATCGAAATGTCACGGCTGGCGCTTCTGACTTTGCACCACAGTATAGACAGTAGCCAACCTTTTTGGGGTTGTTGTTGTTGTAGCTATATCCACCCTTGAGCATGAACCAATTAGAACAGATCTGTAGCCCGTTTCTGTAACTTTGCGATATAATAACGAATGATTTGTTATCGCAAGGCTCGTATCGAAATCGATATGAAAAGTGTTTCTGTAACTCAGAAAATTCACCTTGCGTTATGTGATTGTGGTGAGTTGTTAACATATCGATGGTACGACTGAAATGGAACAAACCATCTGTCATTTCTAGCGCGAAATTGGGGAAATGTTTAGTTATTGGCCCATCGTTTGGCCCCAAACCCCCCTCATTCGAAAGGGGACAGTCGCCACTTTACGAAAGAAGCTGCAATTGCTCTATTGAATGAAATAAGTCCTTTTATGAAAAACGGAGAAAGAGCCACGTTTATTCCAAAGCACTAAGGATGACTGCAGCACTGCATTACTTTGCAACGGGATCGTTTTTAAGGGATGTTGGCCAGGATTTCGTTTGCTCTTTAAGTAAAACAATGGTTTGTCGTTCTATAAAAGAAGTTACATACATCATAGAAGAAAAGTTGATGTGCAATTATATTAAATTTCCAACTACACTGGAGGATCAAAACAGAATTCGGTAATTTATTTAAAATTTATAAGTCTGTACATTCTCATGTGCACGTGTTGGTCATTTCTTTTCCAGCTTTTTTCTGCTACTGATTTTCCTGGGTGCATTGGTGCTATTGATTGCACGCACATAAAGATTAAAAAGCCAAGGGCCGATGTTGAGAGCTGCTATATTAATAGAAAAGGATATTTTTCAAAAAATGTGCAATTATTATGCGACTACAACCTTAACATATTGGCTGGCAATGCACGTTTTGGTGGTAGTACCCATGATGCATTCATATGGGAAAACAGTAAATGCAAGGAGTTTTTGGAAAGGCAATATAGCCGTGATGCAAATACAAGTTGGCTGATTGGAGATTCTGGATATCCACTACAGCCATGGCTAATGACGCCGTTTCCGGAAACGACTGGCCAAACCATTTTTAATTTTTGTCATATTCGGGCTCGAAACTGTGTGGAAAGACTAAATGGGGTCCTAAAGAAAGTATTCGCTTGCTTGTCACATGAACGTGGAGTTCTAGTTAAACCAGAATATGCTGGTTCAATAATTAACGCTTGCTTAACTTTGCATAATTTCAGATTGAAGCATAATCTAACTATTCCCGACGTATGCCTAATTAAAAATTCAAATAGGGAAGCGGACTTTTCCGAAGAAAATCGCTCAAACGACAATATTTTAAATCAAGGAAGAAGGGTTCGGGAGAGCATAGTACGAAATTATTTCAATTAATATTACATAACAAACCCAGTTTGTTAAAATGAATATCGCTAGGTGTTATTGGTGTCAAGGTACATACACTGTTGGCCATATCATTTTGGACCAAACTCAAAATGATATTGTTGCCACTTATCTATGTTTACTTACTAATTTTTAAGATTTTTCGATTAAAATGCAGTTCATCCTCTAAAAAAAAACCCACATAAACCCGAGTTTAAAGCTTTGTATAAAACAAAAAAAAAAAAAAATAAACAAAAGTTCATTCATTTTAAAACTTTCTTCTCAGTAGTGTTAGCATTGCTTTGAATATAAATTTTTATAGCCCATACATTTTTTTTGGTCGCAGTTGCTTCCAATAACTAATAAACACCACACTGAAGGAAGAAAAATTTAAAAAATCTATTGTAATTTTTAGCCACTTGAAACTTGCACACTATTGCAATAAATATGAATGGGCTATAAAAATTTACATTCAAACAAGTAAGAAAGTCTAAGTTCGGGCGGAGCCGAACATTAAATACCCGGCGCAAGTATTAAATATATGTTTTTTCACCTTTCCGAAAGCTACCGCTAGATGGTAAGCCGGGGTGTATCAATTTTGAGTAAATTAGCGTCCTAAAATTTCGAATTATTGATGTTTCAAGCATTTCTGAAATTTACCGTTATATAAAAAGCGGCCGTAATTTTAGTCCGATTTCAATAATTTTCAACGTTTTGCTTTTATTTGGCAAGCACAATAAAAATACCGAGTTTGGTACAAATTGGTTAACGGTAACCGATATACATATATGTGATCATAAGTGGGCGGTGCCACGCCCATTTTCCAAAATTTTACCATAAACGTATATCTTGGTAAAGAATTGTTGCAAGCATCAATTTTGAATAAATTAGCTTTAATATTTACTGATTTATCCAAGATTTTGTATTTCTCTAAATTACCGTTATATGGGATGTGGGCGTGGTTATTGTCCGATTTTTTAAATTTTCGGCCATTTAGTA
>NW_023458557.1:34012804-34013497 GCF_013731165.1 Rhagoletis pomonella | reverse complement strand
GCCATTTAGTATGCTGTATCAAGGCCAACAACTGTGCCAAGTTTGGAAGAAATTGGTGGAGCGGTTACCAAGATATACACATGTAACCATAAGTGGGCGTGGCTGCGCCCATTTTCCAAAAATTTACAATATTCTTATTTTTCGTCTGAAAATTATCACAAATATCAATTTTGAGTGAATTATCTTCAGTAGTTACTAAAATATCGCAGTTTTCGTATTTCTGGAAATTACCGTTATATGGGAGTGGGCGTGGTTACTGTCCGATTTCGCCCATTTTCAATACCAACCTACCTTGGATTAACAGAAACCTACATACCAAATTTCGTTGAGATATCTCAATTTTTACTCGAGTTATCGTGTACACGGACGGACGGACAGACGGACAGACCGACATGGCTTAATCGATTTCTCTTTTCATTCTGATCATTTATGTATACATTTGTCTATATCTATCACGATTCATTTTGGCTGTTATAAACAACCGTTATGTGAACAAAATTAATATACCCTTGCGCACAAGTGCGCTCGGGTATAAAAAGTGCTAACACTTCTGAGAAAAAAGTTTTAAAATGGATGAAATTTCGTTAAATTTTTTTAGTGTTCTAAAAAGTTTTATACTTGGGTTTCTATGTTATTTGTGAGGGAATGAACTGATAAGCAGCAAACAAGACCATTTTGAGTTTGGTTCAAAAT
>NW_023458557.1:33924097-33977804 GCF_013731165.1 Rhagoletis pomonella | reverse complement strand
TTTGTTTAATTTCTTTTTTTTTATGGCACAAGCATTTCTTCCCATATATATGTTTTTTCTGCAATGCAATTAGAATTTCAAATTTGTTATTTATTTATAAGCTGGAATAATTATTTTTACTTACATTGATTTAACTTTAAAAATCGTAACCACCTCCAAGCGGCCTCGATCCTGGGATTTCAGAACCAGAACTAGTAGTCTTCACGCCGACATTTGTAAGAAAAGCAATTAATTGAGTTTTATTTGTGGCTTTGGCAATTTAAAGGCAAATGTCGCTGAACGCTTAAGCTTTTCGAAATTGTCGATCTGGTAGGCACATACTAGTTAATGAACTAGTATTTTTTCTAGCTGGCTTGAGTTTCCACTGCAGGGAGCTGCTGTAGCCGAATGAATGCGTGTTCGACTGCCGTGTTGTTGATCACGGGTTCAAAACCCGTGGCACGGATTTTTTTTTTTATATAATAATAATAATAGATTGGCGCTTACACATATGTTAGTGTTTGGCCGGGCTTCCTCCGATTTGTGGCGTGCGCCTTGATGTTGCCACACAAAGCGGAGGGACCTACAGTTTTACGCCGACTCCGAACGGCGATTGTAGTTATTTATATGAGAAGCTGTTTTTCATGGCAGAAATACACTCGGAGGTTTGCCATTGCCTGCCGAGGGACGACCGCTTTTAAGAAAAAAAAATTTTCTATATTTTTTGCGATGTTGTTTTGACTAGGGCTTGAACCCAGGCGTTGCGGAGAGGAAGCGCGCACTGCTTACCACTACACCACAGCGGCCGACTTTTTTATATATATTTATTTTAATTATATTTTCTATAATTCTAGTTTCGTAAAGCGATTGCGGCACATTACTTTCGTATGACAACGTTGTAGAAAAATTCTTGCATCTTTTCGTGCGTAGGTTATAGGGCCTATCCATTACTTTTTGCATTCCCAAACATTACCTTTTCCTACTGGGTATGTGCGGATGCATACGAACCTATGTATGTATGTATGTGCCTACATGCATACGTATACAAATGTATGAACATTGTATATATGTAGAATGTAGTTACATACGTAAGTAAGTGACGCGAATCAAGATCGGTTATTAATGCATACATTTGTACATAAAATAAAACCAAAACAAATTTCTTTATTAGTTATAAATTAACCAGGGTGTTGTATGTAGTGTTTTCACGGTACGGTCGTTTCGAAATAAGGTTTCACTATATAAAAACATTTTGATATTCAGAAGCATTGATTGAAGTGATAGTCACCATGCCGATCCTACGATATTATTCAAAACACACATGGAGCGAATCCCATAAGTTAAGAATATTAAAACAAATGCATCAAGTAAGAAAAAAATACATAAGTATGTGGTTAATAAATAATAGGTGGGAACATGTGGTTGCATACTTCTTTTTTATACTTACAGTGCTTAGTATGTATGCATGTAGGCTACATATGTAAGTATGTACCAGGGTTGTTGCGAATATTCGCATTCGCAACCGCGGAGCTTCCGCATTAATTTTAATATTCGCATTCGCAATAATCAATGCGGAGCTTTTGCGAATGCGAATCTTGTGCAAGTGCACCGATAAAACGTATATATGGCAAACAAAATGACAAATTGTAGCCAGTATTTTTGCCTGCGGTCGTGAAGATATTTGTGTAACAAAAGTGGTGTTACATATATTGGTTTCAATAATTTCAAATGAGGCTCTTTGGGGAATTTATTTTTAGCAAAAATTTAAAAAACGGTAATTTTGTTTACTTGTCGAGCAATATTTTTTTCATAAGGATACACATTGGATCCTTGGCTAAAAACTTCTGTGGTAAAATTGCCGCTTCTTTGCGATTTAAAGTCAAAGAGTAAGCTCCTTCAATAGGGATTTCCAGCAGAAATGATCAATGTCTGCTATAAAGAGAATCGATGCTCAAATAATTAAAAAGCTATAGGTCTAACCTTTAATTAGATAAGAATTACGTAACTATCTGATATTCAAATGCTTATAAAAAACGGGGTGCAATATTCTGATCCGATTCGGCTGGCAGCCCCGACTTTGAAAACAGAATTTTGTTAAAAATTTTCATTCCTGAAAATAATAATTTATTTTCCATATCCACCTATTTACCTCGCTATAAGCACACATTTTTCAAACCAGTCGCAGAGAAAGTATTAAAAATGAATTACAAAAACTAAAATCGAAAAACGGTAATGATGTTACAGATTCCCCAAATTTTGAAATAGCCAAAGGAATGAGAAGGAAGAATTTTTTTAAAAGCTTTAGAGAAACCTGACACATCTGGTTTGGCTTGTAAGTACTGTTTAAACAACGATCTCGTTATTAAGCTAGATTCTAATTGTTTCTTAAAATTACCAGACATCCGCATCCGCGGATGTTAGCTGTTAGATATTCGCATCCGCGAATGTCTGAAATTCCACATTCGCAACATCCCTAGTGTGTACATACATACACCTATTTTATATCAATACCAGTGTTGATAATTGCATTTTCCAATTTCGTATGAAAATGTAATTAATATTGTACTTTTTATAACTAAATTGTACCAAATTTTGATTCCTATTATGTTTCTAATATTTAGTTATTGTGTACAACTTGTATTTAATTATTGTTCCTAATACAGTACAAATAATTGCTAAAAATTTAGAAACAAGGCTGTTGCTGTCTTCTATTCCAGCAATTTCACACTTCTGAAACAATTAGTGAAACAATAAGAACAAACGTATACGAACTTCGTCATTAACATAAGTTTTTTTTTCATAGTACGACAAAAGTTTACACAATTGTTTTACGTTTTTTCTATAATTTAGAATTTCTTCCTCTTTAGTTTTTCTTTGTTATAAAATTTATGTGATTTTAAATCTATCATCTAAGAAAGAACAGTGCGGCATAACTTAACGAATCAAGTGCTGCCAAATTTTAGCAGATGAAATATCTTAAAAAGTACTGGGCAGTAGGAAAGTAGAAAGCACTTGAAATTGTATCAAAAAAGTACAGTTGTATCGAAATTATCAACACTGATCTATGCCTCGGGCAATGCTGTCAAGACAATAAAGAAATTCGTATTAGTTAACAAAAAAAAGGCTGATAATTGTCTCTGTGGCGTCGGCATCCTGACAATAGTTATGACCAGGGAACGAATTTTTAGGACCTAAAAACCAGGGTGCGGAGAACGATCAAAAGACGATCTTTCTCACAACCAATCGCGGCCAAAAATTTAGTGTTTGCACTTTTTCCCGATTGAAAAAGTTGCGCTGCGAACAAAAGCATTAACGATCTCTTACGAGAAATATCAATGTTAAATGTTCAATCAAATGTTAAAATTACGAGAGGGAAGATTTCGCTGCAAGCGTCGTTCGTTCGATATTTCGCGATCGTTCGTTGGTTGCGAGCGTTTTTTGTGAAACTCTAATCAGTTACTCGTATTCACAATAGGCATGTTTTATTCAACCATCACAAGCAAATAGCTAAATCTTGGTCAAATAAAACGAAATTAGCTTATTTCCTATGTTAGCCTAATTTTGATAGTTGTTTGACTGCCAATAGTGTCAAAGTAAGTTTTTGCCCCTTTCTGATTGGTTGAAGGAGAAAATTTCTGATGCTGAATGGCAATGCCTCTTGTTCAATATACAAGCCAATATAGCTTTTCATAAGACAATATAATTATGTTGGGTAAGTCCTCCATACAAAATAAGCTAATAGCTTAAATTTCTGGACAAATAAAACACGGCTAATTTAACCAGTAAACAACCTTGGGTGAACTTGTCGACTGCCTTCCTCGGGGATGAATATGCCAGGGATGAAATTATTGTTACCCACGCCTTCTAAACACGCAGGGTTGCTTTTGGGAAACAAAAAATAATTAGCTCAAAGTGGTTTCAAAAAGTATAGTCTAAAACGAAATTTATTAAATAATTATACATAAAATTATATACGTAAATGACTTACTATGTAAACTATTGGAATAAAACCTGTTTCATTGCCTTTTTTGTGCAAAATGAAAACGGTTATCTGAACGCTCGAAGCGCTGCCACTAAGGGCCAATTTTTCATTGCACGGCACGGTATATTTAAAAGAAAAAGCAGGCAACAATTTGGAATAAAAAATCCCGCGATGTTTTATTCTAAATTTTCATTAGCTCTATAGTAAACTATCGTTTTATATAAAAACTTAAAAAAACGCCGCAGGAATATATTAAAGTATGGTTTAATATAAAAAAAAAGAAAAAGCGCCGCAGGAGAAAATTTGGAATAAAAAATCGGAACAACGTCGTCTTCGTATAACTTACGTAAACTTTGAAACTTTTTTAAAGTATGCGGGAATATCTACAATCCCCTGAAACTTCAAAATGTAGACGAAAATGATGATGATGACAATTAATAATGACAATTAAATTGTTCAGAACTTTTGTTGTTTGATATTGAAAATGAGAATGTGTATATGAGTTTGAGTTTTGAATTTTAAAAGTACATTAGTAGGATTTATGAAACGTCGCAAAGTTGTTGCAAAATTTGTCACCTTGGGACACATCTGATTACTTTTGTATGGAAACTCTCCTGCGACAAAATTGCGACATTGCTACAATATTTGTGCTGGCAATCATTGCAAGTCGCTAAACACATGGGCGCGTATTCATAGTTCAGTTACTAAGTCGAAAATAATAAAGTTGCAACTTAAATTTAAGTACCAACTTAATATTCACTTCTATTCATAGTCGCATTTCAAACTTCTAGTAAGTAGTTTTAACTTAGTTTTACGATATAGCAAAAGAGTTTGAAAATGTATCGATTTTTCTTTACGATATTATGGAAAAATTACATTTTTGTTTTTCTGATTTTACTGGTATAAAAATTTTTTGATGCAAACATATATTCGTGGCTATGGAGGGGGAATTTTCGAAAATTTAAAATTGCTATATTTCGCAAAATTGTTATGCTCTATTTAACTATAATATCTACAATCCCCTGAAACTTCAAAATGTAGACGAAAATGATGATGATGACAATTAATAATGACAATTAAATTGTTCAGAACTTTTGTTGTTTGATATTGAAAATGAGAATGTGTATATGAGTTTGAGTTTTGAATTTTAAAAGTACATTAGTAGGATTTATGAAACGTCGCAAAGTTGTTGCAAAGCTTACCACCTTGGAACACAGCTGATTACTTTTGTATGGAAACTCTCCTGCGACAAAATTGAGACATTGCTACAATATTTGTGCTGGCAATCATTGCAAGTCGCTAAACACATGGGCGCGTATTCATAGTTCAGTTATTAAGACGAAAATAATAAAGTTGCAACTTAAATTTAAGTACCAACTTAATATTCACTTCTATTCATAGTCGTATTTCAAACTTCTAGTAAGTAGTTTTAACTTAGTTTTACGATATAGCAAAAGAGTTTGAAAATGTATCGATTTTTCTTTACGATATTTTGGAAAAATTACATTTTTGTTAAATAATGTCAAGTTTGATCATCCGTTTAAGTAATTTTTGCTTGCATTGCATGTTTATGCAAACGAATAAGGCATAATTTTCTTGTTGCTTGTGTGATATAGCCAGAACAACTGCAGTGATGTGAAGTCGATGTTTATCGAAAGCATGTTGTGAAACATACAAACACATATCTAAATGTTATGCACTAATTTACTTTAAAAGGAACAATTGCAGAATACGGCCCGTTAAGGTAGAACAAACCGAAAAAGTGGGCGTGGTCTGCCCTTTTTTTCTGATTTTACTGGTATAAAAATTTTTTGATGCAAACCAACGGTTAACCGAAATCAATTTCCGACTTCGGATTCTTAACACCGGCAGTAATACGCATCGTTTGATACGCCTTTCGACTATTTTGGGTCAATTTTCGGTGGGCACGCTAAAGTGCACCACTACCGAAAAAAGAACTCGTATCGAAACCTGGTACCAAGTTAAATTTTGCTCATCAACGCTACATTTTTTTGGAGGTCGCGCTAGTCGGTTTTTTTATAAAAACGCTGATGTTTTAAATTTTTTTATTTTCGTGCAGCTAAAAGTGTTGTTTTTACAAGTAATTACTCAGGTATTATTGGGGAAATGCCGCGCGTAAGTGAAAAAGAAAAGTTTTTACAATTGTATTTCGAAACAGCCTTAACTGATGTAATTTTTCTTGAAGTATTCGAAACAATAAAATATCATAGCGCATATTCATAGTCATATTTAGTTCACAACTAAGTCGAAACTATCCTAAGTTACAACTAAAGCTATTCATAGTCGCCTTAGTTTCGACTTTTCTGGCTAAGTACCAACTTAAAATTTAGTTTCGACTGCAGCTGCAATTAAGTCGTAACTAGGAAGAAGTATTTTATTGAATTAAGGAAAAAATTTATTTGAAATTTACAAAGAGCGTTCCATTTGAATCGGAAGATGAAATTAAATGCGTATTACAATTCAAATACGGCATAAATGCAGAATACGGCCCGTTTAGCTAGATCAAAACGAAAAAGTGGGCGTAGTCCGCCTTTTTTTTCTAATTTTAATGGTATACCAATTTATTGGTGCAAACTTATATTTTCGGGGCTATGGAGCGGAAAAGGGGAATTTTCGAAAATTTAAAATGGTTGTATTTCGAAAACTCCTAACCGAATTTAAAAAAATGGTATCGTTGGAAAGGTAAACTAAATCCCTTTTATCTAATATGCACATTTATATACTTTACGCGCATAAATTTAAAGAAAACACATTTAATAGAAAAATATTATATTTTTATACTAATATACCAGTTTTACTAAAAAATATGTGTAAATAACGATACACCAAACTATAATAGTTAAATAGAGCATAACAATTTTTCGAAATATAGCAATTTTAAATTTTCGAAAATTCCCCCTCCATAGCCACGAATATATGTTTGCATCAAAAAATTTTTATACCAGTAAAATCAAAAAAAAGGGCAGACCACGCCCACTTTTTCGGTTTGTTCTACCTTAACGGGCCGTATTCTGCAATTGTTCCTTTTAAAGTAAATTAGTGCATAACATTTAGATATGTGTTTGTATGTTTCACAGCATGCTTTCGATAAACATCGACTTCATATCACTGCAGTTGTTCTGGCTATTTCACACAATTAACAAGAAAATTATGCCTTATTCTTTTGCATAAACATGCAATGCAAGCAAAAATTACTTAAACGGATGATCAAACTTGACATTATTTAACAAAAATGTAATTTGTCCAAAATATCGTAAAGAAAAATCGATACATTTTCAAACTCTTTTGCTATATCGTAAAACTAAGTTAAAACTACTTACTAGAAGTTTGAAATGCGACTATGAATAGAAGTGAATATTAAGTTGGCACTTAAATTTAAGTTGCAATTTTATTATTTTCGACTTAGTAACTGGACTATGAATACGCGCCCATGTGTTAAGCGACTTGCAATGATTGCCAGCTCAAATATTGTAGCAATGTCGCAATATTGTCGCATTAGAGTTTCCATACAAAAGTAATCAGATGTGTCGCAAGGTGGCAAATTTTGCAACAACTTGGCGACGTTTCATGAATCCTACTAATGTACTTTTAAAATTCAAAACTCAAACTCATATACACATTCTCATTTTCAATATCAAACAACAAAAGTTCTGAACAATTTAATTGTCATTATTAATTCACATCATCATCATTTTCGTCTATATTTTGAAGTTTCAGGGGATTGTAGAGATTCCCGCATACTTTAAAAAAGTTTCAAAATTTACGTAAGTTATAGGAAGACGACGTTGTTCCGATTTTGTATCCCAATTTTCTCCTGCGGCGCTTTTTTTTAAATAAAAGCATACTTTAATATATACCTGCGGCGTTTTTTTAAGTTTTTATATAAAACGATAGTTTACTATACAGCTAATGAAAATTTGGAATAAAACTTCGCGGGATTTTTTATTCCAAATTGTTGCCTGCGGCGCTTTTTCTTTTTCATATAAAACGGTATTTTAATATATATTTAAACAAATATAATGTGCAGAAGAATTTTTTGTTACAAGTCGTACATCAAATTAAAGATATTTTATTGCCATAATTAGGTTTTTGTACTTTTTCTCAAAATATGTATACATTATATACATAAATATATATCGAACGAAAGGTCTTTCAATCACTTTTCCAACTGTGTCCATTGTTTTAAAATAGGTTTTCGAAATATAAGCTTTTAAAAATGTTGAAAATATCACGGTTAGCCCCCTTACCGCCACCCCTGATAATTTGCATAAAAAAAATGCCGTTAAAATCAGGAAAAGAGGGCGGTCCACGCCTACTTTTGTTTACGTAATGTTTAACGTAAAGTAAAAATGATGAATTTATTAACGGCTTTTGCTCGATTTTAGGGATGAGAAAACGACGAACAAACGATTTATCACAGTTAAAAAATTAAAATAATGAAATTCTTACATTTGGGCATATATGTAATACTTCTATATTGGCAGTAAGCTAACTTTTCAATGTGTAAGCATTCCGAAATCAAAGCCAGACAGTCTAGTACCGTTTTTGTCAATGTATTGTGTACTTGAGTGCCGTTTTCGTATATATGTATATATATCTAGTACGGTCGGTAGTAATTAGTACATTTTAATAAGTGATTTCACTCATTAAAGGTAGCTGGTGAATTTACTAGGGTGACGTATTCTAGGAACTCATGTAATGTGATGAACAGCATTACAGGTAATCTGGTAGGTCCGGTGAATTCACTAGTTCCTCACTGGTGCGTCGTATTTAACATTCGCTGAGTTACCTAGGTAACAGTCGTATTATTATTATTTTTGCTTTTTTCCAACTTTTGATTCAAGAATTGAACTTTATAGCGACAATGTTTTCAATTTATTTGTGCTTGGCGTCAAGTGTCAGTTTCGGTGGTGAAAAAAAAAAATAAATTGAAATAAATATTGGTAATAATAATAATTAATTTTTAAAAACCAATAAATTAGTAGTGGGAAAATGATAAGCAAAAGGCACTTAAAACGCTTACAGCGTTCAGAGAGGAAATACCGTCCACAATCAACTTTCCGGTTTTAAGAGCTGAGCAACTGGAGGAGCTGAATGCGAAGATAGACAAGGAAAACCACGCACCCTATGTAATACGATAACAAATATTAATCGGAACTTAATAACTTAATTTTGTTAATTAATTACTCTTTAACTATCAGGTTAAGACTATGAAGTCTCTTCTGCAACCAGCAGGAGTTATTAGAAATTTAAAATTTGATGCAGGAAAAGTTGATGCAGGAATATAAGGTAGATGGAATTCACGGTAAAAAATCTCTAAAAGGTTTAGACAACTTTTACGATGCGCTGATATGTAAATCAATGAAATTTCTTATTGAAATACAGCTTAAAAACAGATGGCAGCGTTGACCGAATTAACTCGGATTAACTGCAGTTGATCCGGATGAAATCCGAGTTAATCCGGATTTACGCTACTGTCTGTTTAAACCTTTAGGTACACATCCAATCCAAAAACGTTTTTAAATTGATTTTTCTCATTTTCAGAATCAATTCCAATTGGCGACAACTTAGGCCCGGCTGAGAAACAGTTACGGAAGGCAATACAGTTGCAAAAAAAATAGATTCATAAAGGCAAAATGTATAAGCCAAAATAACCACGAAAAATTAATTTAATTTATATTACACAGACCAACAAGGAGCAACAGAAATGTGAGCAGTCATTTTGGACATACATATGTACATATGTACATATGGACATACATATATTTCGATGTTGAATCTAAATTCGGCTGAATAATAGCGTCAGGATTTCGAGATACGTCGAAAATGGCTCATCTTATTTCTGTTGTTGTTTTTTTTTTATCTTTTTAAATGTTCGTCAAATAAATGAATGGTAGCTAGTGAAGCAGTTCATGAGTGGAACTTAATAGTAGGTAATGAGTTAGGTGGTGAATTGTAGTTAGTGAGTTAACTTCTGAATGGAAGCTAATGGTAACTAGTGAGATAGCTGATGAATGGTAATCTAATAGGTATAAATTGATGATTGCCTATGACATCCCCATGTTAAATTCATGGGTGAATTGCATTGCTGGTAATCTGGCGGGTAGCTAGTGGTGGTTACCAGTAGCGAGTGAATTCACTAGTGCCTCACTAGTGCTCGGTTCTAGAGGGATGTGTTATGTACATGTTTATTTATAAACGTATGTGTTCCTTTTCTTTCGTACGTGTTTATTGATATATCTGTACTGTAGTGTTTTCGGACGGTACTAGCTCTTACTGCCAATATAGGAGTATTACATATATGCATTTGGGGTGCTAAAGGCAGGAACCGTAAACTGTAAAAAATTAATTATAAAAGTTTGGCTTAGGAACAAACGTTAAAAATTGACGAACAATGAAGAACGAAAGACGAACTATCGATTGCAATAATAATTAACCCAAAATAATCTGTTGCGGGTGATAACTTCAGGAATTACGTAAAGTGAAAAGTGAAAAATTAATTATAAATTGTTGGCTAACGAACAAACGTTAAAAATGGACGAACATTAAAGAACAATCGACGAACTATCGATTGCAATACAAAAATCTTAATATTTTCACAAATGGGGTGCTAACGTCGGTTGGGTGGCTACTGTCTATACCAATGATGGGCAAAACGCTACTCGCGAGTAGCGTCTGCGTCGCAGCGCTTATACGTATACAGAAACGACGCAGCGAATTTCAATTCAGTCTGGGCTCGAATCGTAACATCAGTTCACGGATCGAAAACCATACGAAAGAAAATTACGTGATACGTCAGGCAGTATATACTGAATGGGACAAAGAGTACGTTCACGTGTGTCATAATGCGAAAAATGTATTTTTACGTGACGAGTAATACGATAACGTATGTTACGATTCGAGCCCTGCTTTCAGTTTTCACGAGAGTGACACCACGCTTCGCCGTTGAATATTTTTATTCGTAATTTCAGCGCGCTGTTGCCACCTATATATGTAACAATGCCCAAAATGGCTGCGTATGAGTGCCAATTACAATTTTCGGTTTTAAGAAAAGGCAATAATGCCCAATGCTTGTTATGTGGTAATACGACTACTTGGAATCGTTCTTTTAATATAAGGCGACATTATTTGTCATGGTAAAAAAGTCAAACTGAAGAACTGTGTAAACCAATTTAAAGTTTTTTGTAATGGGTTTTATGTATATATGTATGTACGATACGGCAATTTAATATATTTAGTATACTTTATTGAATACTGAGTTTTTTACAAAGTTTAGAAATTTTAAATTCGTGAATTTTGTTGTTGAATAAACTATGATTTTTTAAAACATTAGTTTAATGAAATTAAATTAAAAAACTTTTCATGCACGTACATATGTACTTATAAAAATTAATTTCATAATTCATTATTTGAAATTATTTCTTCATTATTTTTTTATTATATTTTATTATTTTCGTTTCATGTTCATAATACAAATTAAATATAAATTTGTAAGAGCGTTTTCTAACACGCGCAAAAAACGACGCACTTTTGTACAATATAGAAAAGTGGCAACTGTTACTCAGCGCGATTCACGAATACCATGACAAAATGAGACTGTATTGGTGTGCCCATCTATGGTCTATACTGTGCTCGTATTGTAAAGATTGAGTTTTTGAACGATCGCGAGCGTTCGTCTGGAGGATAAATTATTTATTTATGTATGTATGGAAGATTGTATGTTTGCAGAATAACCACTTTGTGTGAAAAAATTGCCTGTATCTACATATCGTCACCTGAAATGCAAAAAGACAAATATCATCGTTGAAATGCAAAAAGTCATAACTAATAAAAAATTCAGAATTCACTTTTTGATTTATAGCATTTTCCGGTCAAATGAAACCTTTTTCAACCCAAAGGAAACATTTTTCAAATCAACTGAAACCATTTTTAAATCAAATGAAACCTTTACAATTCAAATGAAACCTTTTTCAAGTCAAATAAAACCATTTTCAAATCAAAAGAAACTTTTTTCAAGTCAAATAAAACCATATTTAATTTGTATGATATCGTCAATTTATGGTTTTTATACATCGCTTTTACTACCCAAAAGTTATTGTGTTTTTAAATGTTTACTATGTTACCTGCCCCACTGTATTTATTTCGCTCTTTTTTACTGCTATTTACCATGCAGCCTTTTAAAGGGACAGCTATTAATAAAACAATCACAAATTAAATAAAATTTACTGTTGATAGAAAGAGAGATAAGCAGTACGCGTCTCGCGTAACCGTCGCACGTTCGCGATGGTGAGTTTTCATGTACATGGCGTTCTCATAAGTTTAATCGTGTTAGCTGACACGTTAACGTACGTTTACGTCGGTGAGTGTAGGCACCATAAAATGAGGATGTAATTGAAGTAGAAAAAAGTGAGTACAGTAGCTCGTTTCTGTAACAATTCTCTACGAAGGTAAATTCATATATGAATTCGCCGCCTTGTTCTCTACTGCTAATGAGTAGTAGAGAATGACGTATATTCTCTACCAGTAGAGAAATAATCGGTAGAGAAGAGTTACAGAAACGAGCTACAGGTAGCAGGGACTGGTTCCAGAGAATTTTAAAAGAGAAGTTGTAAATTGTAAATAGTTGTTGCTTAAAAAAACTAATTGGTAAATATCAGGGAGGGGCACTACCACAAACAAGCGTGAGCTAAAAGTGAGCAAGAGGTAGTGTGCCTAGTTCCGCATTGGGAAAAAGTAATGTATGGTAGTCGAAAAAATAATCAGTAAAACCGCCGCTTTCACGTTCGAAAATGCACTTTTCCCCAGGGCGATGTCCTAAGAAAAGTTGGAGATTTAATTTTGCATCACCTAGTATTCGGAGAATTTATGCAATTTAATATGAGTTTTTTTTGGGAGGATACATTAGAATACTGATTACATGATAATCAGTAATAGAATCTTAAACCCAAAAGAAGTGCATTACATTATTTATCCCGCATGTAACGCATTGCTCTTTTTCCCATTGGGTAATTTTCATGATGTCGCGTCATCATCGTTACGCTCTCGCTTGTATACGTATAACCGATTTTTACGCTCTTTAAATGCCTGCTCACTCTCTGCCAGGGCTGCCAACTATCCATAGGTATGAGGTGCCATATTGAGGATAAAAAAGTGCCAAAATGTGCCAAAAAAGGAGCCATCCTTTTTAATCGTTCCCATTTAGCAATCAAATAAGAACTACATTTCTAAAACAAAAGTGCAATGCCAAAATAAAATAAACCAGTTGAATAATCTTTAGAAATTAGAAAACTTTAGTTGAGAAAAAGAAGTACACGCAAAGAATTTCACAAAAATGCATGGCAATATTACTATTTTTGAAAAGTGCCATTTTGGCACTTTGTGTCAAATTGAAAAATTAAGGGTCATTTGATGTAAAATAGGGCTAGAAATGGCACGGTTTGAGCCAAGTTGGCAACCCTGCTCTCTGCCCGTGCCTGGTAAATAGCAATGGAAAAGAACGATATGAGTACAGTGGGGCAGTTAGTTAGTACAGCTCTAAAAACACTGTAAATGGAGGATATCATACAAATTAAATATGGTTCTATTTGACTTGAAAAAAGTTTCTTTTGATTTGAAAATGGTTTTATTTGACTTGACAAAGGTTTGATTTGAATTGTAAAGGTTTCATTTGATTTAAAAATGGTTTCAGTTGATTTGAAAAAGGCTTCCTTTGGGTTGAAAAAGGTTTCGTTTGACCGGAAAATGGTATATATGATGGATTTCATCGAATTACAACTCCCCACATATTAAAATATTAGTCACGACTTTTTCCATTTCATTTACGATGTTGTTACGTCCTTTTGCATTTCATGTGACGAAATGTATGTATGTATTTAACATTTCATACTTTAAGAACCTTTAATTAGCGAAATCCGTAACTTGTCTAATCCTGCGCTGAAAAAAAATCTTTATATTCTATTGTCGTGCTTGTAAACTAGACTGAATTTAATTTCTTGAAAGAAACTTGGGTATACAAATTTGTACAATACTAACCACTTTGTATAAGATTAACCACTTTGTGTGAAAAAGGCCTTCATTCTGTTTGCTAGTACGTAGTTCATTACCTGTTACTGTTTTGGCGAGTGTACATCAGTGCCCGAAAAGTCTTAAAATGAGAATGTATTAGTTATGAAACAAAAAATGAGAATGTGTTGGTGGTAATGCACGGAAAACAATTTCTGTGTTGTATTACTTATTATAAAAACTTTGGCATGTTTTTTGCCGTTTTTTTTCATTGTGCGCTATTTTTTACATCTAAACAACATAGAAACATATAATGAAAGTTAACGGCCCTAAGAAAGGAAGAAGTTGGTAAAATTTTGTATGTATTGTACAAAATTATTATTATTTTTTTATAATTTAAGTGTGGATTTCTGAGCAAAAAAGATAACGTGCTTCGTACACTCTGAATATTAAAAGAAAATTTCGTTGATTTTAAGTAAAAATTAAATAAAAATATATATATCTAATATATATTTATTTTAAAATTAGGTAAAACTTGACATTTAAGAACAATTTAAATTAACGATTAAACCAAAAGATAAATAACAATTGAGGACTAGTCTGGTATTAAAAAAAAAATACATAATTCACAAAGTTCTTTTAATATGAAGAAAAAGCACGACTTGGTACCATGCACATATGTACCTATTTCTAGGGGTGTGTGTACGAAAAATTGTGCTATAAAATTTTTGAATGAATATTCATTCATTCTGCTCAGTGTACCTACTTTATTCAACAATAATGCGTCATCAAACTGCTTCGCCTATTGCTTGCATGCAACTAAATAAAATTTGTTGCTCTTCTACTCTTTCTGTTGACGTTCGGATTGTGTACGTGTAAAGTTCTGAACACATTGAAAACGACGAGCTACCGACCACAGCTTCCAATTTGTCATCTTTATTATCTAAGCGCTTTGTCGATGGCGACATGATTTCTTTGAACGCGGCAGCGACATCATGAATTTGTATGAGTTTGACATAAAAGAAGAGGAAGAACCTTATCTGTCGCCAGAAAAATAGAAATAGATCTAATCTGCCCACAACCACAGCCGCCGCGTAGCCCGGTCGTCGCCAAAATAATTATCTACATACGAGTACGTGTTAAAATAATTTGACAGCTGTGGTTTGTAGCTCGTCGTTTTCATTGTGTTCGGGCTATAAGAAGCCGATTGTGTACATGTGAAAGGCCGAATATAGTTCGTTTCCCAGGAAAGTGCTTGGCGGGCACTGGTGTACATGCGAGACAGGCAGAAATTAAGATTTTCGTTTATCGTAGAGTTTTTTTTTACTGAATTATTAAATGCATTGCTTCAGAATTTGTACACATCGCTGCATTTATGAACTTGTACCCTAATACCCAGAAACTTAATACATTGCTGCATTCTGCTTGTTTATGGAAACGTATACATATGTATCTCCCGCTTACAGTATCGGTCATATCTATATCACGCCATTTCAAAGTGATATTGTGTGCCACTTATGTTTATTTATTAATTTTTAAGAATTTTCAATTAAAATATAGTTCATTCTCAGAAAAACCCGATACAAACCCAAGCTTAATAATTTGTAGAAAGCTACTAAAAAGTGCAACAAATTTTCACATAAATTTAACATTTTTTTCTCGGAAGTGTTAGCATTTTTTGAGAACACAGTTTTCGAGCCCCTTCAATTTTAAACTGATAATGTGCAAATTTGAAGTGGCTACGAATTACAGTTTATTTTATAGATTTTTTTTTTTGTCGCATTGGCTTCCATATAATGAATAAACTCAATTTATTTGAATATGGAAGAAATCCGCAACACCTTTGGCGAAAAAAATTCTAAAAAATCAACGGTAACTTTTAGCCACTTGAAACTTGCACACTCACACTCACGCACTTGTGTACTCAAAAAAATTCTTACACTTCCGAGAAAAAAGTTTGAAATTTAGGTGAAAATTTGTTGCACTTTTTTGTAGTTTTCTACAAATTGTTACACTTGGGTTTATATGGGGTTTGTCTGAGAATGAACTGTATATTAATTGAAAATTCTTAAAAATAAATAAATAAACATAAGTGGCACACAATATCACTTTGAAATGGCGTGCTATAGATATGACCGATACTGGATGTACAATGGAAGATTCATACAAATGCTTCTGCCCGTAAACTCTCACGCGTGTAGCTAAAGAAACCCACACATTAGATAGTTTATAAATATATGTATATGTATCCATATAAGAATATTTTTTGCATTTAATTGTAAATTAAATTGATTTTCATTGGGCCAATTAATTGCTTAAAATAAAGCTCGTTATCGAAAAGTCGAAACGGAATGTTTTTCACAGTTACCATTCGAACACAACACTGTTTGTGTGTGGTCTTGTAATGTCTTTTAATGTTTCCTAATATGTATCTTTTAAGTTGTTTTTTGCACAAAAGGCACTTAAAAAAAATTGTGTCCTTATTATATGTATGTAACAAGTTTTGTCTTGTTAATATTCGATACTTTGCTCATTTTTATATCAAAAAAGCGAGTAACCTGCCTTGTCGTATCAAAATATACTAAATTCAAAGATTTTTTTACCCACGCTCTACGAACGATTAAAAATACGATATTCTCATATTAGCTCATTTTGCGATTGAATTTTACCGCGTTAAATACTTACAAAGAATTCCATTTGTATTCTTATGGACGCTCACACACATCTGTCAAAACTTGCCGTTCACATGCGAATGCTTTGCGTACGCACACAGTTGAGTGTGAGCTCGAAAAAAATGCATATTATGCATTTTAAATTAGTTTTTATTCTATAATTCTGAAATATATTTTAATTCTCTATCTTTTCATGAAAAAGCTCACGCTCACGCTCGCATTGAACTGTATATCAGGCTCTAGCGAAAGCATTGCCTACGTTTTCGTTGGCGAGAGATTGCGCGCAATGATTTTCTGCACCAGCGCTCTTGCCATGGACAATCGCCTTCATACGCTCGTTCGTTTACAATGTGTATACAAGTTAGCGTAATGGGCAGCGCCATGCTATTAAAAGGAGTTGCTCCTCCTGTTTTGTGTGCTGGGTTTAGTTAATAATCACGTCACATGCATACATCTACTTACATATGTACCCATCGTCATTATCATCATTACCGCATGAAAAACAAGTTTAAGCAAGAGCAAGCGCTTAGCAACAGCGTATCAACGCTTTCGACTGGTAAATGTTGCTTTGTTATAAAACGCGCGGGAAAACGCATTGGTGTTTTTCCATAAGAATGCACTGACGCCTACAATAACATCAAAACGCAATCCTCTATGCACCTGACTCGCTTCTACAATAACATTTCAGTTCTAACAGTTATATCGAAGTCTGGTACTAGAGCAAGTGGTTGAAAAACTCAATTGTTAATCTGACGTGGAACAGGCGAGTCATATCGCTATAATTGTAATCTGATATCCAATAAAGGACACTATTCGTAACTGGCGCCCAACTCAAAGGCTTTAAGAAAAAGGACCTGAGGATCCCTAATAAGCTGACTAGGCTTACTCTAAGTTAATTAAAAAGGAAACTGTAAGTGATTTTTTTTAAATATTTTCAAGTGGATAAAATCAATGAAAAAAATAAAAAAAAATGTTATGAGTTTCTCAAGGAAAGAGGACTTGATAATATTAAATAAAATTTTTCACAAATACCTGTGAAAAAAGTGTTCTAAAAAATTATGAAAAGATAAATTAAGGATGAATTCCTACTAAACGTGTTTTCTAAAAACGTTGTATTAAGTTAACTTAAATATTAAATTCGTTTCTTTCAAAATTAAAATACCTTTAAAAAGGTCCTTTGGAAAAAGTAAAACCGACCGTGTATTTTCGTATTTGTGTGAGTGCAGTTTAAAAAAAGGTTAGTGATTTTGGTAAAAAAATATTTTTCAATACTTTCTTATGTTAAAATATCCTAAATAAGTGACATTACTTAATAAGGTGCAGACTACGTTATTTTGCAGGATTTTGAAGATTTTTTGTGGATTCTATCTGTCTACTCAGAAATAGCGTAAGCAACTATTAAATATATTAAGAAAATATGTTTTTAATAAAAAACATAAATATAATTGACTTCTTTGTGGTGTAAATGCGCATTTAAGACGCAGGAGTGGGACTTACCGTTAGGCTTTTCAAGTGGGTTTCTCTAAAAAGCCATTGTTGTTTTTGTTGGACACACGCCTTTTCTAAAAAATAAAGCCTTTTGTCTTGGAAAAATGAGTTTGAGTAGAGAAAAAATTATAGCAATTATCAATCAGACAAGTGAGACTACCAAACAGGAGCTGGCTGCACAGTTGAGTAGCTTAACTTTAGCAATTAGTCGCCTTCAACCGCCTAGTGTTGAATCTTATTTGCCTGTTTCAATAAATCCGTCCATTACAGAAAATAATGCAAGCCTCGATTTAATCAAGTCTCTGCCAGAATTTAAGAGGGATTCTACCTCTTACCCGGCGTGGCGAAGTGCAGCGATGTTCGCCATGAACTATTACATGGAGGGATCAGAGAGGTATTACGTAGCCATGGGTATATTCAGAAATAAAATTATTGAATCTGCTAATTCAACCTTAGCATCGTTTAACACTGTACTAAATTTTAGGGCAATTATGAATTGGCTAGACCAAGAATATTCAGACAAGAGACCATTGTACGTGAGCTTAGCATTCTGAGACAGGGTAACTCATCTATTTCCAACTTTTATAACAAGGTGGAAAAGCAACTGTCGCTTATAATAAATAAGCAAACCATGAGTCATAGCGGAAGTGATAATATCGCGGCAGCCTTAAACGAACGCGCTAGAGAAAACGCTTTACGCGATTTTATATCAGGGCTTCGTCGCCCATTGTGCGATACACTCTTCTCTGCTAGACCCAAATACTTGCCTACTGCCCTTGCAATTGCTCAAGAACTTCAAACCAACCATAGGCGTGTCGAGTTTGCGGAAGCTTTTGCCGTAGGTAGCGCACTACAAATTAATAAGCCAACACCAACAACATCTCAGTACCAATCAATAGAACGCAATAAATCTCCATTAGCAGCGGGCTAATATCCAAAATCCCACATCACACCAACATAAACATTTACATCATCCTCATAGCGGTAAGCCTCAGCATTCAACGCCTAATTTACCAGTGACGTTTAAACGTCCTCACAACCAACCACATTCAGATCGTTCACCTTTCCATAAAATGCAAAAGGTGAACCATATGCCAAATGAAACAGGAGGTTTTCGAAATGAAGAAGAATGCCCAGATTTCATTGATAATCTTCAAGAAATCGAAATGAAAATGAACATGGTAATAATTGTGTTTTTGATGACGATCACGATAATTATAATGATACGATTGCCATTGCAGAATATGATGAAGTTAACTTTTTAAACTAACGTCGCTCCTGCTGTTTATTACCAAAAAAAGCAAAAACGGTCAGGAGCTCCGAATTCTTATCGACACTGGCACATCGAAAAATTATATAAAAGATTTTTCGTTTCTTGAAGGAATTAGGCCTCTGGAAAAATATATTAAGTTGAAATCAATCAATGGAAAAAATGTTATTAGTAAAAAATGCTTAATTAATATTTTAGACAAAACCTCAACGTTTTACTTACTTCCAAATCTAAGTACGTTCGATGGCATAATAGGGTATGATTTTCTGAGGCGAATTGATGCTAAACTTGACACCGCTAAAGAGTATTTATTTTGCCGCAATGGTAAAGTTAAATTACAATTTCTTTCCTGTGATGAAGTTAACATGATTGCTATTGAAGATGAATCTGTTCCTCTATCGTATCAAACCCAGTTCCGTGAGATTATTAATAAGAACTTCAATGCCTTTGCTGACCCAAATAGATCATTACCGTACAATACGACCGTAAAAGCCAAAATTCGAACAAATACAAATGAGCCAATTTACAGTAAAAGTTACCCGTATCCAATTTCTGTAGCGCCATTCATAAATAACGCGATCAAAACTCTTCTAAAAGACAGTATCATTAGAGAATCGTGTTCGCCCTACAATTTCCCAGTACATGTGGTATCGAAAAAAGGCAAATCGAAATTAAGGATCGTAATCGACTTTAGGAAAATAAACAAAAGAACAATTCCGGATCGATATCCTATACTGGATACATCGGTAATTCTGGCTAACTTAGGGAATTCGAAATTTTTTACGACATTAGATCTAAAATCGGGGTTCCATCAGATTATAATGTGCGAAGAAGATAGGCAGAAAACCGCGTTTAATATAAGTAATGGAAAGTATGAGTTTTGCCGGTTGCCTTTTGGCTTGCGGAATGCCCCTGGTATTTTTCAAAGGACCATCGACGACATTTTGCATGAAGTGATAGGAAAGTATTGTCATGTTTATGTCGATGACATAATTATATATTCGCCAGACGAACAGTCGCACTTAGAACACATCGACAGTATCCTTCAGAAACTTGAGTAGGCAGGTATGAGAGTGTCAGCCGAGATGTCAAAGTTTTTTAAGACTGAAGTCGAATTTTTAGGATTTCAAGTCTCTGATAAAGGAACTAAAACTTGCCCGAATAAGATTCATGACATTCTAAACCACGAAACCCCTAAAACTCTACGAGCGCTACGTTCGTTTCTACGCTTATCCGGATTTTACAGACGTTTTGTAAAGGATTACGCTGCCATTGCAAAACCTTTAACTGTTTACCTTAGAGGTAAAAATGGACAAGGGGGTACGAAAAATTCGAAAAACTTGGAAATAAATTTCGACCCAGAAGCACTACGAGCGTTTGAAAGGATAAAACAGATTTTTGCCTCTGAAGACGTTCTTTTACAATATTCCGATTACAATAAACCGTTTGAGCTTAACACGGATACTTCCTGTGATGCGATGTCGGAGAAACATCCGAATGCAAAAATGAAGAAATGGCGCTCCTTTGTCGAAGAATTTTCTCCAACTTTTCATTTTAAACCTGGAAAAGATAACAAGGTAGCAGATGCACTGTCAAGACAGTTTTCCAAGAATTTAAATGAGGCGGTTTCATCTGATGAAACTGTGCACAGTGAAATATTGTTAAGTGGTACAATTAAAACCGCCAACTCCCCGGTAAACCAATTTAAAAACCAAATAATACTATCGAAGTCTAATTCATTTAGTAAATCCACTAAAATTCTTTTCCAAAAGCTAATTCGCCATACAATCTCTTTTAATTCTGTTGGAAACTTGATACAGTACCTCCAGAGTATCATAAATAGCAAGGTAACTAACGCGATACATTGCGACCTCCCAACTTTGGCTGAAATACAAAATCCGTTCATATCCGCATTTTCTGGCATTAAATTTGTCCATACTGAAACTTTGGTCATTGACTTAATTAATAAGGACGATCAGATGGAAACTATAGCAACAGAGCACAATCGAGCTCATCAAACATAAAAAAGATGTTAAAAACAATGACTGCCAACTGCAAGATATGCTTAGAAAACAAGTATCAACGAAAACCGCCTGATCCTGGGATTGGTAAGACTCTAATTCCACACTTACCAGGAGAAATCCTTCACTTGGACATTTTTATAGCCGGAAAACAACTTTTTCTGACATGCGTAGACAAATTCTCTAAATTCGCTGTCGTAAAGCCGATTACATCAAGATCAACAATCGATATAAAGTATGCTTTATTAGAATCTTAATAGTATTCAATAACACTAAGACCGTCGTTTCAGACAACGAAAAAGCATTTCAATCAAATACAATTAAGGCCTTGTTAAAGGATAATTTTTCAATAGCCCAATATTTTATACCAACTATGCACACTGAGAGCAATGGCCAAGTGGAGAGGTTCCACTCCACATTATTAGAAATATCGCGTTGCATAAAAGAGCAGCAAAAAAATAGAAGAAACTATCGATTTGGTGTTATTAGCGACGTACAAATATAATTGTAGCATACATTCTGTAATTCAAGCCAGACCGACTGATGTATTTCACAATTTTGCAGTGGAAAAATTAAGCGATATAAATAAAAAGCTAGTCGACACTCAGGAAATAACTTTATTGAAAAGTAATAGAAACAAAATATTAAAAACTTATACTCCAGGAGAAAAGGTTTTTTTAAGGCGAAATAAAAGATTGGGGAATAAGTTTGACAAGGTTTTTGTTGAAAAGGTTATCGATAAGGACCTTGGCACTACAGTTTTAATCAGGGACGTGAACCGGATAAAAAATTTGGTCAGTTTGATTCAGCGGCTCGAAACGTTTTTGCACTTTTGGATTGGTTCGTCAAAGCGGTTTTTTTGGTCTTTGAACCGGGGTTTCGGTTCGGTTCAACGGTTCGAAAAACAAAAAAAATAACGCGCAAGGTTAAGGGTCAAGTGTCTGTCAAATGAGATGGGTTGCCTTTACATTTGATATTGTCACATGGTAAACAAACATGGTAGGTATTACCATGTTTAACAAAAAGAAAAAAAGCGGATGCATTTATCTATTGAAAATTGATTGAAACGAACCTTTAAACCTTTACAGAAAGTGGTTCGGTTTTCGGTTCGGATCAAACATTTGTGGAAAATTTCGGTTCGGTTAATGGTTCAGTTAATTAATAGAAAAAAGCGGTTTTCCGGTTCAAACCCGGTTCACGTCCCTGGTTTTATAGATGGCAGAAAGATCCATAAGAGCAATCTCCGTTAAAAATAGATTTTGTTTTCCTTTTCTGTAAGACGACTAAGTTGAAAAATACACCGCAACGAATCAACGTGAAAATCCACTTGCTAATGTTTTGAATTATCGCACTATTTAAAAAATACATGTTAATTAGTAGTAATCTAGATAATGAAATACTTCCTTAACATAAAAACGTATTGCGATAATTTATTCAGTACTAAATTCGTATTCAATAACAACATGTCAGTACTTTTTCTAGCAATTAAGTAAATGCAATTATGCCAATACAACTTAAGTTAAAATTTTGTAAATTTTGTATCAAACCACTGCATTAGTACCACCTTCACTGCCAATCGAATTTACGAAGTAAGGAGCGGAGCGAAGTACTTGACCAAACCGAGGATGTTTTGAACTTGAGATGGAGGATAGTTAGCGTAATGGGCAGCGACATGCTATTAAAAGGAGTTGCTCCTCCTGTTTTGTGTGCTGGGTTTAGTTAATAATCACGTCACATGCATACATCTACTTACATACATATGTACCCATCGTCATTATCATCATTCCGCATGAAAAACAAGTTTAAGCAAAAGCAAGCGCTTAGCAACAGCGTATCAACGCTTTTGACTGGTAAATGTTGCTTTGTTATAAAACGCGCGGGAAAACGCATTGGTGTTTTTTCATAAGAATGCACTGACGCCTACAATAACATCAAAACGCAATCCTCTATGCACCTGATTCGCTTCTACAATAACATTTCAGTTCTAACAGTTTTATCGTAGTCTGGTAGAGCAAGTGGTTGAAAAACTCAATTGTTAATCCGACGTGGAACAGGCGAGTCATATCGCTATAACTGTAATCTAATATCCAATAAAGGACACTATTCGTAACTTACATTAACTCTATGCATACGATCTCTTACGAACGAAAACGTAGGCCATGTTTTCTCTAGCGCTCGTTTTCTCAAGTTTGTATCGCGGTAAAATACAATCGCAAAACGAGCTAACACGAGAAGATCGTATTTTTGAGCGTGCGCGAGCGAATTCATTCGCACCCTGCTAAAAACCTATAAAAAGGCAATATAAAATAACGAAATAGGCTAGAAAAGGCAAAATAAAATAGCGAAATAGGCAGGAAAAGGCATTGGAAATCGCAAAAAGGCAATATGAGGCACTAAAAAATAACAAAAACCCGTAAAATAATCAAACAATACATTTATTTTAGAAATGTTAATTTTACAAGTAAAAGGAGAAAAACTAGTTTCATTATATGAAAAATTCGTACTTTGAATCTTTGACTATTTTTTCCTTTCAAAATTTTAACTCACAAAACTTTAATATCTATTGGTGTAGTAACATTGAACCGCAAGATGCATTTTGAAGTTTTCTGGCAGAATTTTCATTCGATTTTCGCGAATTAAAGCCTTGAATGTACTAAACGTGTGCTCGACGTTAAATATGAAACGTTTAAAACTTTCATATTATCAGGAATGAGGGCTTTTTCCGCGCCTTTTACAATTAAAGGTAGAAAAGGCAAAAAAGGCAAATATCTTAAAAAAGGCAAAAAAGAAACGCAACATTAAATGTATATATATGGAATCAGGGAAAGCTTAATCTACGGTTGCCAGATGAACTGATTTTATTAGTACAATACTGATTTTTCAACTCTTGTACTGATTTTATTCATTTCTTTAATCAGTACGCTTATGTCCTGATTTTTAAAAATTTGTACTGATTTGTACTGAATTTGCAATTCAAACAAAATACTTTAGGATTTTCTTCAGGTTTTTACATAACGTTGGAACTCCCTTAAAATGTACTGTAAACAAGTAAGAAAGTCTAAGTTCGGGCGGAGCCGAACATTAAATACCCGGCGCAAATATTAAATATGGGCATTCCCACCGGAAGGTCTACCGCGAACGAAAAATAAAATGTTTGTAAAATAAAGTTTTTATTTTATATTATAAAAAAGAAAATATCCAATTGTCATTATTCGAAAGAGTTTACAGTGTTGCTAAGTTACAGCGGTAATACAAATTGTGGGAAATTTTAGCGTAGCTCTTTCTTACTATTTCTCTATTTTTATTGAATTTTCTCCTTAATAATTATTTTGAAAAAGAGTTGTTCCGATTTCACTCATACCACTAAATCTCTTGCACACTCACACTTTATTTGAGAAAAAGGCAAAGAGAGTAAACAAAGCTCAGTTAACGGTAATTTTTACTTTACATTCATTGATATTCTAATGTCACGTTCGAGCCATTGAAAAGTAATTTTTTATTCTTACTTCTGTATTGACCGGTGGAAGTGGTTGAAAACAAGAACGCAAAGTAAGTTTAGAACGTAGAGTTGAAAAAAAAGATTTAAGTGAATTAATTTCTTTTAAATAATATTTTTTGGTGTCTCAAAGTTTGTCACGTTACGTACCCCATACAAATACAAATACAAAACCAGTATGGAAATTTTAGAAATGTCTTCGTATTCTCAGCCGGAAGCAGTTGCCAGTTCAAAAATAAATTTATAGCAAGCAGTTTATGCGAATTTTTTGTTGAATTAAATTTGAAAAATATCGAATGGAACTTTTTTGCCACTTCACACGGCAAAGGTCCAGTCGATGGAGTGGGAGCTGTTATTAAGAGAAAGGTTTGGCAGTTGACTAAAGCAAAAAATTTAGTATTAGACGATGCTAAATCTTTTTTTGAATGTGCTCGAAACCACATTGAAGGTGTCAAATTGGCATACATATCTTCAGAGCAAAGAAGAAGAAATGTCTTTAACATTAGCTGAGAAGTGGAAAAAAGTCCCAAATATACCTGGAATACGTCAACTTCATTGGCTATCAAGCAGCGAAAATTTCAAACGGCATTTTCTTCGAAAATAAATGTATTTTAGTATTAAGATTTTCTTTCCTATTTTTTGGAATTTATCGTTATTTAGATACGTATATCCATTAAAATGTTCTGAATAAAAAATTATGTTGCGTTTTTCCTTTAACAGGAATTCCTGTTAACTTAACTTAAACTTAACTTAACTTAAGTTAAACTCAAAGTGGTGTAAGGAATTTCTTCAGCAGTATACGATATGTCACGTTACGAACGTCACGTTTCGTACCTTATTATATATTGTATAAAAAAATCTAACAAGTTTTTTCAAGGCAAATATAAGGCTAGCATAACACAAGGCAAACAGATTAAACTGTAATAAGTTACATTAAAAAATTCATACATTATTCGCAGATTTTCACATTTGTATAGGTGCAGCGGAAAACCACTTCTATTTTATGTCACGTGACGAACCGATGTTGGTTTGTTTGTATCTTTGAACCCTTTTTCTTTACAGATCCTTATTTCGCACTTTATGTAGCGCTTCTAAAGAGCTATCCAAAAATCAAATTAAGGGAGAGGAAATTTAAATTAGTCTCTACTTTTCTGCACGTTGAAATCGTACGACTGTCACGTGCGCCACCATGGAAATGCCCATATATGTTTTTTCACCTTTCCGAAACCTACCGCTAGATCATGAACCAAAAAGACAAGATCACGACAGCAGAAGAGTGGCCCGTTATAATCGCACTTATGAAAAAAGTAGGGCGATTTTGACATAAGCCGTTTGTTTACATTTGTTCGTTGTTTACATATTGGTGGTGGCTTTTTACTGCAATTTTCTTAATTTTCGCTTGTGACAACGTGTGCAAACATAAGGTAAAGAATAATTTAACACAACGACATGATTTATAGGAGAATTTGCATAATAAAAATGATTATTCATGCGTTCAACAATTACGCGTTTTTTTTGTTCTCTTCGTTGTTTACTTCTTACAACAAAGATGGCGTCGAGATTTCAACAGCTAGAAAATAACTTTTTTCTTTCTTTCCTTAAGGCGTGATCTTGTGTCTTTCGTTCATGCCGCTAGATGGTAAGCCGGGGTGTATCAATTTTGAGTAAATTAGCGTCCTTCAATTTCGAAATATTGAAGTTTCAAGCATTTCTGAAATTTACCGTTATATGAAAAGCGACCGTAATTTTAGTCCGATTTCAATAATTTTCAACGCTTTGCTTTCATATGGCAAGCACAATAACCACACCGAGTTTGGTACAAATTGGGTAGAACGGTTACCGATATACATATATGTGATCATAAGTGGGCGGTGCCCCGCTAATTTTCCAAAATTTTACCATAAACGTATTTCTTGGTAAAGAATTGTTGCAAGCATCAATTTTGAATAAATTAGCTTCAATATTTACTGATTTATCGAAGATTTTGTATTTCTCTAAATTACCGTTATATGGGATGTGTGCGTGGTTATCGTCCAATTTTAAAAATTTTCGCCGATTTTGTATGCTGTACCAAGGCCAACAACTGTGCCAAGTTTGGAAGAAATTGGTGCAGCGGTTCCTAAGATATACACATGTAACCATAAGTGGGCGTGGCTACGCCCATTTTCCAAAAATTTATAATATTCTTATTTTCCGTCTAAAAATTGTTATAAATATCAATTTTGAGAGAATAATCTTCAGTAGTTACTAAAATATCGCAGTTTAGGTATTTCCGCAAATTACCGTTATGTGGGATGTGGCCGTGGTTATTGTCCGATTTTAAAAATTTTCGGCCATTTGGTATGCTGTACGAAGGCCAACAACTGTGCCAAGTTTGGAAGAAATTGGTGCAGGGGTTCCTAAGATATACACATGTAACCATAAGTGGGCGTGGCTACGCCCACTTTCCAAAAATGTATAATATTCTTATTTTTCGTCTAAAAATTATTTTAAATATCAATTTTGAGTGAATTATCTTCAGTAGTTACTAAAATATCGCAGTTTTCGTATTTCTGGAAATTACCGTTATATGGGAAGTGGGCGTGGTTACAGTCCGATTTCGCCCATTTTCAATACCAACCTACCTTGGATTAAGGGAAACCTACATACCAAATTTCGTTGAGATATCTCAATTTTTGCTCGAGTTATCGTGTACACGGTCGGACGGACAGACGGACAGACGGACGGACAGACAGACATGGCTTAATCGATTTCTTTTTTCATCCTGATCATTTATGTATGTATACATTTGTCTATATCTATCTCGATTCGTTTTGGCTGTTACAAACAACCGTTATGTGAACAAAATTAATATACCCTTGTGCACAAGTGCGCTCGGGTATAAAAATAAGAAGAAAATAACTTATGGTGATTTCGTTTCTACTAAAAAATGTTGCCTTTTGATTGCCCCTTTCTCTTTTCGATTCTAAATTGAAGGCAAAGGGTGGGAAAATTGTGTGTTCGTTTCTTATAATGTCACAGTCTTGTAAAGCAAACAAAGCATATTCTCTACTCTGTGCAGCTTTGTCAGGGGAGATGTTGCCCTGAAAACCAGGTGGTTGTTTAAAACGACAATATTATGAAATGCGTGAGCTGGACAAGGACATGAAGCATGCCTTTTTAAAGGGCTGAGTGTAACATCAAACACATTTTGCACCGGGGAAGGGCAACATTTTTTGGAAGAAACGAAATCACTATTAATTGTAGTTGACATGTTTCAGATAGTGTTTGATATGCCCAAAAAATTAATACAACAAAAAGATCAATAGTTTTATGGGCATATCGCTGAAGTTTTTTTGTCGCGTGTTGTTAGTTATCTCGAAAATAACTTTCAGTTTAAAAACAACAAATTAGAATATTCGAATGGCTTTTGCCTATAACTTACTATTCTTTTTTCAAAATTTACTGGCATTGTAAAAGAGTTTTGCATACAAGACATAGAGTTAGATACTCTTTTTAGCGAATTCTTTGTCTTCCAAAGTGTTTGTGTTGTTGAAAAAATTAATTTAAGCCTTAAGGATTTACAGATGAAGTCCTAAAATAGTAGTACGTTTCCATAGTTTAAAAAAATATGTAATTTTGTATTTTTTTCAATACCACACTCAAACGAAGCAACTGAGAGGATCTTAAGTATAAAGTTTGCTTCCTGACGCAAAGAGAGAAACCGGCTTATAATAAAAAAATTTTAAAGTGAACTTTAAATTGAAAGTATGTATTTTAAAATGAAATGTATAGAATTCCTTGACTATTTAAACACTTAAGATGGAAATTATCTCATTATTTCTATTCAAAAATGGCATAAATATAACATAATTTATTGGCTTTTGTGTACAGTGATGTGTACACTCATGTTAAAATGAGTAACACCTTTATTTTTATAAACTATATTCAGGCGTTTTAGAGTATTATTTGTTACTTACATTCATAATTTTGCTTTGAATAAAAATGTACTGAAAAGTACTGATTTTTTTAGCATGGAAAAGTCTAACGTACTGATTTTTCGCATAAAAAAGGAGTGAGTACTAGGTACTCATGAAATTTGATGTGTATACATATACACATACATACATATAAATATAATCTCAATCAAAGCTCGTTAGCTGTCAAATTGGTTGTGCTTGTTATTCACACAACTCGAGGAAAAGTTAAACTTCTTCTCTGTGTCACCGTGGTGACTTTTTTTTTGCAACACATATTAGGCCATTTAAATATATTTTAACTGAATATTTTATTAAAAATACCTTTACAAACCTATTTTCCTTACTAGCGTCAATTTTTGTTTACTTTAACATTTGACATTCCTCCTCTTCTTCGCAAGTATAATCGATAAAACTGGGTTGGACACCAAAAAGTTATCGGTTTAATCTGAGATATTTTTAATTATAATTTTGCATGGCTAATCTCTTTTTCTAATAACAGATTAGGGAGTCAAGCTCGAAAATTAGGAAAATATTTTTATATATAAAGGCGATTCAGTTACACACATACAAATGTGGGTTAGGTTAGAAATTAAACATTAATTTCACTTAATTTTATTCATTTTGCTGATTTAATTTTTTTATGCATTTTCATTTTTAATTCTTTTGATACATGACATTATCGGTATGATTGATAAAATACACTTGTACATATATACTTGTGACTCAAGGGCGTTAAAATTTCTTGGAAACACCGCATATAGGTTGATTTTCAAGTTTTATGCGGCAAAAAATATTTTATTGCCTCTATCTACTCAAAATTGTTTATCAAATGTAAATTTGAAATAATTTGTATTACAGATAGGTTATATTAATAAAATATATATATTAGCCAATAATTTACTATTTAAATATATTGACTACCTTTATTTATAAAATGTGTACACTATCATTGGTTAATTAGTTTTCGCGTTCAGAATCTTCGCTGGCCTCAAACTATTCCTTTGTCACATCTTTGACAACAGATTTAGAGGGTAACAGCAGCTTTATTTTGTCTGGGGAGAACGATTTGATATTTTTTCTTTTTTTGGTCATGAACCGAAATACTGCTTAAAAACGAGTCCGAGCTCATCAACAGCCGGTTATATACGTCACGGTTACATACTTCACGAGAAAACTTCCGGGAATAATTATCTCGGTAGTGTTTGTTGTGGGCCTCTTGAGCCTCCCCGATAATTGTCCTATTGTTAATAAGGAATTAGTATATTGTGCATTGTGGGTGTCATAGGATGCCATGCCGTCGTCGATTCGCCACTTCTCGCTCGCTATATTTGAGTTGCGGTCGCTTAACGAAAAATTTTGCATGTGAAAGCAACAACAAAGTTAGCTAGCACGGATAGACGATAGCAAGTTTGGTTGTACCTCATTGAGTTCGTTCGTTTCGCCACTTGCTAACTGATGGCGAATCGATGACGGCTAATAATCAATTGAAGCGCATTTCCTCTTACTATGCATATGCCTAAATGTATGCAACCATTTGGCAAGCGAACACAGGGTGCTTCTAATGAAAATAAAAATTTTATGCTGAAATACACATGCTAAGCCCTTCGAAATTTTGTGCTGGGATATGCGTTACAGCTTCGCAAATTTTACCCCTACCGAAACCAAAGATGTATACACATCAAAAATCTGGTAACCCTAGCTAAATCATGGACATTATTAATCGAATAAACTCTATCTCTTTAGCAGAAAAAAAGGCAATTTCCATAATATCCGTTCCCTGGTTATAACAATTAATTTTGAGCGTCTCTTCAGTTATTGTAGTTATTTTGTTATGGATTTATCTTCTTTCTTGCACAATACGTCAGAATTATTGGCGGCAAACGTCAAAGCACTGTCTTCAAAATAATCAAGACAGTGATTGAAACAATTGAAGAAGTATGCACGTATTAGTGAAAAAGTGTGCACGTATTGCTATTGTCATCAGTATACTGTCAATATATATTTATATATTATTCAATACAATACAATATATTGTCCCGCGTAAACCCGAAGATAAACCCTTAAACGGAATTAATAAAATAAATGTTAGTAGTATCGCTCGCAACAGCATTCCAAAAGTTGAAAAGAGTTTACATTTCTATACTTGACACCAAAGACATATCGTCGTTTAAAGTACAAAACCGCGTATCGTCATTCTGCAAAACCGCGTAACTGACATTGGCTGCCAAAAATTGGATTTGCTCACACAAGCTCTTGGCTCAATCCTTATCCATTCGTCCTGAAATATACTATCCAGACATGCGATTTCTTTATAAAAAAATAACAATTTTGAAATATGAGTGTTTTTACTCTCTAAAAAATAATTTATGCAACCTCACATACGTGGTTTTGCATTTTGCTGATACGCGGTTTTGCATTTTGTTGATACGCGGTTTTGCATTTTAAACGACGATATGTAGGTACATATCGCTCAGTTGCTGCAGGCGTCCTAATAAAAAAAAAAAAAAACTGAGTCAATTGTGCAGAAATAATCTCTTTAAGGTGGTTTCACCATGAACGAATGAATATTTTTTTGCAGTGACGTCATTATTTCCCTGCCATATCAATGACACGGAATGAAACCTGTGTGTGAATGAAAGAACCGATTAAAAAATTACGTCATCAACTATTTTTATTTTTTCTCAAATACAATTACAAATACACGGTTGCCGTGCTGGGTGATCTTGTTAGTTGGTTCATGGTCTACACGATGGTACACTAATTACAGGTATTGTCTTCCCAGAGAGCGCATATTCCAATCTGCCTTATTTGATTGATCATTGTTGCCCACACTAAAAGGATTACTGTAATGGTATTTTTATTCACCATACTCCATATATGTCCATTTTTTTAAACAAACCTTCCTGCAGAGAACTTGTTTAGTAGTAAATAAAAATAAAACAAACATTTTGATTACTCAATAAATTTCGAAGGTTTTTTTTTTTAATTATAAAAATTTAATTGAGTAAAAGAATCAACATTGAAATGCGTCAAAATGAAAATAAGGGAGCACGTATTTCGATGTGAAGCAAAACTCCCTGGGAGGACAATACCTTTAATAATTGTACCATGGTTTACACCAAAGGTCGGCAAAACTCATGATGCAATAATACAAGGTGTTATCGGTTGGCAACTTCTCGCTCTAATTCCGCCATATTGACAGCCTTAGGTGAAACAGTGTTACTTCTTTAACTATTCTTTGCCTATTAATATAGTTGAATGTTTTTTTTTTCTCAGTATACACATTTTGTTTTCTTAAAAAGTATTTTATCTTATTTGATGTAATGTGGAACGATTTTCCGTCATCCCTTGTCAAATTTGGTTTGGAGACAAACCGGTTTCGGCGTTTTGCCATCTTCAGTTCCCTTCAAACTTGACAAGGGATGACGGAAAATCGTTCCACATTACATCACACTCCTACCCTGTCGGAAAAAACAACGAAAAATGAGAATTATGTTATTTTATTTAATTTCATTGCCTATATACTATTAAAAAGCAAATTTTGTTTGGGAGAAAATGTGAAATTTTATATTTTTCCCCCATATGGGGACTAATTTCTTCCCGTTTTTCTTCTCATTCTACTGAGCTAAGGCAGTGTCAAATCGAGCTGTCACAACTGATACCACCTTGCATCATGCGCAAAACTTACTCGTGCGAGCAGTACACTCAACACACGTATTCTTAAGCAGGGATCACACGATTTGTACATTTGTACACAAAATGCCAAATTTAGATTTGTCCATAATTGCGCATTTGGATAGTGATGTACAAATGATTTGTTTTGCGATCAGACGATTTGGCTGCCAAAGATCCATATAATTTCGCACACATTTGCGCACAGCAGTAAAGTGACAAATATTGTCCACATTCATTCACATGATTTAACCATTTGGTCATAAATACTTAAACAGCTGATCTGGTGTCAACCATACTTTTGCATTTATGATTTCGTGAGATTTGAAGTGAAATAAACAAAGATAATATATACGCACAGGTACTCAGAATTTTGAATACACCCTCAAAATCTGAAGGGTAAAAAACGCGTTTTTCATAGGTTGAAACATATATTTGCTCGTAACTTTGTTTCTGTTTGCACGATGAAAAATACTTACATATGCCGTTTAAGAGAAAACATTTCGTTGTTTACAACCATATATAAATGGTTAATTTGTCTTTAGAAATGGTGGGGCAATATTACAGAATATTCGAAAAGTTTAAATTTTTTTATTTTAAATGACGTCTTGTCCGGCTATTTTGTTCACTAGTATATAAATATATATGTATATGCAGACCCCATCAAACCATCAATAAAATTTATCCCGTAATGTGATATCTCACTTAAATTTGAGTACTAGAAAAAGTGCAGAACATATTGGTCAAAGTCGAATGTCTCAGCCAAACTGTAATTGATTTTCAAAATGTATAGCTAATTAAAAACAAAACTGCTCACGGCTTCGTTCTTGTATATGTGGCCCTTATTTTTGAAAATCGGAAATTTGCGGGTGCTATCCCTTAAAATGGTTACCTTTATTGAAAAAGTAATTCCGAAAAATTTTGGCTCAATTAATCAAGTCTAACCCGTGCCACAAATGGGTCGAAGTTAAGATAACGACAGTATCACTTTACGTCAGTGCTGCCTTTGGCTAGCCACCTTATTAGCGGCCTTTGCACGGTTACAATTGTATAAAACATAGTGTCAACTGACATGGCAACACCGGCCAACAACGACAAAGAGAAGGATGAAAAAGTAATTGACAGTCGTGCGAGTGCTCTCAAGCTGTAAAGCTCAGTATATCCAGTAAACAAACTTAGCTGTTTTTTTTCACCAAATTTGGTCCCCATAAAGGACTAGTCTTGCAAGCAACGCTTTTTCGGCAATTAGGGTGTTGTGCAGCTATTTAATGTGGTGACAATTATTTAGGCACTGGAGAGATATATTCACATGGAATTGCAGATAGGGCTGATAGATTTACTTTAAAGAAATTGTGAATCTGCGAAAATATCTTTTCAGCAGATGAATATACTTTTTAACTTTTTTCCCGAAAATTTACATACAGGCTCGAAATTATGCGAGTAACATTCAAATATCGTCGCTTGGATGGAAAATTGCCGGAAGCGTCATTTTGACAATTTGTAGTTATAGATGCAGTTATATATTTTAAAGTAAGATATTTCGATTTTTTGTTGACTGGTTAATTGACTAAAATGCTTTGGGCTATTTGGTAGAAAGTTAGTATTGCTCTCGTACTGAACTAATCAAGATATTTCAAATATAGTTATCTGTTCTTCTTTAGATTCCGACATATTCAGCCTTATCATGAGTTTCATTTTCTAGAACCGGGTCACTTTTTTACTTTTCGTTTGCGAGTATTTACTACAGGTGGATGAAAAAATTGTTGGCGAAATTTTGTTCGGGCGAAACTCACGATTAGGCTGATTAGTAAGAATGCTTTTACACAGTTCAAGTATTGAATTCAATTCTGCTCGCATGTGGAAGAGAGGGGGTGAGAAGAAAAGGGACGAGTACACATGCGTCTGTACCGTCAAGTCGTTTCAACTTTCTTGCTTTGGTTTTGGCATTTTCGTTGCTTCCCATTTAAAGCACCAAACACTTGAATTCAACAGAATTGAAACGTGTAAAGGCAAATAGAAAACACAAAAGAGAATGAGCATGAATTGCTTTCAAGTACTTGAATCATGTAAATCGGTTGTAAAAAGTATCGTTAATTTATAAAAAATTGTTATCACATTTTGGCGCATATAATTAAAGCTGTTTGCAAATTTTTTGACAAATGTCGTATACGACAAAATTTTATTAAACTCATAAATGGTTGACACTAAACTAAAAAAATAAGATAATTTAAGGATCTTGTGAACTAGTACATAGCATTCTCCGACACTTTGGAGAAAATCTGTAATCGGGTTTCTGAGAAATTGCATTCCAAACTTCAATCGTGAGTGACCGAAAGTAACTTGTAACAATCTTTTATTCAGGCGACGATATAACATTTAGCTAAAAAATGCATCTAAATAAATTATAATTGTCATTATTTTCGTAGTTCGAGTATATGCCAGACGAGTAACAGGTATACCTAAATTAGCGCTTTGAGCTTCTATTTTATCTCTCTCTAACGCATTAATTCTATATACGTCAGGACCAACGCCTGACAAAGTTATGTCTGTATTTAATAATGGCTCTATGACAAAATATTCAAGAAATGTATTCGTAACTTTTTATTTACTTCATTTCATACATTAATATTGATCAGATTTTTTTTTAAATAAGTACCAGAAATAAATATCTAATAAAAACTATTTCACTTAAGCTTAACCAACTTTTAGTTGCTCGGAGCTAGTTTTGGAACGCATTATGAAACATTTTCATAGACGGTAAATGCAACCCTGCGCGCATCATTAATCAGCTGAAAAACCAAAACAAATAATTAAATTTGTGGATTGGAGCCTTTTGAAATGGCCTTTAGAAACGGCAATGGAATTTCGACATTATTCAAGGAATTGCGAATATAAGCTGCTTTCCATTTGGTGTATTTGCGGTTTATACCTTCAGAAAGTTAAAAAAAAACATTTTCTATTTTTATTTATTATATATTTTTGAAATAAAAATACTCCACCTTGTACAGCAAAAAATTTCTTTAAACCATCTTTCAACGTAGTGATTCTTCTTCTTGCGTCAGCCACCGGTTGGTGTTGAGCTTGAATGGCCACTGGAAATTGGAGGCTTTCTTGAAGTGGGATCCAACAGTTAATATTTCGTGCGCCAAATAATCAACGCAATGAATATCATGCTCTTTACGCAATTTGCGTCCGATCACAAAGTTGTCGGAGATTAGGACACGTTGATGGTTGTGCTTGACAATTCCAAGTTTGTAGATCAATTCACGAACTGATTTAAGATTTGGATAACCCCATGTGATATAGGGTTCGGCAATGCGTAGCGTATTAATGGTTCAATTTGATAAACAAACCGTGTTTAATGTGGCGAGAACGGAACAGTAAAACTTTACGCACTTTTGGTGCAACCGCGGATACAGATCACAAAAGTCGCGTTTCTTTGCCAGGCGGCGCAACTTATTCTCACGGCGGATATTTTGCTTGATATTTCTCAGCATGCACCAAGTTTTCACGTTTGCCGAGTGCAATCACAGCAGAGTTTACGCTTGATCATGGTAGCACGTTTGCTGAACTACAGCTACGACTCGGGGACAGCAGGCAGCTTCCTGGAAGTTTGTTTGCCCTTTGCTTCGGGCTTCTTACCGGCCGTGGTGGTAGTCATCCTAACTTGTAACTTAGCACGTTGAGAAGGCGAAAAAAAGTCCGCCAAATGTTTGGAGCACATCTTAAATAACGCCACTCGATTTATAACATTTCCATTAAACGCAATTTCATTTAATTAAATACCTTGTTAATACATAGATATGCTGCAACCAGACACTTACTTTCACAAATTCCATCCTGCTTATCGGCATAATTTTCCAAATATGCCTGCTACTTCATTACTAATAACTCCATTTGCGCCTTCTTCGTTGCCTAACATATCCTAAAAGACATAAATTTACATTAAACAATAGAAATCGCAAAAATTAGCAAATAAAATACTCACTTTGTTTTGTTTTGTTGTCAAATTTCTGAGAAATGTGAATTCACCACGATGCGATACAGAAAGAACAAGGACCAGGGATGTAATTTTAAGTAACTCTATTATTCAGAGGTAATGCGCAGAGCGTTCGGGGCAGCAATATTAATTTGTATCAAATATAACATTAAACTGTGGTTCTAATACATCTATATATATAAAAATTAAGCCAAAAAAAGTGTGCGTTTGTCCGTGGTAATCTCAGCAACGCGTGTAAGGAACACAATGAAAGTTTCACACATTGTTGGTGTTCTTTGGCAAAGGTTTCTGTGAAGTTTGGTTGAAATCCGATAACGCGTGTGTGTGCGGTGCGTCGGTTAAGTGAGTGTGTTTTTGCTATTTGCCGCACGTATTTTTTGTACCGCACATAGCATTCATTAGAATTGAATACATTTTGGTCGTGTGTGTCTGGGCCGATTATTATGAAATTTGGTATATATATATATTTTTCCACGGAGAAGGTTAGTATAATATGCTTATTGATTCCACTCGCCACCAGGTGGCGCTGCACGAGGACCCGGGTAACCCTAGGATGTGTTTTTACATTGTGGGTATCAAATCAAAGCTACTGATGAGTGCTTTAATACAGAGTATTTTTTAGATCTATGAGTGACCAGGGTCTCGAGATATAGCCGAAAAGGTGGACCAAGGTACCCTTGGATGTGTTTGTACAATATGGGTATTAGATGGAAGCTGTTGATGAAAGCTTTTAAGTGAAGTAATTTTTACTGCCCGTTTCCGGGATAAAGAAAGGAAAAAATTTTAAAATGTTACATATACGCTTATTATATAAACGTTAATCTGAAGTCAGTTATAGTGAAAAATTCATTGTATCATTACCGGCGTGATTGGTGGTCGTTTCCTTAATTTTTTGCAGAAAGGTTATGCTAATATGAGATATTACCTATATCATTCATATATTTACGTATTACCTGTGTACTCACAAATATACGGTTGAAGCAAATATATGTCAGTTTTAATACCGCGAATACCAATGATACCATCGGATATGCCGTTTGAATTCAAACGTCTTCAATTTCCTGTTCGCCTTGCATTCGCGATTACTATCAATAAGTCACAAGGCCAAACTTTATCAATTTGTGGTATTGATTTAGAATACCCATGTTTTTCTCATGGCCAACTTTATGTTTCATGCTCAAGAGTTGGTAAGCCATCGGTATTGTTCATTTATTCAACAACGCATGGAAAAACGAAGAATATTGTATACCAAAGAGCATTACAATAAAAAAAGTAATAAAGTAAATCACATCAAACGTTTTTTAATTGCTACTACTATTCAAAACTTCTTTCATTACTATTCATGCGCGAGAATTTTTATAAAAAACACACAGTATTTTTCGGCTTAATTTAATTAATTAATCTAGATTTTTTTAAAGACGACCAGCGGAACGGGCGGGTTTTTGCTAGTTTTTTTGATATTATTAACCAGAGTACATACATTATATGGTATTTCTTTCAAAAATTAACGTACTATATGAACTTTTTTTTCAAATATTTCTTAAGTTTCTTTCATGAGTACTGAAAAGCAACCATGCATGTAAGAAATTGTGTGCTACCTAAAATTTCACCTCTGGAAACTTTATCCCCATAAAGGACTTCACCACAGTTTTTTTACTGGATATACTGAGCTGTAAAGTGTGCTATCCTGATACATATAACTCGAATGTAATAAAAACACTAGTCACTAAAGTACAAGTGACAATAGCACGATGCAAAACAAAATTATTTCTGTTCACCCCATCATTCGTAAATAAATGGAAAACTAATTTTTAAGCAAAAAACAAAACCGCCTTCAATTTTTATATACAAATGTAAGATTATCGTTAATTTCTTCATGATCCAATGATCGGATTTAAATTAGTATGGGTGGGGTAACACCTTCCCTTTAAAAAAAGAATTATAGAAATCGGTTAACGTGGTCCAAAGTTATGCGGTAAAATACATAAAAAAAATATTCCGACGGATTGATAATTGATAGCCTTCGCCTTTTTGTGAAGTCGGTTAAAAATAAGTTCGATTTCGTATTAAAATATGTATGTATATTGAGGACTTTTAACATGTACGAGTAAGTAGGTAATAACGCACAGAACCACGATACATGGTTCATTATTCCAACACGTTTGTGACATGGGTTAATCTGGGTCAATTGAGTCTATATTAAATGATAAATATTTTCTCCTTATATGCAAAAATTTCAGGTGGTAGCACCTCTAAAAACTAAAAAAACAAAAATTTTAAATATACCTTTCATTTCATTTCATTTTAAGCTAGAAAACGCGGTTTTGTACATTTATCAATTTTGAATGACTATTTTTCATTAAATTTTAAAGATCGAACATGTTGTGAGAAGAGGATTTATAGGCCTTTAAAACGATGTATTATAATCTATTGTCATACTTGGATTGTCGGGATTTTCATTGAGCAAATAACAAACAATTTTATTTTCTTATTTTTATGAAGTTTTGATGATTCCTTATTTCAACAATTACAAAATATGTAGTACAATCAAACTGATAAATCTACAAAATCATATTTTCTGACCTAAAATGAAAAGTCGCGAACTTTAAATTATTTTTAAAAACCCTATAAAAATAGGCAATAATATTTCTCATAAAAAGGAAGGAAATTAGGGGTTAGGGCCAGGAAATAAAAAAATAAATAAAAATTCGATGGGCACCCTATGTATGTATACTAGTAAACAAAAGAGTCGGACAAGTCGTAATTTAAAATGAAAATGTGTTAAAAATTTAAAGTTTGCATATACCCTGTAAGATTCCTTTCAGTGATCGGACTTCTACCACATTGTTGTAGATCTGCCACTTTTTTGAGCATCTACCACATCTACACACAAGGTCTGAAATCTACTACATATTCGCGTTTTGAGTAGTTTTATTTTTGCTCAACATAATTTTATTAATTTTAAGAGCAAAAATTGTCCAACACTAAACACTAACAACAGGCAGAATGGGAGGATAAAAAAAACTGTAAAAGAGTAAATTTTCTGAATATTATTTATATATTCATATATATATATATATGATTTATAAAAAGAATTAATAGCGAAAATGATAAAAACCGGCGATTTTTGTGAAAGGATTATCAAATTTCAGTGCATTTCAAATTTCTAAAGCGTTGTTTACTTTTACTTGAGAATTGTCAAAATCGGCAAATCCCAAGAAGCATTTCTGGAACGAGCCACATTTGTTCGCTACATCATGATGTGATAAAAAGAAAAGCTGCCAGCACTCCGCAAGGTTGCAGAAATCTTTCAAAATATGTTCGAAACTGTCAAGGAAAAAAAATTGCCAAAATTCAACGCAATTTTTATCAACTTCAATCTTGCACTTTATTATACTAAAATTAATTTTCTTTTAGATTCTAATGTTTGCAATTTAGGTGAAACCTTGCAGATTTTTTTAATTTTTGTACAAAGTTTGATCCAAAACCTGAGATCTACCACATTTTTTTGAAGTCTACCACATTTTTTCAGATTCTACCACACAATTTAAGTCCGATCACTGATTCCTTTGCCATTTCTTGAGATAAATTATCAATTTTAACATTGTTGTAAGCAGCGAAATATCTTATCTTGAATCACATACATATATACGTATTTTTGACCGGGTAAACAGAAATAAAGTTACGAGCAAGTATACCTGTGCGTCACCCTTTGAAAAACGCGGTTTTTGAACTTAAGCCCAGATTTTGAGGGTGTATTTAAAATTCTGAGTATGCAGATTTTACTGCTTGAATAGACCTACAACAAGTGTGAACCTCGAAAAAACTATATAAATTTTTTTTGTCACACAGTGAAATTTAGATCATCTATACTAATTATATAAAGAGAAGTCCCTTTTTTGTAACAGGTAATCTTGCGAACGGCTGGTCCGACTTTCATGAAATTTTGTATAAAAATAGCTTTATGTTTTAGGCAAAAAAAAAATACTTTTTTCCGGTAGGTGGACCAGGGACCGATCTATTCGAAAAAATTTTATTATGGTCCGATTTGCCTTAAATTTGGTATGTAGGTAGCTTTTTGCCTAGATTAGGATCCTTTTCTTTCCGTGAAGTGGACCAAGGTCCGATCTATTCGAAAAAAATCGTATTTATGGTCCGATTTGCTTAAAATTTGGTACGTAAGTAGCTTTTTGCCTAAATTAGCATATAGGATCCTTTTTCCGGGAAGTGGACCAGGGTCCGATCTATTCGAAAAAATCGTATTTATGGTCCGATTTGCTTAAAATTTGGTGCGTAGGTTGCTTTTTGCCTAGATTAGCATATAGGATCCTTTTTTCCGCGAAGTGGACCAGGGACCGATCTATTCGAAAAATCTTATCTATGGTCCGATTTGATTAAAATTTTGTACGTAAGTAGCTTTTTGCCTAGATAAGCTTATAGGATCCTGTTTCCAATTTTCATGCAATTTCGAATATAAATAGCTTTGAGCAACCACCATATCAAGGGGCGAATTCGTCGCTAGGCAAGTTTTTTTCGCGGCAATCAGAAACAACAGACACAGCCAAAATATAGTAATGATATATAATATATATATACTAATATATATTTTGAAAGCCGTTTTTGTAGTGTTCGCAAAGCTCAAGAACGGCTGAACCGATTATTTTGAAACTTCAGACACCCCCCGCACGTGTTCCAGGATGGTTTACGGCTAAAAAAAATCTATATATAAAGGAGGCGTGGCACTTCCAATACAAACCGAATTTTTTCAAACTCCATATCTCTGGAAGTGTTCATGATAGAGTTCTGGATCTTGGTATGGAGATATACGAAATCAATCGCATACTCTTGGAGAAAAATTGGAGCTATTGGGAAAGGGGGCGTGGAACCTCCCATACAAACCAAATTTTTCATACTACGTATCTCTGGAAGTGTTCACGGTAGAGTTCTGTAACTTGGTATGGAGATATACGAAATCAATCGCATACTCTTGTAAAAAAAATTGGATCTATTCGAAAAGAAGGCGTGGCACCTCCCATACAAACCAAATTTTTCATACTACGTATCTCTGGAAGTGTTCACGGTAGAGCTCTGCAACTTGGTATGGAGATATACGAAATTAATCGCATACTCTATGAGAAAAATTGGAGCTATTGGAAAAGGGGGCGTGGCACCTCCAATACAAACCGAATTGTTCATACTGGATATCTCATGAAGTGCTCATGGTAGAGTTCTGAAGTTTAGTATGGAGATATAAGAAATCAATCGCATAATCCTGAAGAAAAATTTGAGCTATTGGAAAAGGGGGCGTGGCACCTCCCATACAAAGTGAATTTTTCATACTGCATATCTCTGGAAGTGTTCATTGTAGAGTTCTGGAACTTGGTATGGAGATATACGAAATCAATCGCATACTCGTAGAGAAAAATTGGAGCTATTGTAAAAGGGGGCGTTGCATCTCCCATGCAAACCGAATTTTTCATACTGCATATCTCTGGAAATGTCCATGGTAGAGTATTGGAACTTAGTATGGAGATATACGAAATCAATTGCATACTCATGAAGAAAAATGGGAGCTATTGGTAAGGGGGGCGTGGCACCTCCCATATAAACCGAAATTTTATACTGCATATCTCTGAAAGTATTCATGGTAGAGTACTGGAACTTCATATGGAGATTTGTACATATGTATATGAAATCAAGCCTATACTCATGGAGAAAATTGGGGCTATTAGAAAAGGGGGCGTGAGGCCTACAAACGTACCGACTTTTAGCTATCTTTGAATGTATTTATCAATCTTCTGTTGGTGTGTTTGTGAGTGAAATCCTCCTAAATGATTGTACGGATTTTAACGACATTTTTTCTGTGTGTTTGAGTGGGTCTCTGGATGGTTTAGTGTCACAATTCAATCCGCCAGTTGCGCTGTAGTTGAGTTATTAATAAAATCCTTATTTATGACTCGATTTGGCTAATATTTTAAATATGTATTGGTATTGGTATTGGTACTATTGCAAAAACGTGCTGCCAAGTGGCGCCGGAGTCGAGTTATTACTAAAAATAGCCAAGTGAGAAAAAGTGCCGTGAAGGTCAGATTAAATCGACCTGTTGCACCATTGAGTATATCGAACGCTCCTGTGTTACGATTGGCCCAATGGATGTGATTTTCCAATATTATTATGCGTTCAAGCTTTTAAGCTATTTCGTCTGAAATAAGTATATGTATATTGCATTTCTGTAGAACAATAATTCGCACCCATTTTGAAATTTCCACCAACTATACTGTAAAGCTTCTGGGACAGATTCACTATAGAACCGGGTAATTGTTGCCGCCAGGGAGTGAAGAGGAAAAAATTCTTCAAATTGACTTGCAAATAACCGTGCTATGAAATGCTGCACAGTTGGAGAATTTCAAGAACTTCTTCAAGGATATAACACTTTCTTTAGGTTATTTAAAGCGGAAAATGACCACCAAACCATAATCTTAGCAGATGAATGTGCAAAAGAAAATCGTAAACGGGAATTGTTGGTGAAATTGTTGGACCAAAGAGTTTCAATAGAAAAATATATAAATAAATATATAAATAAAATAATCTGTATATCGTCGTTTAAAGTACAAAGCCGCGTATCAACAAAATGCAGAGCCGCCTATGTGAGGTTGCATAAATTATTATCTATATAGTAAAAACACTCATATTTCAAAATGGTTCTCTTTTTTATAAAGAAATCATGGATAGTATATTTCAGGACGAATGGATAAGGATTGAGCCAACAGCTTCTGTAAGCAAATCCAATTTTTGGCAGCAAATGTCAGTTACGCGGTTTGGACGATACGCGGTTTTGTACTTTATACGACGATATGCATGTATGTATATGTGTATAGCCAGCAAAAACTGCGGAAAGAGATCCGAAAACTGAAAGAAAGGTGAATAGAAAAGTGCCACGAAGGGTTGTGCAACGAATACTTTTCCGGTTGGTTTTCTGAAATTTTTCATTCTGAACTTCACATATGCTTTTTCATAGTTAATTATACTCAGAAATTAATTATACTTTTAATATGTTTTTTAATATGTTCGTCTGCCGGCATAAGAACCTGGGACCTCATGAAAGCTTACAAATAGTCGCACGCTTCTCTGCAACCTCAGCTACTGTCGAATACGTATATGTACATGTTTTCAAATGTTCAGTTTGAGCAAATATTTAAAATTATTGTTTTCAAATAACGTGATATTTTTCGGTAGTTTTCGGATACGAATATTTTTATTAAATATTAAAATTTTATCAAAATTGGAAAATACAAAGGTTCACAAGCACGAAATGGCAATACCGCTCAACAATATTTGTATATTTGTCACTGGCATTTGTCATCAAGTGCAAATTAGATATTTGGTCATTTGCGTAATTTTTATTTGGCTTATGTAGCAGCATTGCGTTCACACGATTTGGCCAGCAGTGTTGTTTTTCATTTGCCGCAAGAAGGCAAATATTTGGCTGTTCTGATAAATGACAAATGTAATTTAGCGTTCACATGATTTGTCTATGAAAAAATGTATTGTAAAAAAGCAAAAAATGGATCAAATTCATCACTAATTTTTTCTAAGTATCAAAGTATCAAGTTAGAAGAAAACTTAAATGCTATTTGGTTTCATACTCATATGTTGCTAGTTGCGCTGTCATCAATGTTACTCATCCTGGTCATGTGAAGGCTGACAAAAGATGTATACTACGTATAGTATTTTTTCGATTTTCTTAGATCCTAAAACTAATAACAAACTGTTTTCGATTATTTAATAGTATGTAATTCTCTAGGTTATAGGGCAACTGGTAAAATGACTTGACTTTACTCTGCGGAAGTTCTCCCCGTGCGCGCGCTGAGACTGTTGATATTGGAGTGTCTTTCCTTTATCCACTTTCTTTTGGTCTTAGCCTAATTGCAGTGGAAAGAAAGTCAACAAAGGGAGGGGCAGTACTAGGGTGCACACGTCATATTAATCGGACGATTAAACACTGGCCCCGCCTGCAAGAGCGTGTTGAATAGTGCGGTCTGCAGTCGTCTGGAACAGTAATGAAGTCACGACTATGAATCTTGGCACTCGGACGGGTTTGCTTATGCTCCGCCATCATATTGAGGGTGTGGCGGTTATAGTTATCTTCGGGTTACTGTAAATTCCAGACATGGGTTTTCCTTGAGTTATCGTTCTGCAAAGGAAGAAAGCGAACAATTATGCAGAGGGCGATGCTCTATAAGCATTTTAATCTTCTTAGGTGTGGGGCGTATAAAGATATTACCTTGCAGTAAAATTTAGAGACAGCCTGACAAAGAGCTAGTTCCGAACTACATATATCAGAATTATCTCTAAACTAGTGCAAAAAGGATGCAGAGCGGGATAGTTGAAACTTGCAGTGTAAATGTGTAAATGCTCACTACTCGTACATTACAACAGTTAATAAAATATGTAACAAGAATGGAATCTGTAACAGAAAAGAAAAAACTAAAAAAAAATCCAAAAACCGGTAAGAGTACCTCAGGGCATCCATTACTAAAACCTCATTTTCCCTACAGGGGCATATATTTTTTGTTTAAAATAACTGTCATTCGTTTCATCAGAAATTTGGCATTCTTTGCTTGGAAGTTTTGAATGCTCGCAAAAGCTTCGTTTTGCTTTTATGGCCAGTCGCGTGTGAGAAGTGTGTTCGTTGACACAATATTCGTTTGCAGTGATTTCTTTATTTTTATTATCAAAAACATTGACCAAAATAATAATTTAGTGATTTTAAACAATTTTTGTTGAAAAGGTACGATACTATAATATCTCTTGGCATATTTAATGGCTGTAAACAAATCGAGATTAGTGTGCTATGAATGAAAAAGTGAAGGATGCCTCAGGGCATCCTTATCGGATCCGGTATAAAAAAGCATACTTCAAGATTTCGGCTGATATTTCCTCAGTTGTGGATTTCTTTTATTTGTTTCTCCCATTTTCTCTATTTTTCCAAAGTGATTGATAGATATGGGAGATGCTGTTATAAACGATCATCTCGGATAAAGTTATCTGAGTTGACGGAGGAGCAATTGCAGGAAATAATAGATTCGATAGACACTGATGAAGAAAACGATTTCAGTTCCGACGATGATATTGCAGACCCAGAATATATGCCAGAAGGAATAGATCCAGAAGATGAACACATCATATCACAATGCATTAAAGATATAGACGATAGTGATATCTTTATTGATGGCGCATTAGATATGTCGTTGAATACAAGTGCACTGGAAACTTCGTTGGCAGGCGGAGAAAAAACTACAGAACTTGAAGTGGTTGCCTCGTCTTCGGATACGAAAAATCCGAGGAAAAGAGTTCGGGCTCCGCTACCTGCAATGGAAACTGCAGGTCCATCAATAATGCCCTCTGCTGGTGGTTTTACTGGTGAAAATAAGTATTTGGTGTAAAATTCGTATGTACATTTTCAAAAATTACATGGCGCCAACGGTCACTAAAATTGCACGTTAATGAGGTTGCTTTTTTTCTTCAACAAAGAACTAATGTCAATGATTTCTGAAGAAACAAATCATGCAGCTCTATGTGAAGACATAAACACAAAATTTAAAACAGACATTTATGAACTTTACAAGTATATTAATTTTGAAAAAACTCATTCAAGCAAATTCAAGGCGCAATGACCTTTAAACGATTTGAGGTTATGAAAAAGTATTTGTCATTCCGCAATGAAAGTGAAAGAGTCAAAAAAGGACAACCAGGTTACGATCCTTTGTTTCGGATAAGAGTTCTTTCCGATCTGCTCAATAAACGTTTTGACTCGATCCCAAAGCAGGCGCGTCTATGCGTCGATGAGCAGATGTGCAGCACTAAAATGAGGCACCACCTTCGGCAATACGTGCCAAACAAGCCGCACAAATGGGGCATAAAATTATTTGTGTTGTGCGATTCATATGGATTCGCATATCGCTTTGAAGTTTATAACGGCGCTGGTGATAATACAATTTTACCAGGAAATCCCGATCTTGGGAGTACTGCAAATGTGGATATCCGATTATCACAACCTGTAACAGATTTTGTCCACCATATAATTTATTTTGATAATTTCTACCCTACGTTGCCCTTGTTAGTTTATTTACGTGCGCGTGGCATTTACAGCTTAGGAACCATCCGGGTAAATCGAATTGCCAACTGCAAGCTCCCATGCGACAATATTATAAAGGACAAGCCAAGAGGTTTCTCGGCAGAATTTGTGGGCATAGCCTATGGAGTAGAGATCAGCAATGTTTTGTGGAAAGACAATAAGTCAGTTCGATTTGCATCAACTTATGTTGGAATAGAACCGTTTGCACGAGCAAATCCTAATTTACCAGCAAAAAAGGCAACACGATATGATCGCAAAGGCAAAAAATATGTTGAAGTCGACTGTCCCCAAATAATTGACGAATACAATAGCCATATGGGCGGTGTCGATAAGATGGATGGGTTAATGGGTCGCTATCATATTCGCGCTAAAACACGAGACGCAATGACCAGATTATTTTATCATTTTATTGACATGGCAGCAACGAATTCCTTTATATTGTACCAACGAAGTCGTAATGAAAAACTCAGTGATTCAAATAATGTATCAGAGGAAGAGGAGAAATTATTGCAGTTGCCCGAGTTTCGCGAAGAGATTGCTTCCGGTCTGGTCACATATACGCAAAAACGAGCATCTGGCCGAAAACCAACGTCTTGTCCATCTACATCACTACCATCAACCTCGAAGCCAGGAACTATCAGTATTGGCCTGAAAGCGAAATATCCAGTTGACGACGTACGATTTGATGAAATTGATCACTTTCCGATTTGGCTGAGCAAAGATGGCGGCAAGAGAAAATGTAAATTATGCTAAACTTCTCAAACGCAGTGTATTTGTCAAAAGTGTGATATCCACCTTTGCTGTTCAAGCAGCAAAAACTGTTTTTATGATTACCATCATAAATAATAAGTATTTTTTACTTTAACATCTAAATTATTTTACATTGTTCAATAAAAAACACATTCCTGAATTCCCTTTATACCAGTGTTTAATTTTTGGCTTTAACCGATATGAGTGCCCTGAGGCATCCTTTCTTTTTTTAGTGTAACAACTAAACGAAAAATTTAATTTTACTTTGGAAGATATTTTTAAGGTCATTCTGCGATAATTTCGCCAAAAAAAAATTTATTTACTATTAATTTTTCATGATTAAAGATTTAGCGTTTTGAGGGTTAAAAACGGTTTCTTATAAAAAAAAACTGTCCAAAACGGAACCAGTTAAAAACTAGTTGCAAAGTTATGCACTGGGCGACAATTGCCACCGCCAATGGCATCGCCGTGTAAAACTGGACAGTTGAAAGCATTGCTTGGGTCTTAGTATTGTCGGCAAAAGGTCTAGTTCTACGCTAGTTCTGAGCTAGTCAGATTTTCTGCAGGGTAGTAAATAAATAGTTGTGTATTTTTATAGTAGTGGTTGGCTGAAGTGGGCGTCACATAGTACATGGGTATTGAACTGTTTAATAAATTCACTACTTAAGGGGGAAGTCGGTAACTGCTCCGTTAATTTCTTGAGTACCACAGCTTCTATATTTCTCTTCCGCCGGTAATTATAATACATCCACCAATTGTTAATACTTCGAACTGTGAGTGTTCGGTTGGGAGCTTCAACCTCTTTTGAGCTGCTGACGAAATAAAGGTTTTTTGGGAGCCTTGACCAAGTGCTCTGAGTTGAAACTGTTCTCCTCGATGCCCTATTGTCATTATAGCAGTTGGGAGAGAACTTCAATTTCTTTGGCAATTTGGAGCGAGTTAACATGCGCGGTGTTTGAGCAGGTGGGTTGCTTATTCGGCTTGTAGCTTATTAACTCTTGGGGGCAATTTTTGGTGATCGCGTGCGCTATGCTGTGTTGCGCTATTACTTTTTTAGTGTGCGTATTGGTTGGGTGGTGATCATAGGGGATCACTTGCGCTTTAGTTTGTGGGTCTGTGGTGCTTTGGGTATGACTACAGCTTTCATTTATTTGTCGATTGGGGGTGATCGATTTATTATTATTTTCTTTTATGTTGCTCTTTTTGGAATGGCTGCTGGATGAGTGTACATGCAGTAAGGAGTTATGTCTTTTCTGACAATACATATGTACATGCGAATTGTGACTTGCACCTATGATTGAAAGCAAGGCAGTTGGGACATAATTTATGCGTTTTAACAAATTATATACGCTTTTGTGTAGAGAATTTTTTAAATATGGTGCATCTCTTCATCGGATGCGGGGTGTCGCATAAATAGGTCGTTATTGGTAACATTAATTCCATTTTTATACGTATGTACGTACGTATAAAATTGAATGCAAAATATAACCATAAAATTTAGTTAAGATACACTTAACAGCCAAAGTCTGCGTACACCATTTCTTTTTTTAATATTCACAGTATATTGAGAGTTAAAATTTGTTTGTTATTCTTCTTCTTTTTTGGCGCTGTAACCGCCTAAGCGATTTTGGCCGAGTTCAGCAAAGCACGCCAGTCGTTTCTCTTTTGTGCAAACGGACGCCAATTGGAAACGCCAAGTGAAGCCAAGTCCTTCTCCACCTGATTTTCCTCTGCTACCACCAGCGGGTTCCGAGTTGAATACTTTCAGAGCTGGAGCGTCGGTATCCATTTGAACGACATGACCAAGTCAGCGGAGCCGCTGTATTTTAATTCGCTGCACTATGTCCATGTCGTTGTAAAGCTCATACAGCTCAACGTTCCATCGTCTGCGGTACTCGCCGTCGCCAACGCGTAAAGGCCCGTAAATCTTCCGCAAAATCTTTCTCTCGAACACTCCAAGAGCCGCCTCATCGGATGTTGTCATTGTCCATGCTTCTGCGCCATATACCAGCACGGGCATGATGAGTGACTTATAGGGCGTGTTTTTTGTACGTGGAGAGAGGACTTTACTCCTGAATTGCCTACTCAGTCCAAAGTAGCACTTGTTGGCAAGTGATTCTGCGCTGGATTTCAATGCTGGCGTTATTGTCGGTGTTAATGCTGGTTCCCAAGTAAACGATATTCTCTACTTTCTCGAAATTGTAACTGTCAACAGCGACGTGATTGCCAAGGCGCGAATGTGCTGACTGTTTGTTTGATGACAGGAGATACTTCGTCTTGTCCTCGTTTACAACCAGACCCATTCGCTTTGCTTCCTTATCCAGCTTGGAAAATGCAGAACAGACTTCGCGGTTTTTAATACCGATGATATCGATGGTCGGCCGCTGTGGTGTAGTGGTAAGCAGTGCGCGCTTTGACTCATCAGCACCTAGGCTCAATCCCTGGTCAAAGCAACATCGCAAAAAATATAGAAAAGTTTTTTTTTAACAGCGGTCGTCCCTCGGCAGGCAATGGTAAACTTCCGAGTGTATTTCTGCCATGTAAAAACAGCTTCTCATAAAAATACAATCGCCGTTCGGAGTCGGCGTAAAAATGTAGGTCCCTCCGCTTTGTGTGACAACATCAAGGCGCACGCCACAAGTCGGAGGAGAAGCTCGGCCAAACACTAACATATGTGTTAGCGCCAATCTATTATTATATCGATGTCATCGGCATAAGCCAGCAATTGCAGGCTCTTGTAGTAAATTGTTCCTGAGCGGTTGAGTTCTGCAGCTCTTATTATCTTCTCCAATATCAGATTAAAGAAGTCACATGAAATGGAGTCGCCCTGTCTGAAACCCTCTTTGGTGACGAACGGTTCGGAGAGGTCTTTCCCAATTCTGACGGAGCTGGTGGTATTTCTCAACGTCATTTTACACAGCCGTATGAGTTTTGAGGGGATGTCAGACATAGCGGCGTATAGGCAACTCCTTTTAGTACTGTCAAAAGCGGTTTTAAAGTCGAGAAATAGGTGGTGAGTGTCGATCCTTTTCTCGCGGGTCTTTTCCAAGATTTGGAATGGATTTGTGAATACCTGGTCAATGGTGGATTTGCCAGGTCTAAAGCCACACTGATAAGGCCCAATCAGTTCATTGACGGTGGGCTTCAGTCTTTCACACAATACGCTCGATAAGACCTTGTAACCTATGCTTAGAAGGCTGATCCCGCGGTAGTTGGCGCGAATGGCGGGGTCACCTTCCTTGTGGATTGGGCAGAGCACACTTTAATTCCAGTCGTCGGGCATGCGTTCATCTGACCATATTCTGCACAAGATTTGATGCATGCACCTTATCAACTCCTTGCTGCCGTACTTGAATAGCCCAGGTGGCAGGCTGTCAGCTCCAGCAGCTTTGTTGTTTTTCAGCCGCGTTATTGCTATACGTACCTCGTCATAGTCAGGCGGTGGAACGTCGACTCCGTCATCATGGACTGCGGGCTCGGGTTCTTCTTCTCCACAACTTTCCATGCTGCTACCATTTAGTACGGCGGAAAAGTGTTCCCCCCATAACTTAAGTACGCTTTGGACATCGGTTACTAGGTCGCCATTGTTGTTCTTACAGGAGTACGCCCTGGTCTTGAAACCTTCCGTATGTCTCCTAACTCTCTGGTCAAATTTTGGGTCATTCTTCCTGTCGGCCAGCATTTCAAGCTCTTCGCACTCACGTATATCGGCCTCTCACTTCTTATTGCGGCAAATACGTCTCGCTTCCCTCTTCATATCCCTATAGCGGTCCCACATAGCGCGCGTTGCGCCCGATCGCAGCGTGGCTCTGTAGGCGGCATCTTTGTTCTCTGCAGCTTCGTGACACTCCTCATCATACCAGTTGTTCTTTCGGGCTCGCTGAAATCCGACTACTTCTTCGGGGGCGGTACTTAATGAGCGGGAAATGTGGTTCCACTGCTCGTATATGTCGGTTTGTTGAAGAGTGCTCTCTGAGAGCAGGTGTGAGTCGAGTAGCGAAAGCGCTGGCTGTCTGTTGTGATTTCAGCTTTTCGACGTTAAGCTTTCCTTGCAGATTTGGGCGCACATTTTTTGTTGCACAGAGGCGGGTGCGTATCTTGGCTGCAACAAGATAGTGGTCCGAGTCGATGTTTGGGCCTCGGAGTGTGCGTACGTCTAAAACACTGGAAGCGTGCCTTCCGTCTATCACAACATGATCGATTTGGTTTCTCGTTTTTCGATCCGGAGACAGCCACGTAGCTTGATGGATGTTTCTATGCTTGAACATAGTACTGCATACCACCGTGTTTTAAAACTTTATACAAAACAAAGTTAAATTTAACGATTTTTCAACAAAATTTTTGACCTTTTAATCAGATTAAAAAAAATAAACTAAAGTGGTATATAATCTCACTTTGAAATGGGGGTGCTATTGATATGAACGATACTGTACATACGTAAATATATCACTGAGCACGCGAAATGTGTAGTTATGCAGTGATTTTTTTTAATTTCCAATGTTTTTCATTTTAAATATTTTTCGATAAGTTTTTATTTAAGTACTACGTTTCATACTCCATAAACCATTTAAATTCAAACTCCTAACTGTGCTGCAAACTTGGCAGAACTGTAAATTCTGTCTTCAAATCTCAAACTTTTTAAACGTAGTTTTTTTTATAAATATTTCAAGTATTCTCTTTTGTAGCCCATCAAATTTTAGTGTAGTAAAGTGTAATCTTGCATCTTAAACGAAAATATTTAAATAGGCGAATACCTTCAAGTCGTGCGTAGAAAGAGTTATAAAAAATCAGCGCGATTAATTATTCCAAAATTTAAAGGACTATAGAACTGCACATTTGTAAACTCTGATTTAAAATATTGAAGTTTTTATAACAGTTTCTAGAATTATACTAAATTTCCAACGCAGTTAGAAACTTGAATTTATTTGTTTATTTACGAAAAATATTTAGCATGAAAACCGTTGTGAATATTCAAAATTCTATATATTCTTAATTCGATGCCGGAGAGTCTATGTATTACGTTTCAATAAATTTAATACAACTCAACGCTGAGTTTTCACAAAGAAGCATTCAACATATCACCGTTTTTCTCATTTTTTGAAACGAATTAGTTTAAATTTTTAATTAAAAGTATCCCAGAAATACACATTATACGTAACAAATATAAATTATTTTTAAGAATAACGGTTTGAGAAAATGAAGGAATAACTAACACTTTATGTTCCTAATTTTAAAGCACAGTTTGCCTCAGAAAGTAAATTAATCATAAAATTAAGTACATATTTTTTATTTACAAAATTATATGCGAGCTTATTTAAAAGGCTCTGTACTATACTTCTTAGAACCAGCTCAAAACTAACCAAATTTTACAACGCTTTTATCAACTTGCAATGTTGTGTTCCAGAAACTTTCAATGTTGTGGATCCAGAAGCTTTCAATGTTGTGTGTCCGACACCAAAGCAAAGCTTTGAAAAGCTCCTATAAAAAAGCATAGTGAACAGGGCGAGGTAGATGACATCTAGATGTCGCCCTATGTACTACGTTTGCTACACCGGAAATAGACGACACGCCATTTCTTTAAATAAAATTAGTTTGACTATTGTCAACTAAATCGAATGCTTTGTAAGTGAAGTGACTTGTGGACCACTTGAGGTATAGGTGGACCAGTTGGTAACACCTTTGGGACCAGTTGGTAACTAGTTTGTGGGACCAGTTGGTAACCAGTCGGGAACCAGTTGGTAACCAGTTGGGAACCAGTCGGGAACCAGTTGGGAACCAGTTTGGGACTAGTCCAAAACTACTTACCTTCGGGCCAGTTGGGGCCCAGTTGGTCTTTTTAAGCTCCTGTGGCCGTTTTAAGGGTAATTCTTGGGCTCCTGCACTGCCGCTCGGGGTTTCTGCCTTCTACGGTGGTAATTTGGGGCCGGGTTGCCTTTTTTGGCGGATTGTTGTGCTGTGTGCCGCGTATTACGTGTACCGGGTACCACTTTCTCGAGCGAATTGCTCTGGAGAACCTGTTGTGTGAGTTGCTGGCTTTTTGGCTAGACTTTGAGGAGGGTTTATACACGCATATCGGCGGAAATAGACGACACGCCATTTCTTTAAATAAAATTAATTGGTGCTCGTTTGTATGTACATACATATGTAAATGCATGTGTGTGCACCTTTCTATTAATATCGTTGAATTATTTTAATATCTATTGCAAAATTTTATTCAGACAGGACTAAAAAGTAGAAAATAAATAATATAAAAAAAA
>NW_023458557.1:33860520-33923697 GCF_013731165.1 Rhagoletis pomonella | reverse complement strand
TTTTTTTTATATTATTTATTTCCTAGCGCGGAGGTAACCCTTTTTGAACTATCTAAGAACTGTTTTTATATGAAATGTCTCAGAGCCATCTAGGCCAGAGTCAGCTCAGAACAAGTTCAAAAATTCTGCAGAGGGCGACAATTGTCACTTCGTAGGACATCGCCATGTGAAAAAATGCAGTTGAAAGCATTGAATTGAGATAGATGAGGAACCAGTACCGTCCCTTTTCGGGCTAGCTCTGCGCAAGTTCTGAACCAGTTTGATTTGCTGCAGGGTATGTACATATGTATGGACATGAAGAAAAATATCTTAGATATAGTGAGAGAAACTTGGATACAAATATATGCACTAACAAGTAATTTTTAGCAAAAAAAAAACCGACTTCAACTCTCATATAAAAAAAAATATATATATATATATATATATATCTCACCACCACCTCTGAGACACTACCTTTCCAATGCAAAAAAAGAATTATCGAAATCGGTTGACGTGGTCCAAAGTTATGCGGTAACATACATAAAAAAAAAGAAATATTCCGACGAACTGATAACCTCCTCCTTTTTTGGAAGTCGGTTAAAAAGTATTAACTGTCGATCATTTACGTTGATTATCAAATTATGTGTTACATTCCACGTTAAACTCGTTGGAAATTATGTCAAAAAGATGAAACTACCTTCGGTGTCGCTTTATTTTGATTAAGGTATTCAGACTATATTCGTTAAGGTCTTAATTCGGTATTCGGTAACTCCCACCATTGTTTTGTTTTTGTGAATTACCGAATATATCATTACCAACTTAACGAGGTGATAAGTCTGATAATGTGGTAACACACGCGTTAAAATGTCAGCTGATTCCTTTCTGTCACTTATTTTCCGGAATTTTCCCCCGCGAAAAGTGTATACAAAAAGTTCAATAAATGTTTCTGTCGTGAAATTAATAAATGTTTATAAATAAAAGAACTTCACGTCAGCTGATTCGAAAGTAATTTTAACCAGAAAAAGAATAAGGCGCGTTCGAAGTTGAAAGTGTTAGCGAGTTACCAGATAACGAATTAATTCATTAACGAGGATAGTCTGAATACCCTTATTATGAATACGCCCCGTTATATTCTCAACAGCTTGCCTATGTATGAGGCAAGCAAAGTAAATTAAAAATGAATTCAGTCAGCTCATTATACATAGTTCGTTTAGAGCATTTTTCTTTAAACTTATTTTATCCCAACACGTTTAATATTTTCGATCAAATTTTAAAAGCTGCCACGCATACACATCGCACACGATCTTCAAAAGTGACACAACTTAAAATTTGGCATTATGCACTAAAAATGTACACAGAGCTTTTATTTACCTTTCAGCAAAAACCGGAGCAAATTTTTACTACAATTTGTTGAAAAAGAACCTAAGGTAAAGTCTTTCTTGTCCATATGGTTAGTATGTGCTAAGAAATAGTTTTTCGCATTTTCTGACGAACGTGTTATTTTGAGTTGTGTCTCTTTTGAAGATGGTGTGCGATAGTGGAAATTTGGCATAAGATATGAATTTTTAAACTAAAAAAGACTGATACATATATGTATATATGTGCATATGTATGTTCCTTACGTTTTTATTCAAACTATAAAGTGTTAGGGACGTTAACTTATCTATTAACGATGCAACTATACTTTAAAATGTGTGATTTTACGGTCCTTAATATGCTTTTTTTAAGTAAAAAATTCTGTTGGAAATTTCTTCCACTATATGAGTCAATGCCATGTTTGGGGAAGATTAAAGTTTACAATATTACAGTTGTTAATTAAAAAAACCAATGTTTAACATAAATTTGGAAGAATTGTAAAATTTCGGCTCAAATAATTTCGATATTTTATGGACCTCATTTGTGAAGAAATGAATATTCTACCAGCGTGCTGCTATATTGTATGCTTCGAGCCTTATGCTACAATCACTTGATGGTGCCAGTAAGCTGGTGTCGTGTTTTTCCCTTTTTACACAAAAACGTTTTATATTAGTTAAAATATTAGTTTTTTCCAGAGTTCATTATTTTTCTATACCATTACTTATTGAAAATATTTGCGTGTACACTTACATATATATGTATATGTAAGTAAAAAATTTTAGCTACCATTTTTAGCCACATCGATATTTTTCTAGCTCTTTTAGCCCTTTTTTAAAAGGAATTTGGCTACCACTAAAAATTATTCTCGGCAGCACTGGATACTACAACTCATACACATGAAATAATCGCAATTTATTTCTTGACCGTTTACTTAAAAGGTCCGTACGTTAAAACAAGGCTTGGAAACCCTGAATAAGCAAAATAAGCAGTTCCAAGCAAATGCTTAAACGTTTCGGCCCTGCATATCATATATCTATATATATAAAAATGGTGTGAAAAATGTATAGTAATTTATCAATTGAGAACGGTTGGACCGATTTGGCAAACATTTTTTTTTAGTTGTTCGTAATTGCCAGGAGAAGGTTTTTACGAAAGAAAATTGTGGGAAACCCCTCCGGGAAAGTCGGAAAATTGGAAAAATCGAAAATTGATTTTTTTTATGGAATTTTGTGTGCGATTCCTTCGGAATGGAATTCGAATGGAAAAATTGAAAATTCTAAGTGGAAAACGTGTTTAGAAGAAGGAGTGCACAAAGTTTTAGTTTTTCCGATAGTTGGCGCAGGGGTCGAGCTATGCTTAAAAAAATGCAATTGGTTCGTTGGTAGCCTTTTGCCTAGATTAGCATATAGGATTAATTTTTTCCGTTAAGTGGGTCAGAGACCGAACTATTCGAAACAGTCCTATTAATGGTCCGATTTGCTTGCAATTTAGCACGTAGCTAGCTTATTGGCTGGGTTAACATATATGATATTTTTCTGATAGGTGGACCAGAACCGATCAATTCCAAAAAATCTTCAATCGAATCAAGTCATTGTTTTACAGTTCGAAAGGTGTTTGAAGGCGCCGCAAACATTCGGGTATTGGCTATTTAACAATACTTATTACACAGGCCAACAAAAATGGAAAAAAATTTGATGCAGCAAATGTTAACGCTATTTTTGAGAGTTTTTTTGTGCTGATTACGAATCCGTAAGCAAAAAGCTACCATCAGCTCCTTATTTTAAGAAAAAACGAGGTCAAATTGTCAAAAAATCGAGTTTTTTGCAATATTTGAGAAGCTCTAGCAAAGAAACAAAGGGTAGAACCTTCCACTTAGGTTTTGATTAAAGCAAGTTCCCGCACCTTTGCTTGATTGTTACTTAGGGCTGGTTTCTCCAACTCAACTTAACTTAGTTTAGCCACTTTTGGACTTAAGTCAAAAGTTAGCCTACGTTTTACACAGCTTATTCTTGACTGAGTCGAGAAAATTGGCTTAACTAAGTTGAGTTGGAGCAACCAGCCCTTATAGTCATTTGTTGAATAGGAATAACTGATTTCGGGAAGTTTGAGTTCCTACCGCAATTAAGCAAAAGGTGATAGAACCTTCCACCTAGGCTTAAATTAAAGCTAGAACGACAGACTACCATCCCTGAAAGTACTATTCCTGCACCTTGCCCTAATGGTCACCTATACTCATTTACTTTTTATCGTCAAAAATGATGTAAAAATCAGTGTTAGCTGTTAAATAAATGACTATAGGTAACCTTAGGGTCAAGGTGCAGGAATGGTATTTTCAGGGATTGAAGTCAGAAGTCCAAGCCTAAGTGGAAGGTTCTATGACCTTTTGTGTCATTGCTAGAGCTTCTCAAATATTGCAAAAAACGCAATTTTTTACATTTTCACCACATTTTTTTTCAAAATCTGGAGCTGATGGAAACATTATACTTACGTATTCTTAATCAGCAAAAAAAAGCCTACTAAAACCAGCTTCAACATTTGCCGCATCAAAATCGGTGTTGCCCTGTGTTACCTAAACTAATTATATAAAGAGAAGCTCCTTCTTTTTATAAGAGGTGATCTCGCGAAAGGCTGTACCGATCTTTTTAAATTTTGAACACTTACTGCAGACTTTGGATATATTATAGGAGCGTGGCATCACCCATGCATATCGAATTTTTCATACCGTGTATCTCTGAAAGTATTTGTGGTAATGTCCTGGAAATTTGTATAGAGATTTTGGGGCTACTGGAGAAGGGAAGTGGTGCTTTCCAAACATATTGAAACTTTTACCTATCTGTAAATATATACACCCAGAATACAGTGTTTTTTTTCTTTTTCGTAATAATTTTTTTTTGTACCAAACTTTGAGTATGCAGTTTTGTAGTTCACTCAATTTCAGTATCATAAGGTGCAAGTTTTTAATGGCTATAAGATACCGTTGATTTTTAAGAATTTTTTCGCTGATGATGTTGCGCATTTTCTCCGTGTAAGGAATGCGTGAGAGTTTTTTGTATGGGAAAAAATGCCGAAGAGTGTCAGTATGTAAAAGATTTATTCTGGTGGCTTAACTCCTCCTAAATGACCGAAACGATTTTAATGATAATTTTTAGTAGCGCTGGAACCGAGTTATTGCCAAAAATCGTCGATTCGGAAGCACCAGGGATCAAAGATAAATTACTCCCGTTAAATCAACCATCAGAACCATTGCGGTCCTTGCTTTACGGTGACTAAACAGAATGTGGATCAATGATACTCACCAGTTTGTAAATTGCAACCAACTATACTATACAGATTCAAGGAAGATTCACTATCGAGCCGCAAGGACTTCGTCCAGGTATAACGCTTTCGTCAGGTTGTTTAAGACGGCAATGGGGATATGCCTTCTGTCGACCACAAAACCAAACATGAACTTGAGTTGCGGCGAAAACGTTGGACCAAATATTTCAATAAAAAAATTAATTTTGGGCGGGACGAAGTTCGCCGGGTCTGCTAGTAAATTATAATTTTATACGTATATATATCATAGTGAAAAACAACAGTATTAATTTTTCATTATTGACACATTTGGTCCTTAAATTTTACTTTTTTCACCACTGAACAGTACGATTATTCTGTGCTAACCAACACACTCGCAAAGCCAATTTTGCCGACCTTTGGTTTACACCCATGACTCAATAATTAACAGCTCAACCTAATATTACCGGCGTAAGTTTGGCTGACTTCCAAAACGTCAATTGCTTTGGATACGTACAAAGTATAAGGTTCCATAACGTCGAACTACAAAATATTGAAAATGTAAACTTTTCCAAAACGCATGCGAAAAGTTATCGAAATGCATCGCTAGAGCAATCAGCGCATCAGAAATAAACTGATGCTTCGTTTGTTATTGGTTACCATTGGTGTTTCAAAAATGGAAAATTCAGAAAAATTGTTCATTGCTAAATTGAATATTTAAAATATGCAATGTATATGGTTGCAATGTGTCGCAACTCTGCATATACAAACAGTTTGAATACCGCAGTATAACAATTTCCAAACATTGTATTGATACGTTTTGGAAGTCAGCCTTTTTCTACGCACGCACGCAAGTTTTTCACATTTGATTAACTGAAATCAATTTGCGTGCGTTATTTTTCAGAGTTGCATTTCTATAAAATTTTCAGAAGCTTATTGAGCAAAATTTGAATTCATAGTCGCGCTAAAATGTCAAATGAGCACAGACGTCAAATCGAAATATAACGCAACACAAATCTTGGAATTTGAATTAGCTTTTTACGCACGCCCTTCAATTTCGGCTGGTCCCATTCAAGTTGTATGTGCATGAGAAATTTTAAACAGTAAACTCCCGGCGGGCGTGAATATTATGTTGGCCTGTAAAGGTTCGATAAACTGACAATTGTCGCTCTCGCACCGCTCCCTTATAGCCTCGTCAGAATGGGTACTTGTACGTCAATAACGTAAAAGTATGCGAAGGAAGTGGCGTACATAACGTAGAGATACGCCACAATGAAGGTGTTGCGTCTGAAAACAAATTATCTGTTCTTCATGACCGCGTAGGTACTTGGGGTTTACACAAGTCAACTTTGCATTCAAACTTTTTACTAATATATTCACACTTCTCTCACAGCGTTGCCGCGAACTTGAGAAAAAAGTATCAGTTGCCAAGCAGAAAAAGTATCAGAAAGCATCAAAAGCAAACACAACGTTATTTTTTAAACTTTTATTTGAAAAAACAAATCATAAATAAAATTGTATAATTAAATCTAGTTATAAAAAAATTTAATATTACTAGCTTTAAGAAAAACAGAGAATCCTTATGCTTATTTGCATAACGATAAACAAACTTATATGGCCCCTAACCACACAAAGTCATTGCGCAACCGGAAACTTGTACAAGTAAATATTGTGAAAATTACTACACAATAAAATTGCGCAAACACTAGTTTGGAGAAACGTTGCTCAAGTCAATACATTTGTGGAAGAAATATGAATGTACGTTGTATATTTTGATAGCTTCAGCTTTAAACGCAAGAAAATAAATAGTAAAAAAAAAATGTATTTTTTTCTACGCTCTTATCCATATTTTACAGCCCGATCTAAAATGTCAAAACTAGACTAAAAATTGCGCAGTTGTCGCCATACGCAACACAAATTATTGTACAATAACACAAGCATCAGCAAAATATTAAAATGATTTTGATTTTAGCGCAATAACTGCAATTTAGTACAAACAACCCCACACAACCCACAAACCGATGCAAGCCCGATATTGCGAAATGTTTTTGCGTGGTTTAGGGGCCGTATAACAGGGGCGTGTGCAAAGAAATTCCGGATTGCATTTCCCTTATAAGAGTTACTAAATCAAAGTTATAAATACATATACAATTTTAAGACTTTAAATAACAAGAAAAAAATTTATTTATTTTACTTTAAACTAGTAATATTGTTCATAGTTTTCAAAAATTCATTTCTGCCAGCCAAAAGTATTAAAATTGGGCATTTGTGAACAAAAAAGTATCAAAGTATAAAATCGCAAAATTTAGAAAAAAGTATCAAAAATAATACAATTGTATCAAAACGGCAACGCTGTTCTCTCATTATCTTCATCACTGTCTTTGACTTTTCGAAGAAAGTTTTTTGTCTGGGTCAGTGCTGCCGCTGTCACTTCATGGTGAAATGAACTGAAGGTGGCGCATTCCCGAAACCGCTACTTTGGTTTTGCCGACTTTGACATTTATGGCAATACGTAAACAAACTTTTTGTTTAGAAACAATGGCAAACGTATTGCAAACGTATTGTATACTTTCAAGTGAAAAATCGAGGTAATTCGTGCGTTCTGAAGTAAATAACGTTTTATTTGTAATAAAAACTTTATAAAAATGTCGTGTCGTGTGTTGAATTGCAGCAGCCGTAGGGGTAAAGCCCCCAAATGCAGTTTTTTTGTTTCCCCGCGACGACGCCTTGGCCAGAAAGGGGGTAGAGTTCTGCCGGCAGGAGAAGCCATACAATTTAGACACCAGCGTAATATGCATGAAGCACTTTACGGACCACTTTTAAACACGACATGTTAAATTGAAAACGTTGAAATACCACAAATTACAAATTGAAATCGGAGGTAAGCAAGCATCGACCACTTTCTGCAGGAAAACATGCGCTGCGACAAGATATTATCACTTTTTCGGCACCTGCAATACAAACACAAAAATTCTAAACAGATAATTAATAAGACCTATTCTTTTGAACACATTTCAAGAGTGGTTGTATATTTTTTGTTAACGTTGTGCTTAATTTGCTTTATTAAAAGATGGCTTGAAAAATTGGTGAATCGAGAAGAAAACACGTTTTCTCACTGCAAATTCACAACTGTCAACTCATTGTTCTTCGCCATATTCTTTGTTTACCCGTTGCCACAAATGTCATTCTGCGGGAATGCGCAATCTTGTATTCTATCGTTCTTGCTGTCACTTCAATTGAAGTTTTTCACTTCACGTTGGAAGCCTTCACTTCATTTTACTTCGTTTTACTTCACTTTCCACGAATTAGATTTATCTCCAAAATAAATAAAAACTTCTTTGAAATAATTGATTTGTTTAACCACAATCAATCATCTTTTGCTGAAATTCTTGTTAAGTAGTAAGTATGGCAAAGTCACTTTTCGCAAAAAGCGACTAAAAAGTCACCTAATAAATTAAATCTCCGATCTGGCATCGGTTATTTGGAAGAACCATTTTGATTTTCATTTTCACATGTATAATTGTAAAGCGAACAGAAATGAATGCATGGATAAAGTTTCATAATTATTTAGTAAATAGTTGATGAAAACAAAGAACATAAATCTATAAGAAGAGACAACACGTTATAATTGTAACTAGTGGAAACATCAGGAGCGTGCTTTCTCTTTTGCCCAAATACGTTTTCCGATTGTATGAAAAGCGAAGGCACGCTCCTGATGTGCACACTCGCTAAAATTATAACGTGTTGTCTCTTCTTATAGATTTACGTTCTTTGATGAAAATAAAAATTATATTTTAGTTTTCATACATCTTAAATTTTACACCAAAAAGGAAACATTGACGTGAATCTGGTGATGATGTTGTTGCTGTGTATCGTGTGATGACTTTGTTGCTGTGAATCGATAATCGATTAATTATATATTAGTGTTAAAATCATCCGTGAACTGTAATTTTTGATTTTCTTTCCTCAACGTTTGAGACCTTGTGATTTGAAAGATATTCCAACAAAAAATTTGCACAACAACAAAATAAATTAAAAAATAATAAAGGTTAAAGATTACTTTTATTGTGATTAAAAAATAATCGATTAACCCATTAGGCGATAAATAACAACATCCCCAATTGTGGTCCATAGTCGTCACTTCGATAGTCACTTCACTTTCCCACCCAAGTCACTCCGAAACACTTCACTTTTAGTGTGGTTTCACTTCGCTTGAAAATTAGCAAACGGCAGTACTGGTCTGGGCGCCTACTTTACTCAAACAATGTGACACCAAATACATATTCTCAATTTACTTGTCTTGTGTAAACGCAAGGTTATACAACTGTCAGCAATGCAGGACCAACGTGCGTCAAAAGTTGAGTGTTGGGCAACGTTCGTTGAATCGGTCGACGCAAAGATTGGCAATCTGATGTTCTCAAGGTGGTATTTGATCAGCTGATTTCTTAGCCTTACATGTATTTTGTTTTTGCTTTTACTGATTTGACAGCACACCCCTCAAAAGCAAAAACAAAATACATGTAAACTTTAGGGCGAATTGCGATTTGACCTAACACCCAATACAAAATACGTGTGGTTGTTGTTGTTGTATTCTTGCTACCACTTTGTATAAACAAAGAACGTAGATAACAGGAAGGGAAAACTCGTTATAATTGTGGCGAAAGTGCGAAACAGGGGCGTGCCTTCTCTTTTCATCCAATCAAAAAACGCACTAGGGCAAAAGGGAAGGCACGCCCCTGTTGCGCACTTTCGCTACAATTATAACGAGTTGTCCCTTCTTATTATCTACGTTCTTTGGTATAAATTCGCCTTGGCTTCATACTTGAGCGAAAGGTACGCAAAGTACCCATTCTGACGGGGCGATTAGCAGTGGCATCCAGTGTTGCCGCGAATCAATTTTAGTTGTAGCCGAATTCCTTTTAAAAAGGTCTAAAAAGAGCTAAAAAAATTCGTTGTGGCTAAAAATTTTAGCTAAAATTTTTTACTTACATTTACTTATATAAGTATACACGCAAACCATTTTCAATAAGTAATGGTATAGAAAAACAATGAACTCTGGAAAAAAACTAATATTTTATCCAACCAAAACGTCTTTGTGTAAAAGGGGAAATACACGACACCAGCGAGCTAGCACCATCAAGTATGTAACATATCAGCCTGCTGGTACAATATTTATTTCTTTACAAACGGGGTCTAGAAAAGATCGAAATAATTAGAGAAGAAATTTCATAATTTTCCTACCATTTTGTTAAACATTGTTTTTTTTTTAATTCACAGCTACAATATTGTGAACTTTAATCTGCCATAAACACGACTTTGACTCATATAGTACAAAAAATGTTAGCCAAAATACTTTTTACTTAAAAAAATTTTACTAATTTCGCCATTTATGACACCAGCATCCTGGTACAGTCATAAAATTTTCAGATCGTTTTTGATGTCGCACCAGCAGCTGGCACAATCGCACCACACGAACATATGCGGTCAATCGGCTGGCACCATACTTGATGGTTACAGTATGCTGGTATCACCTATGGGCCCTTTAAAACATTAAGCATATTAAGGGCCGTAAACAAGTGTAGTTAAATTGTTAATAGATAAGTTAATGGCCCTAACACTTTTATACATACTTAGTTTGTATAAAAATGTAAGGAACATACAATACCTTAATATGTATATATGTATATCAGAGTCTTGGTTTAAAAATTCATCTCTTACATAAATGAAAACAATTATATCAAATTAAGCATATTCAACTTTTTCGTGTCAAGGATGAATAACTTTTCCAAAGGGCTAAAAAAGGGCTAGATGCAATTTAAATCCACGGGGCAAATAAAGTAAATGCAAAGAACGTAGATAACAATAAGGGACAACTCGTTATAATTGTAGCGACAGTGCGAAATAGGGGCGTGTCTTCCCTTTTGCCCTAGGGCGTTTTTTGATTGGATGAAAAGAGAAGGCACGCCCCTGTTGCGCACTTTCGCCACAATTATAACGAGTTGTCCCTTCTTGTTATCTAAGTTCTTTGGTAAATGGTAGCTAAATCTAGCCACCACAGTATAGAGAGTAACCAACCTTTTTGGGTTGTTGTTATAGTAGTCGTTGTTGATGTAGTTATATTCACTCCTGAGGAAGGCACGGGGTTGTGTGCTGCTATTTAATGGCCTTCCTCAGACTTTTTGTTAGATTTCAGGGTTGTGTGCTGCATTATTATTAGATAAATAAATTTAAGCATTTGACAAAAAAAGAAATTAAAAGAAAATTATAAATGGTGTTGAAAAACCAAACAAACGCTCGTGCGAAAGCTCTATTTTTGTGTGTTATTAAAATTTATACATGGCGTATTAATGGTAATACAAGCAATGTATTCTTTTGTGGATTTTATGTTACTTGAGAATTTAGACAACGTGCGAGCTGCCAGGTTCTGTTATCAATATAATTAACACAAGCTTTTCAGTGTGGTTGCCTTTCAATAAATAGAATAAACTAATATTCGCAAATAAATTGGATTTATTTTATAACTGACAACTAACGTACGCTTTTTGTTCTTTTCTCCATTTTGATTTTGACTATTTATGACCGCCAACAACTTTATGTGTATACGTATTTACAAGCTGTCAAAATTTTGCGTAGTCCCACGAGCTAGGTAAAAACTATGGCATTCGTATTCACAAGGAGAAATCTCAAAATTTTTGTTTGGTATTTCCAAGTTTTCTCTTTTTTATCAGTTGGCAAAAGCCCTCAGTGGCAGCGCTCCGAGCGTTGAGATAGTAATTTCATGTCAATTAGTGGAAAAGTTCCATGTTTAAAAAACTTTTTTATTATGGCGAGAAAATTTTACATTTCTGCTGTGCCAATTCGTAACTTTTTACTGCTGGAAATTTTTGACAGTTGCTCTGGTGCAAAAGAAGTTGAGCAATTAAAACCAGAAATTATACAAAAAAGACTTGTCTTTACTGATTTCTATTCTTCTAGAACTAAAAGCCATGCACTTATTAGACACCTTCTTCAAAACCTTCAGGCCGGGTTGAAAATTTTCATTCACCTCATAGTTAACAAAAATTTTGAATCCGTAGTACTTTTCTGTCAATTCGCAAATGCCGTTTGCACAAAAAAGTTTATGAAATGAGTTTTATTTAAATCGTTTAGAAAATGAGTCATTTATGTATACCATTTTATGTGGAATTATTCAATAAATTTCGTTTTACACTATACTTTTTGAAACTATTTGGAGTTAATTATTTTTTGTTTCTTAAAAGCAACCCTGCGTGCTTGGAAGGCGTGTGTACCAAAAATTTCATCCCTAGCATATTCATCCCCGAGGAAGGCAGTCGCCAAATTCACCGAAGGTTGTTTACTGGTTATATTGTGCTAGCCACCAAAGGGCTATAACGGCAACACTGGTGGCAACGTGTTGCTTCTTTGAATTTACTTGAAAAAGTGTAGCTTACATATGAAATGGAAGCATGCGAATTTTTGCACTATACTTATTTGTACATGCATATAAAGCACATTTAACTGATGAAAACATAACTTGTTTTTAAATTCGATGTTTTCATAAAACTCATAGTAGTTTTGTTTCAATTTTGAGCTCTTTTTCAGTTTTTATACCGCTAAATAGCACATAAATTAACCATATGACTCTTTGGATATTGAATGCCAACCACTACTTATGTACTAATATCAAATAAAACACCTCTTTGAGGTAAAATTTTCGAGTGACGAAAGCTGAACTAGAAACACAAAATTTACGATATCAATTTCATCATTTTTTTTAACTGCCTTGGCAAACGAGGTAGGGATTTCGGTATATTATATTTGTAAATTAAATAAACCAAATTAGACGAATATGTAAGTACCTACTAGGGATGCAAGTCAAAAAAATACATCGATGTTTTTTTTTCGATTTGATGCATCGAAATATAGCATCGATGTATATCGATTTTATTATTATTATTTTTTTTTTTATTTTTTATTTATTTATTTTTTTATTTATTGAATCTGCCCTGCCTAAGAGCCTAACAATAAGTTTTCGAATCTTAATCTATTCACTTAATTTAGATCCCCTAGTTGGGATGAGTATTTTCTTAACTGGCCCTAAGAAAAGATTACGACTGGGCTGGTAAGTCATTCCTACGTAGTCTTGAGGTCCTGTTGACACGCAATAAAGATCTTGCTAAATGATTTGGGTGCGCTAAAAGCTTCGATACATATTTCGTCTTCCGTTGTTCTATTTCGGTTCGTACTTCTGGTATTCTCAAGTCGCGGTGAATGTTCTCATTTCGCATATACCAAGGTGCTCCGGTGATTGTTCGAAGGATTTTAGATTGCGCACGACGAAGGATTTCGATGTTGCTGCTGCTCGCGTTTCCCCATAACTCACATCCATAGGTCCATATCGGTTTTAAAACTGTATTGTAAATAAGCACTTTATACTCCAGACTCAGGGTTGAGCGAGAGTTAATAAGCCAGTGGAGAGAATTAGCCTTCAGTTTGAGATGAGTCCTTTTAGCCACAATGTGGTTTCGCCAAGTAAGTCGCCTGTCCAGGTGGACCCCTAGGTAAGTGACATGATTGCTTTGTGGTATTTGTACGTTGTTCAAAGTCAAGGGCGGACAGTTACTCTTATTCAGTGTAAATGTAAAATGTAACTTGCTTACATTTTTGCTCGTTAACCTTTATTCGCCAGTTTGCGAGCCAATTGGCAACAGCTTCCATATGATTGCCTAGGAGCACAGTTGCTTGTAGAGGACACTTGGAGCGACTGATTATGGCAGTGTCATCGGCAAAAGTGGACATTATCAGGCGGTCGTTTGTAGGAATATCCGCGGTGTATAAGACATACAACATCGGGCCAAGGACACTGCCTTGTGGCACTCCAGCTTCGATTGCATGGGCTTCAGAAATGGTGGTGTTACATCGAACTGCAAACTTTCGATTATAAAGGTATGACTTAAGCAGTTTGTGTGTGCTTTGTGGGAGTAGCATTTGTATTTTATACATAAGACCATCTAGCCAGACGCGGTCAAATGCCTGGGCGACGTCAAGAAATATTGCAGCGCAATATTCCCTCTTTTCAAACGCTGTTCGGATTTCGGTTGTTATGCGATTTACCTGCTCGATTGTTCCATGCTTTTCCCTGAAGCCAAATTGGTGAAGTGGTATTATATTGCGGGCTTGCAGATGTGGGGAGATGCGCAGCATAAGAAGTTTTTCGAATAATTTCGACATACACGGTAGCAGGCTGATGGGCCTATATGAAGATGGCTGCGTTTTGTCCTTTCCGGGCTTTGGTATCATCACAATATAGTCGACTTTTTCCATTGGTGAGGGAAATGACAATGTTTAGTAATTGCGTTAAATAGCATACAGATGCAAAGTACAGCACAATTTGGTAGCTCAATAATCATTTTTGGGGTTATTAAGTCGTGCCCTGGGGCCTTATTTGGTTGCAGTTGATTACTTTTGAAATTTCTTCAGGTACAAATTTCAGCGGCTCAAATTTTGACACATTGGGTACGGGTGGAAGTTGAAAATTATTAGTTGCGGGGTTTGGCCTAAAAACATTTTTTAGATGAGAGGCAAAGGTGTTTGCTTTTTCTGCGTCACTCCGAGCTTATTTGCCATTGTGGTCCCGTACTGGCATTTCAGTCTCTATTGGCGCATTTCGCTTGTGGTGTGCTTTCCATAACGAGTGCTTTGTGCTAGTCGGTGAGAGCTTTTGGATGTACCGGTACTGTGCGTACTGTTCCTCGTTCTTGAGGGCTCTCGTCAGTGCATGTGTGGCCGCCTTGAGCAGTTGTTTTGATGCTGGTGATCTATGAGTCTGCCATATCCGTCGTAGGCGTCGTTTTTCCAAGACAAGCATTTCAATTTTCCTATTGGTTAAATTATATTTTTTATTTTGCACATAACCTTTCTGGGGTGTGGAAATGCTAGCGGCTGCTCTAAGTGTAGATTCAAGAGCGGCTATGGAGTTTTCAATATCGGTCGGCGTATCTAAATTTGGATCGAGGTCTATATGCGCACTGATATATTTTTTATACTTTAACCAATTTGTAGCCCTTGTCGTGAGCATATAGGGTGACTCTTTTTCTTGCGGCTGATGCCACAAGGTGAAAAGTACAGGTGAGTGGTCTGATGAGAGATCTGCAACTGATTCTGTACTAATAAGGCCGCGAGGAATTTTCCTTGTCACCGCAAAGTCAATCAAATCTGGCAACTTTTGCGGGTCTGCCGGCCAATATGTAGGCTTTCCAGGAGAAGCGTAATCGAGTTTGTTTCTTCTACATATAAGCGCGTTATATAATTGCTTGCCTTTAGGGTTGGACAAGCGTGAGCCCCAGTGAGGGTGCTTCGCATTATAATCACCTGCAGCAAGGAAGCGCTCTCCCAGCGAACTGAAGAAATCCATAAACTGTTTTTCTGTTATCGTGAAACGTGGGGGACAATAAACCGCGGACAGCGTAATATCACCTTGCTTTGTTTGTACGCATATTGTTGTTGCTTGCAGATAATTCTCGGCAATTCCAGTCAAATGATGGTGTTTAATACGGTTTCTGACTAAAATACCAGTTCCGCCATGCGCCTTTCCATCTGGATGATTCGTGCAATAAAAGGTATATCCCGAAATGTCAAAATTATATCTTTTAGTTAGGTGTGTTGCAGCAAGGAGCATTATGTCAATTTCCTTGTCCTTAAGAAATTTTGACAGCTCTAGTTTGTGGCGAGGAATGCCATTTGCATTCCAGAGGGCTATTTTAAGTAAGGTCATTATCTTGTTTGCTGAGTAGCAAGCAGGTTGAGCAGCGTATTTTGATTTCGCATGAGTTCTTGCATTGTGTTTTGCATGAAAGCCATGAAATTCATCATGCTTTGTTGCATCGACGCTATCATAGCTTCGATATTGGATTGTTTACCATATTGTGCATGGGGATGCTGTTCTTGCGGCGCAACTGGAGGTGCAGTTTTTGTAGGTATCGTATAAAAACCTCTATATTTTCGATGCATTGAATGAAAATATCAACAGTTCCTTTCAATTAAAAATATACATCAATTAAGAATATACAACAAGAAAATGAAACAATCGTAACTTCGATAAGTGTTTAAGTAATAACTCGCTAATAAATGTATTAATTGATTTCAACAGTCAAATCCCAGTTTTTTCGGAATTTTCGGAAGATACGGAAGTGGCGACAATTGTTAAATGCTTATAAGCATAATGAAATATTACGAAGTGTGCCAGCTAGCAATCACATTCTATTTCAGTACGCTTATTTGGCAATTTATTATCATAAGGTTTTCCTTCATTTGACTTTCATGATAACTCTTTTGAGTGAGAAATTATGAAGTTTTTTGATTTGAGTGAAAAATTAAAAAAAAAACAAGTAAGAGCAGCGCTGTCTTCGACTATGCCGAAGGCTTCATACCTTTCATGAGCATCTGAAAATTTTACTTTAACAGATTACTGCATTTGAAACAATTTATATATTCACAGCAGGCATAGATCTCATATATATTCACAGCAGGCAAGGTAGCTCCTCTAAACATATAAGAAATCATATCTAAACAATCAGAATGATTTTCACTGCTGTGTGATCGGTATGTAAACCGGTAGCACAATTTAATGGGTTTAGCTTCTTACATAAAGGAGATATATCGCAAAAACTGGTATCTGAACAATCAGTGGTATAAGAGATAAAGCTCATACAGCATACATTTTGGCGATTTTCTCAGTAGACTTTGTATTATTGTTTATAAAATAGCTTAAGAAATTTATCAGTTTTAGCTGTCCAAATAAAGGAGTGTTACAGCACGATCCAGAAAATAAAGGTCGCACCATTCGCGGACCGCTAACCCTGTCTTCGTCGATTTGACAGCATCCACCCATTCGCTGACGTCACACAATACTTTTGTTTACATTTCCTGGTTCGTGACATTTTAGGTTATTTCAACTTTACAAATTTACAAATTCGAAAGATTTTGAGCGTTGTCTTATTTTTTGTGAAAACTTATAAAAAAGTTATAAATTAAAGAAAAAAATGAGGTGTGCAGTGGTTAATTGTGCTAGTGTTAGTGCCAAAGGATCTGGGTGCAGTTTTTTTTACTTTTCCGGCCGACATTGAGTTGGTGGAAAAGTGGATCCAGTTCTGCCGGAGACCAACGGATTTCAGCGCCCGAACCAGCGTCATCTGTGTAAAACACTTCACCACTGATGACTTCGAGAACGAGCTACCTACGAGAACCTATAAATTGAATCCGGCATCAGATCACATGCAATAAACGGCAACATTTCATTACGATGTATTTTTTATTTATTTGTTATTTGAAAATATAACACGTTCCCCTGATAAAGCTTTTTATTTATACATACTGACCTTCTGGTTCCTACCGGATATGTTAAGCCGTATGCATAAAAACTAGGCAACTGCTTTTTTCTTGAAATTGCATACCTTTTACTTAAATTTGTTTGAACATAATATTTGAATTATTAATAAACAAGCACATGTACTTATTGCCAATAACAATTTCTATTTTATTTAGTTTTAAACTTTTCTTTATATATTTATGGTTACATAAATCAGATCTCGTTTTATTACACAGGATCATCTCTACTTTTTGTAGAAAATGTGGAAAAAAAGTGAAACTAAGTGAAGTAATTTTATTATTGGCAGAATTAGTGTCTAAGCCTACGTGACTGCTTCTAAAAGCTATCGTGTTTCACGTGGCATATAAGACTTAATTTCATTATTACATTAGTGTGATTTATATGTATGTATATGAATAGGATATTATATATTTATGTATTTAAAAACCCACAACTTTAAGACCGCGCCTCTGAACTTGTTAAAATCTTGCCGTGTCACAAACATATTCGTTATTATGTAAGGAAAACTACGAAGAATATGAAAAAGAATATTAGTACTGCGAAGATTTTTATCATCAGTTTGGAAGTACTTAAATATTTCACCATGCGCCGCTTCTATGTTCAATTCGGCATCTTGTATGTTTGTATCGATACGCTCCACAGTCTCCTCTTGCTCCTTAACCATATGTGCTGATTGTTGAAATATACCGCCTAGCTCGACAATAGTCGGTTCAATGTTCTGCATAGTCTCAGCCCGCTGTTGCACGTAACTATCGGAGTCATCATATAATGCAATCTGCTGCTGCGTCTGTATTCCACTACCTCCGACTGCACCCAGCAATGGTGTTGTATCACTTGCGGCCATGCCAATGCTTACGGCCCTATTCTCTTCGCTTAACAGCAAGGAGCCCTGTTTCGCTGTACTCGAGCGAACAGTGCTAGCAGCAATTGGTGACTGCCCGAATTGATCCCGACGCGCTTTTTGTTGTTTGAGATTTTCTATACGCACTTCTAGTATCTGTTTGAAGTCGGTGCCCATGCTGGCTAATTTAGATTGTAACGCATGCACCATCGATCATCAAAAAGACTCTTCTTTTTGGCCACTGCAAAAGAAAAGGTGAAGTAATATTTATAATTAAGAACACCTATTCATTTTATACTCACGCATTGTCAATTTTTCCAACTTGGCATATGCACTTGCTATGTTTTTTCCAATATATTTGTGGCCATCATAAATTCCTTTCTTTGGCATACGTCAATTGTTGCACCATAGCCTGTAAGAAATGCGTAAACATAATAATGTAAACATCTTCAAATGCACTTCTACTTCTAACTTACTTGTAAGTCTCTAATCTGTTGCTCGTACATAAATTGCGTCTGCGTCGAGGTCTCTATCCGATTGCAGCCTTGGTTTACATTGGCCTTATCCGACAACTGGCGTATGATAAGCTGCGCCATTTCCAACTCATTTGACTTTTCTTTGAACTGGTGTTCAACATCGGGAGCACGTTGCTGCATTACATCTAACAGCCTTTTCATTTCATCCAGATGAGCCGCTTGATGTGGCCAACACCCAAAAGGTTTGTTTACAAAGTGCATTTTTGAGTAGTTGAACAAATGCCAGTGGGCAGCCAGCGGGTCAGTTGCTGGCAACAATTTGCAGGCTTGGGCCAGCGTTTGTTGCGGCTGCCGGAAAAGTAGCTAAATAATGAAAGTAATTATATGTAAAGCGGAGTAGGAGGTTTTCCTTTATTTTAAAAGCTTGGTTACTGATTTCACTAATTGACGACGATGCACGAAGCACCGTGGAATCGTTCTGCAAATTGTTACCAGCAACTGACCCGCTGGCTGCCCGCTGGTATTTGTTCAATTACTGAAAAAATGCAAATCATTATAATGATTGCAGTGTTTTAACACTTTCAGCGATTTGCATTGCATTTAAGAAGTACACATTCTTTACTTTTAAACAACCAATTTACCATTTAAAATTAAATAATTCCGCAAATCCGCGATTTATTATGCACTTTGTAAACAAACCTCTGTGGTAAAACTCTCCCCCTACGTCTCCCTTCTTTGCTATTTAAAATTAAAGATTAAGCTCCTACAATAGGGATTTCCAGCAGAAATCTTCAACATTTAACTATAAAGAGAATCGATGCTGAAATATTTAAAAGGCTATAGATCCGACCTTTAATTAGGTAAGAATTACGTAACCATCTGAAACCCTCATCATTCGTGATTCCAATAATTCAAATGATTATAAAAAAAATCCGATCCGATTCGGCTGGCAGTCCGGATCTTAAATACAGAATTTGGTTCAAAATTTTCATTCCGGGAAAATAATAATTTATTTTCCATATCCACCACCATCTCGCTCGCTATAATCACAAATTCTTCAAACCAGTCGCAGAAGACCCATTAAAATGAATTACAAAAACTAAAATCGAAAAACGCTGATGACGTTACAAGTTCCCCAAATTCTGAAACTGCTAAAGGAATGAGAATGAAGAACTCTTTTAAAAAAAAGCTTCAGAAAAACCTGACACATCTGGTTTGGTTTGTAAGCGCTGTTTAAACAACGATCTCACCATTATGCTAGATTCTTCAAGTGAACATGAAAGTCAGGAGGATACATCCGACTTTTGCAGCCCCGATGCAATTCTCATTACTTTTTATTAAATAAAATTTTAAATTCAAGTACTAAGTAAAATAAACATTTAAAAATTACTAACTTTTAAATTTTTTTATTTACCTAAATAACTTAGTTTACTTACCTGGTTGTTCCTTAAAAATACTTGACATCCGCATTCGCATTCGCATCCGCGGATATCTAAACTTTTACATTCGCAACATCCCTAATGCAGACGGCTATTCGCTTCGGCACTGCGCGCGAGGAAACACACAGCAGAGTGTCCAGATTTGGCGATTTCGCTCCAATTGATTTTTTTTGGATATTTGCGGGTAAAAATATGAAATCGCCATTGGCGATTTTTTCCGTTCAAATACATTTTTTCCAATTATAAAAATATACAAAACTTAGTTTTTCACGATAATTTTACAGAAGAGACTAATGAACTGCGTGATAAACTTGACTTAAGAAGCATATTAAAAGACTGTCAAAAATGTTTAATCACCCTAATCGAAGAACTTTTGAAACGATTACCTAGTCAATTAAATACTTTTAAAAAAGCTTTGATTTTGTCACCAGAAAAGTGTGTGAATCACAAGAGGGACCTGCCAGATCACTATTTGACTTTGAAGACAAGAAAAGCAGCGGAAACTGAATATTTAAATCTTTTAGCTTTCCCATGGAATAACTTTTCTCAGAACCATTCCATCCGACTCTGAAGAATTTAGGATAATTGCTTACGGAGTGAAAACCGCAACAGGCAATAAAATGTTTGGAAATATAAGTAAATTCGTATTATTATCCTTGCCGCACTCACATGCTTTGTTGAGCGCGTTTTTCCCGCAATGAATTCAACTAAAACTAAGTTTCGAAATACGATGTTGCCTTAATTGTTTAGTTCGAATAAAGTGTTATATGAAGGATAATAATTTCCGCTGCAAAAACAATATCAGTTATCAAGGATGAATAGCTCAATATATGACAACAACAACTATAGGTGGTTTTGAAGAAATTGTGGAAATAGCTGATCTCGCCTTATTATAGGTTTTTATTTAATTTTTAGCGCCGAGCTCTTAAAAGCGGATTGTGCGATTAATCAATTAATATGAGTTTAAATAACCTTAATAATTGCGCAGTCCTATTGCAAAATGTGTTGAAACAAATATTTTTAAAAAGTATGCGTATTTTTAAAGAAAATTGTTTGTACATCACTATTATATATTTAAGTGATTTGTGTTATTTATTATTACCCTCTGAAGGTATTATATTCGTTTTTGGATTTAAAAACCATATTATAACAAGATCTCATTTTTAAAATAAAAGATTTGTTAAATCGATTTCATGAATTTTATTTAAAACAAAAAATGACGATAAGAAATTGCGCTTTTTTTTAAACAATCTGGACACACAGCAGCCTCGCTCGTTTAATAGGAGCGCGAGCAAACAAGCGATGCTCGCTCGTTTGCCGAGAAAGCCAAACTTTTCGTGCCTCGCCTCATTACTGCTACGAGCACGGTTGCCATTTCCAATTTATTTTTCGGATCAAAAATGGTAAAAAATTGACCAATTTTTATTACATCGGGAAATTGAGTGGAGTTTATTCCTCATTATCAAGAGAATATGCGAATTCAGTTTTTGTAACGATTATTTTTATATTGCATCCAAAGTGCATTACAATTGTATATTATTAACATTATATTATTTAAAGTTTTAAATAATAATTTGTCTCCTAATTTCGTTTTTATTAATGCTAAATCAAAAAATTTGCGCTCAGCTGCTGCGAAACTGTGAGGCTTACTAAAAATGTAATGAACTATATCACACAATTCTCCGAAGTCGCTTCACACAATCCATTTTTAATCAAACTTACTTGATCCAAAAAACGTTCTATATTGTTTAATCTCTTTTCGATTGAAATCGAATATTATTTTCATGTGCTAAACGCTATGCGCTAAATCAGTACAGTTTTACTGTCGACATTTCCTTCAGGGAAACTATGCTGCGCCAGTTTGGACGCCGGGGACTAGTTGGACGCAGTGGACGAAGCTACAGACTTGTCAGAACGCCGCACTCCGGAAAGCGACTGGCGGGTGCCTTCTGATCACGCCCGAGCACCACCTACACAGCGAGGCACAAGTGCTCCCCGTAAGGGAACACAACAAAATGCGTTGTAAGCAATTTCTAGTGGGGTGTCACAGAAGCGAACACCCAAACAGACCTCTGCTTCAGGAGGAGCCTCCGCCCAGGCACGTCAGGGGGCACCTATTCGTATACAAGGATGCAGTCCAGCAATACGTAGGCCAACCACCGGACCCGACGACATACAGACGAGCCATTAACGACATCCATAGAGAGTAAGTCACCACCTACCTTGAGTCTCGACCTATGAATGCCGTAATATGAGCCCAATCACCACCTGTAGAAGAGACGGAGCTTCAAATGCCAAGAGAGACCCACGTTACCCTGGCTCAATTACGGACTGGATACTGTAGCCGCCTCAACAGCTACCTGTCCAGACTCGACCCCAATATCCCCAATGAGTGCCCGGCATGTGGAGAATCCCCTCACGACACCAACCACCTCTTCACATGCCAGCTCAATCCGACTCAGACCCCTCTCCCTCTGGTCCGACCCCATTGAAACAGCTCGTTTCCTGGGCCTCCCGTTAGTTGAGCTTGACGAAAAGGATTGAATGTTGACCCGAAAAAGGCGGGGCTTAGTTGTGCCGCTACAACAACAACAACAACGACACTATTTATTAGATGGCACATTCAACAAGCCAATGTGCCAAAATGCGGATATAAACAACAAATAAAACACGTCTTTGAGGTAAAATTTTCGAGTGACGAAGGCTGAACTAGAAACACAAAATTTATGATATCATTTTCGTGACGAAAATTATACGCATTTTTTAACTGCCTTTGAAACGTAGGGAAAATCTTTTTTATTCATACGAATCGTTGCAAAAGCTCTGTTTTTTATTTTGTGTTTCTAGCAGTAGACGGAATTTCGCAACGTTCCGAATAAGTAAAAAAAGATTTTCCGTACGTTTCAAAGGCAGTTAAAAAATTCATATAATTTTCGTCACGAAATTGATATCATAAATTTTGTGTTTCTAGTTCAGCCTTCGTCACTCGAAAATTTTACCTCAAAGAGGTATTTTATTTGATATCAATTATTTTGGGGTAGCAAATTTAAAATCGACGAAAATACACACAATAATCTAAATGTTTTATTTTTCTCAAATAAATTGCTAAAAATATTATCTAAATCTAAATTATGTATTCAAATCGATGTGTCCATTGAAACATATAATTTTTCGAATACGGAATAAAGTCAAAAAGAATGATCATATCCTTTGTCAAATTTGGTTTGGAGACAAACCGGTTTCGACGTTGTGCCATCTTCAGTGTCATTTTTCGTTCTGAATAGTTCGTGTTTCCTTCCGCTTTTTATGTATTCGTGTTACTATCTGGGTTAACTGTCATTAGGTCATGCATACCCATCTAAGTGCGACCGCTTTTGTTTCAGTATGTCACAGGTAGGTGCTTTTTGGTTGCTTGTATTCGCCGGCGGGTAGAAATCCGTTATTTTTATTTTCTTGGTTTTCGTGATTGCGTCGGTTTATGTTCCGTTATTTAGCAGGCTGCCTTATTAATTTTCATTGGTGTACATTTATTTTCAAACATATGATTTGCGAAGTTTGATTCTGGTGTGACGCTTGGTTTTTGTGTCCTCTTATTGTAGTCTCTTATATGTTCTCGGAATCTTGTTTTAATCTTACGGCCAGTTTGCCCTATGTAGCTACACTTGCATTCACGCGTTAATTTGTATCCACCCTGCTTATCTAGAGTGTCCTCTTCGTTTGTGCTGTTGTTCAGTATCCTTCCGACGTTGTTCCTGGTTCTGAACGATGTGCGAATGTTGAATTTTTGGAAAACCTTGGCCAGTTTGTACGTCATTTAACCCGTGTAAGTTAACACTGCCCAAGCTGCATCGTTGTTTTCTTTCTTGTCCCTACTTTTTCGTTTCGAGTCCTTTCTAATTTTGTCCACCAGATCTTTTTTGTATCCATTGTTTCTGGCGATAGCATATATTGTATCTAGCTCTCTCCTGTGTGCTTCCTTAGTTAACGGGGTTCGCTGAAGTCTAGTTAATAATTGTCTAAATGCTGCATTTTTGTGTTGTTGTGGGTGGTTATAGGTTTCACGTATTACTGTGTCGGTCGCTGTGGGCTTTCTGTATATCTCGTATTCCAGTCTGTTAGTGGTCTTGTTTATTTTAATAGTTAGATCCAAATAGTTGAGTTTTCCTTTCTCTTCCTTATCCATCGTGAATGCTATATTTTTGTGTTGTTCATTAAGGTAGTCTAATATCTGCTCCTCTTTGTCCCCAGTTATTATGCATATTATGTCGTCCACATATCTAGCGTAGAAGCTGACCCCTAAATTGGTTGTATATATATATATATATATATATATATATTTCTCCTCTAGGCTTTGCATGAACACCTCCATGAGTATAGCCGATGTTGTGTTACCCATTCCTAGTCCATTTATTTGCCTGTATATTTTGTTGTTAAATCGGAAATAATTTTGGTTTATCGTAGTCTTCAAAGTATTGATCATTTCTTTTGCGGTTTTCTTTTCCGTTTTGCCGAGTAATATTCTAAATAAAATATCCATTGTCTCTGTTGTTCGTATTGACAGGTAAAGATCCTTTATATCAAATGATACCAATTTAGTATTATTAGTGATATGTAAGGGCGTCATCTTTTCTATATAATAATCGATGTAATATTCGAACCACTCAAGATGTTGTACGAAAAATATGAGAAGACCCCGGAAAAAAACGCCAACGCGAAGATACATACCTACGCCGCAGAGACCAAGGAAATGAAAATAACGGATTTCTATCTGCCGGCACAAGCAAGCAACTTAATGCCTGCTAAATAACGGAACATAAACCGACGCAATCACGAAAACCAAGAAAATAAAAATAACGGATTTCTACCCGCCGGCGAATACAAGCAACCGAAAAGTACCTACCTGGGAGATAATGAAACAAAAGCGGTCGCACTTAGATGGGTATGCATGACCTAATGACAGTTAAAACAGATAGTAACACGAATACATAAAAAGAGGAAGGAAACATGAACTATTCAGAACGAAAAATGACACAGAAGATGGCACAACGCCGAAACCGGTTTGTCTCCAAACCAAATTTGACAAGGGATGACCGAAAATCGTTCCACAATACATCATACTCCTACCCTGTCGGAAACACAAACAACCAAAAAGAAATGATCATATCCTTTGTATTCGAAAAAAAATAAATAAAAAAATTAGATATGATGAAAACTTATCAACTTGGTACCAACTTTGGATACAATAGACAACTGTATTCGTCTGATAGTCTCGTAGTTTATTTTTGTTAAGATTTCTACCGAGTGTGGGGCGCACACATGCGCTTTTTTAAGAAGGTTTACTTCTATCACGTGTACGGTGTTGCACTCGTGCCATTAAACTAATGCTGTTTTCTCAAGTAGTTTTGGTCAGTGGCAATTTATACATATGTATGTAAGTAGTAACGGCACATTGGGTGAACTAAATGCATTCATACATACATATTTATGTACAACTATAGGTAAATACCAGGTAGGTTATGTGCGGGTGATAAACCCATGTAGCATAGTTAAATACTGTGTACATACCTGCAATTAAAAAGGGAAAAAATGTTGCAATTTCGGCATGTGACTGAAAAAAACTCTAAAATACACACAAACTGTGGTTTCCAAGACATGTACTAAGTGATTAGCACAGCTGCATCCTTCAACTTGTCAACTCGCGGGAAATTCCCCGCTTTGCAGGGAATTTCGGTTTAAGTGGCAATCGGGGAATGGGCAATTTTTTTCGGGGATCTGGGTATGTTATTTTTATATCTTAAAGTAACCAAATTAGACGGATATGTTAATTTTTAACCATTTGACCCTTTTTGGAGCAATATTTATCCAATTCGAATTTGAACTTAGAATAAAATCGACTGACCAGTTTTTGAGAAAATGCCCGAAATGTATAATTTCAGCAGCCCGATTTTTAGTTTTCAAGCGATAACGTTATGACATTTTTATATTTTATAAACACAAAAGATAGCGTTAGATAGCTTGTTTGAAGACCCTTCTACTGATATCCGCATCAAAGACATGGACTGAGTAGTGCGGGTAGTTTAAAAAATTGCCATTTTTCGAATGTAAGTCAGGAGCCACGCCCACAAAGGCATACGAATCAAAACATCCTGGAGCAAAACCTTCTAATTTTTTTTTTGTACTTTAATTCCTGAAAGTTTGAAAAAAATTAAATGAAGGTACGTACAGACGCCACATACATATCAAAGCATCTCGTAGCGGAGACACGAACCAAAACACATTTACCCCTATATCTTTTCAACTAGTAGCCGGCACTTAATATATAAGGTATCGTTTGAAAGGTATATAGAATAACACTAAATATGTTGGTCGTACCCACATGCCCCCTTAAACCGGCAAAACAAAAAACCGTTCTTTGTTTCGCAACACTTTAGCCAAATTTTTAAGAATCCGGTTAATCGTTTATGAAGCTTGAATACATTTTCTGGACACACTCTGCAAGACCTTTCCAACGATATCTCAAACATGTCGATTAGACGTCTGGATAAAAACTTCCGGCATACATCAAGATAACCAACCGTTCAGCTATAGAAAAACTAAAAATGCAGATTGCTAGTATATAAATATTATTTACCGCAATTAAAAAGTTAAGTAGATCTAAAAGGTAAAACAAAAAAATTTTGATATTTTAAAATATTAATATTTTCTAAACTGCCTTTACCTTTATTTTGATATACATATTATATTATGATTTGCTTTTGAGTTTTCAGAATTCAGTGATAATAAAAAAATATGTATGTGCAAATGCATATTGTAGTTAATTAAACGGGTTGGCTTTCCATTATGGCCGTTCGTTAAAGGGGCGGTGGGCGTGGGACCTCTAACCCACCTTTTTGGAGAGGGAATGAACCGCCATTGACAAAAATGCAACCCCGACAACCTAGGTCCCCTATGGTTCCGCAATCCAGAGCAGGGGAGAGAGAACACCACCTTGTGGAGTGCTCCAAATGACTCTGCATTGAGTGCAGGCGCATCCCCACTCCGCCGCGACAGTTCTATTCGCGGTAGTGAGCTGTAGATAAGCCGTATTAGGTTGGTTTCGACCCCCTGATTATGAATATTTATATCGACTGTTGCCTCTGGTGTGACATTGTTGAAGGCCCCCTCGATATCGAAGAAGGCCCCTACTGCATAATCTTTATGCGTGAAAAGTTCCTATGAACACTTTACCAATGTATGCAGGGCGATATTCACCAACCTCTTCTTTCAATAAGCATACTGAGCTCTTGAAAGACAGTCACAAGCAATCGCGTTTCTTATGCAGAGGTCTATTAGTCTCTCTAGAGTTTTTTAGAAAAAACAAAGAGGGACTGATTGACCTAAAATACTTAGGGGAAACATGTGCGCCTTTTCCGTCCTTCGGGCTGAACTCCAAGCCTTCGGGATGTAGCCGGTCCTCACGCTGTTCGCATTCCAGAAGATCGGAGAATTATAGGTCCTGGGGGAAGATTCTGAAACCAGTTAGCGACAATTTTCGAATCACTATCGCACTTTTAGACGCAAAAACATTTATATCATGCGTCAAAAAGTGCGATAGCGATCCGAAAATTGTCGCTAACTGGTTACAAAATCTTCCTCCTGAAGTACAAAATATCGCAAATAAGTACATTTGACTGTACTTCGAAGTACAAAGTACAAGAGCGAAAAAAGAAGTACTGTACTTCCGAAAGAAGTACGTTTGGCCACATTAAGTATGAACTATGTTTTTATAAAAAATTATCGGAAATAAATTAAAAATTTTGCATATATGTAATGCGAAAATTTACTGCGCCAAAACTTTTGTTCGACACTGTACATATAAAAAAATACATACAGTAACTTCTCCCGTTACAATAGTAAAAAATATGTAATTTGCTTTGTAGTGCAATCTCGCGGTTCTTTCAATAAAAAATAGATATCAGAAATTAATTTTTCGTATCAATAAACTCCCAAGCACAGGTTTGTATTAAAAAAAATATATCCGTAACACTTTATTAAATATTAATCTGCATATTTTATCAATTCGTCGGAATATGTTTTTATGTATGTTACCGCGTTACTTTGGACTACGTTATCCGTTTTCTATAATTCTTTTTGAAAGGAAAGGTGGTTCCTCAGAGCTAGTCTCCTACTAATTGAGTGTAGATCCGATAATTGGGCCGCGAAGAAAATAATGGTACACTTAAATTTGTATATGAGAATTGAAGTCGGTTTTGTTTTTTTGTTTAAATTTTACTCCAGTGTTCACAGCTTCTATAAAAGATTCATAGGCCATATTTTTTTGTTAGTTCAATTGTGGAACATTTGTGTGAACTGCTTCGGCTTTTGTTCTCTTTTTATATCGAGGCTAAGTGCATTGTTCGATGGGGTGATATCATTGCCAAACATGATAGTACTTTGTTTGCCATCAATAAACACTAACCTGACGGAGTTACAGTATTCCACATTGATGCGAGCCTCAAAAGCTTTGAATAATATTTGCGAGTATGGCTTTTAGTTTTTACCGCTCAGGTAGGTGGCAGGCCTATAGAAAATATTTCTTAATCAATAATTTTTCAAATACTTTTCGTTCGACACTTATATTATAATACATACATACTTTATCTTATTAACTTAATTGAATTAAATTTTCGAAATTGGTGGCAACTCGACTCAAAAATATTTTCAGTAGTAAGCCTTCTTAAACCTTTTTAATTTGATACCCATATTGCAATATTTAATTTATCTTATCAATTTCATTTAATTCAATTTTGAAACAGGTGGCAACCCCCCTCAAAAATATTTTCGCCTGTAAGCCTTCATAACCTCTTTCTTTTGACACCCATATTGCAATATCTAATTTATGTAATTAATTTACTTATATTGAAATTTTTAAACAGGTGGCAACTCTCTATTTTTTCTGGTTTTAACCATCAGGATATTATAAAAAACAAACCGAAAAAATAAAAATATTAAAATCGGTCAAGCTGTTTTCGAGTCTTAGCGAGGCTAACGGACAGCAATTCATTTTTATATATAAGACATCTTCTTTTAAAAATGCGCAGGCTCGAAATTAACTTTAGAGCTATGGTCTGGAGGAATTTTTTTCTTAGAATTTTATGAAGAATCCGAATATGCTATTAACAATGTCGAAAAAAATCGATCCATACAAATTGACCCGCCCTATTACATACATATGTATAAATTGCCACTGACCAAAACTACTTGAGAAAACAGCATTAGTTTAATGGCACGAGTGCAACACCGTACACGTGATAGAAGTAAAACTTCTTAAAAAAATCGCATGTGTGCGCCCCACACTCGGTAGAAATCTTAACAAAAATAAACTACGAGACTATCAGACGAATACAGTTGTCTATTGTATCCAAAGTTGGTACCAAGTTGATAAGTTTTTATCATATCTCATTTTTTTATTAATTTTTTTTTTCGAATATGGTTCCCTAGGGACTCCTTAGAAAAATGGCTAAAATTCACAATTTTCATTTGCGTTTTTTCACTTTAAAAATGTTAAATATTCATTTACACAAGTCATTTTTATATACACATTTTATATACAAGACATTTTTATAAAACACCCAGTAACCATAATAGACATCACTGGGGCAGCAGCCCCAGGTTTACCACACCGAAAGGGAATTCTAGTTACCTCATCCTTTCCCAAGGCTACATCACCAGGCTTACCACACCGAAAGGGAATTCTAGTTACCTCATCCTTTCCCAAGGCTACATCACGGGGGCGGTAGCCCCAGTTGGTGCACACCAAAAGGAGAATTCTATTTGGTAAGGGTTATAATCCCTAAGTGCGGCCGAAGGCCGCTTACACAGAAAGGTGTTCAGCTCCGCTTCTTCGGCAATACAGAAAGGATAATTCTACTTTGTAAGGGTTATGATTCCTAAGCGCGGCCGAAGGCCGCCTACGCAGAAAGAAGTTCTGGGCAAAAGAAACTATGATATCACCCACACTTGTCACTTGCTTGTAAACGCTTTTAATTATTTTATCACTGAATTCTTAAACCTCAAAAGTAGATCATAATAAAAAATTTATATCAAATTAAAGGTAAGAACTTGCACTTTCTAAATAATATATATGTCTTTAGCATTGATTATGCACTTTTTTCTATAAATGGTTATTTTATGAACAAATTATAACATTTTATTTGTTTTTTAATATTTTTGGCTTCAATATATAAGCAAGCAAACACATTTTATATATAAACTTAAAGATAGATTAATTGTCTTTATTTTGATATTATTACTTGTTTAATCGGTTACGTAGTTTAGAAAATATTTATATTTTAAAATATCACAAAAATTTTCTTTGACTTTTTATATCTTCTTTACTTTTTAATTATATATAATAATAATATTTATATAGTTGAAATCAGCGTCAAAAGTACTATCGGTCTACATTTTTAGTTTTCCATAGCTGAACGGTTGGTCATCTTGATGTGTTCCAAACTTCCAAATCTCGTGTATATATAATCGAGTCATTTCAGCATGCTACTGTGGCTGCTTTCGCCACTCGCGCGCACTGTCGTGCGCTGTGATCTAATAGTGCATAAACAGTGAAAAATCTACATTTAGAATAGTTACTAGAGCGAAGAATTTGGAAGCATACAAAATAATTTTAGTATGTACAGGATACATTGCACACAAAAGTCGATGCCTCGAAAAACAATTCATCGATATATCGATGTATATCGGAAGGTCCAAAACATCGGTTTTATTCGATACATCAAATAGCAAACATCGATGTCTCCGATGCATCGATATTTTTTTGCATCCCTAGTAAGTACTATATTAATTTTTAACCATTTGTCGCAATTTGAAGCGAAATTTTTTCAATTTGAATCGCAATATCTCCACAATAAGAGTTTTTCCAGATATAAGCTATGTGTGAAATGAAATATAATGTTTTGGGCTAGACATGAGGTAGTTAGAATAAAGTCGCTGGACCAGTTTTTGAGAAAATGCCCGAAATATATGTTTCCAGCAGCCCAAATTTAAGTTTTTAGGCGATAACGATATGACATATTTATATTTTATAAATGCAAAAGACAACACTGGATAGCTTTTTTTTAAAACCTTTCTACTGATATCCACACCAATGGTATGGAATGAGTGGTGCGGCCTCAGTGGTAGTTAAAAAAATTGCCTTTTTTTCGAATTTTAGGCACCAGCCACGTCCACAACGGTATACGAATCGAAACATTCTGGAGCAAAATCTTCTTAGCTTTTTCTTTACTTAAAAAAAAAAAAATGAAATGAAGGTAGCTACGGACGCCACATACATACCAAAGCATCTCGTAGTGGAGACAAGACCCAGTAAGAACCCTATCTGGTAACTAATGCGTTATATACGCCTAGTACTACAAAAAGTTTGTGTGAGAAATTCAAAAACTTTCCATCGTTTTACATAGGGCTCCTGGAGAAATCTAACGCATAATCGTTTCAAGTGTGAGTAATTTTCTCTTTCTTTCACATGGAATTCGCTATTATATTATACTATATGTAGTTGTCTCTTTTCAATCAAATATTATTATGCGATTAATAACGTGTTATATAACGTAAAGAATGGCATATACATAGATATCGCTAATATGCAAATGTGTTGGTTTTTATTGACAATTTTGTAAGTGTATTGGAGAATGCGTTAGGTCGTTCTTGCTGGGGAAGCGACCTATAGATACGGTGACCATATGGTGACAGGTAATAAGATCAACGGAAATAACGAAATAAGAACATTATTACCTTTTCAAAAGCGAAAAAAATCCATTGACATTATTGCTCCTTCAAACATTAAATTTGCTTAGCTTCGCGGCTGCCCGCGTACCCCGCGCCATACCACGTCACGCTACGCCGTGTGTTCTGCTGTGTTTTGGCAACAACTTGTCTGCAGTAAAAAAGCATATAATTTGTGTGAAAACTAATCAATTAACTTACATGATCTCGGTTCCGATATTAAATAATCAATAATTATTTATACCCGCATTTTGGCACATTGGCTTGAATGTGCCATCTAATAAACAGTGTCGTCGTTCTCCTTAGCTGCTTTTAATTGATGTCGTCACAAATTGCTGGCGGAGAGATGAATGCAGTGTAAGAAAATTAATTTTCTATAATTGTTTTCTTATAAAAATATAAAAAAGTTAGGTTTCTTTTCCACCTTAGACATTCCGAATTCGTTCAAAATATGCTAATTTAAAACACAGAATTTGTTCAGCGTTCCTCCGGGGTTTTTGGACATGGACTGTTTCTTTAATGTAATAGTGTTGCTTTATTTTTGTGGAAACGAAACATGTTTTGCAAGTTCTGGATCATTTCTACACTCTTTCTTCAAATATTGTGTTCTTATGTAATATGGAACGATTTTCCGTCATCCCTTGTCAAATTTGGTTTGGAGACAAACCGGTTTCGGCGTTGTGCCATCTTCAGTGTCATTTTTTGTTCTGAACGGTTTGTCTCCAAACCAAATTTGACAAGGGATGACGGAAAATCGTTCCACATTACATCACACTCCTACCCTGTCGGAAACACCAACAACGAAAGTAAGAATTGTGTTTTTACTATATTTGTAATTTTAAATTTTTTAATAAAATCAATTGGTGGTAGTTCATGATTGTGTGTGGATTAATAGCACCACACTGAGGATTTGGCAATAACCTTTTGCATCTATTAAAAAACAACACTTGCGGGGCAATGTTTATTGTAAGAACAACATTTTTTCTATAAACCGACATACTTTAAGCATTGTTAACGCTATTTCCATTTGAATGAGGAAATAGCGTCAATGACTTTACTTCCAAATTTATGTTGACTTTATTTCGCTTTTGAAAAGGTAATAATGTCAGTTGACTTTATTTCGCACCAGGGTAGGAAACAGTCAATTGACCTTATTTCCGTTGATCTTGTTACCGTCACCTAGAAGTTGTCCAGAGCTTTTTTTCAGATCTATGCTCTGTAAGTTCAGTTTTTAATTTCGAAAGAATCCCTGGAACTGCTCTCAGATGGCCTAGAGACCTCTTCCATGGCTCAAATTAAAAACAATATAGATTTTAAATAGCACTACAACGTACTTTGTGTTCGAGTGATATACACTTGTGACAAGGACGCACACTTGGAAGCAGGTCATAAAAAATGCAATACATAGTATTTTTTTTTATTTAGTGGTTAACATTTTTTCTCGTTTTTTTTTTTTTATACCCGAGCGCACTTGTGCACATAACGGTTGTTTGTAACAGGCAAAACGAATCGAGATGGATATAGACAAATGTATACATAAATGATCAGAATGAAAAGAGAAATCGATTAAGCGGTGACTGTCTGTCCGTCCGTCCGTCCGTCCGTCCGTCCGTCCGTCTGTGCACACGATAACTCGAGTAAAAATTGAGATATCTTAACGAAACTTGGTATGTGCACTTCTTTCGTGCGTAGGACAGATGGTATTGAAAATGGGCAAAATCGGACAATAACCACGCCTACCTCCCATATAACGGTAATTGTCCGAAATACGAAAACTGCGATATTTTAGTAACTACTAAAGATTATTCACTCAAAATTAATATTTACAATAACCTGTAGACGAAAAATAAGGATATTGTACATTTTTGGAAAATGGGCGTAGCCACGCCTACTTATGGATACATGTGTATATCTTGGTAACCGCTGCACCAATTTCTGCCAAACTTGGCACAGTTGTTAGCCTTGCTACAGCATACGAAATGGCCGAAAATTTCCGAAAAATCGGACCATAACCACGCCTACCTCCCATATAACGGTAATTTGGAGAAATACATTCGTATTCATCGATAAATCAACAAATATTAAAGCTAATTTACTCCAAATTTATGCTTGCAACAATTCTTTGCCAAGAAATACGTTTATGACAAAATTTTGGAAAATGGGTGTAGCACCGCCCACTTATGATCACATATATGTATCTCGGTAACCGTTCTACCAATTTGTACCAAACTCGGTATGATTATTGTGCTTGCCACATAGAAGCAAAACGTTGAAAATTATTGGAATCAGATTCATATATATATATATATATAGATATCTTAACGAAACTTGGTACGTGAAATTCTTTTAGGCGTAGGACCGATGGTATTGAAAATGGGCGAAATCGGACAATAACCACGCCTACCTCCCATATAACGGTAATTTTAAGAAATACGAAAACTGCGATATTTTAGTAACTACTGAAGATAATTCACTCAAAATTGATACTTACAATGAGTTTCAGACGGAAAACATGAATGTTATAAATTTTTGGAAAATGGGCGTAACCACGCCCACTTATGGTTACATGTGTATATCTTGGTAACCGCTACACCAATTTCTTCCAAACTTGGCACAGTTGTTGGCCTTAGTACAGCATACCAAATGGCTGAAAATTTTAAAAATCAGACAATAACCACGCCTACCTCCCATATAACGGTAATTTTCAGAAAAACGAAAACTGCGATATTTTAGTAACTACTGAAGATAATTCACTCAAAATTGATATTTGCATCCCATATAACGGTAATTTCGAGAAATACAAAATCTTCGATAAATCAGTAAATATTGAAGCTAATTTATTCAAAATTGATGGTTGCAACAATTCTTTACCAAGAAATACGTTTATGATAAAATTTTGGAAAATGGGCGTAGCACCGCCCACTTGTGATCACATATATGTATCTCGCTAACCGTTCTAGCAATTTGTACCAAGCTCGGTATGGTTATTGTGCTTGCCACATGAAAGCAAACCGTTGAAAATTGTTGAAATCGGACTAAAATTGAGGCCGCTTTTCATATAACGGTAAATTTCAGAAATGCTTGAAATTTCAATATTTCGAAATTTAAGGACGCTAATTTACTTAAAATGTATACACCCCGGCTTATCATGTAGCGGTAGCTTTCGGAAAGGTGGAAAACATATATTTAATACTTGCGCCGGGTATTTAATGTTCGGCTCCGCCCGAACTTAGACTTTCTTACTTGTTTCTTTTAGGAAGATTATTTTTGACCTAATTTTTTAAGGTCGAGGAGTAAGTATGTTCAATATTTTTTCGTGGAAGGGAATGACTTTAGCTTTCAAAACCATTTTTTATGATATCAATATGTTGCTTCTTTCGAGAGAGCTAATATTAATTCGCATTAAGTCTTCAAAAAGCACACTGCGCGGCCATCCACAGTATTTTTGCGCAGAATTCCTTTTCTGGTTGGCGGCCTATGGCCGCGCTTCAAAAAAATAACCCCCATCAGTCTAACTCAGGCTACGCTGAACACAGTACATTTTTCCCGGAACTCACCTCGAAATTCACAAAAAATGCACATTTCAACCCGAATTTATTAATATACTAGCAATTACCCGGCGTACTTCGCTGCGCCTTAAATGTATTTTTGAGTTGTAACTCTCCCCCTAAACTCTTATGGCCTCATTTATAAAATATGAAGCAAGTTTAAAAAAAATGCGATCTACGAAGCATTGTTTATTTTTTTGTTGAGTGTGGGTGTTAGTTAATATCTTTTCGAAGGTAATTAGAAAAAACGTAAAGTACCGACTTTCTCTTGGAAATTTAATATATAATCTTATAAATGGGATCTACAATCGCACCCTTGCCTCAAACGTGTGTTAATTCAATATTATATAAACGGTATTTGGTTTATCTAATTTGAAAAAAATGTCCTTACTATACAAATATATACTGCAGTATTAACTAATATCAACTAATATTTTCAAATGTTTTGTGTGTAACAAAACAAAAATACTTTAAAGGCGCAGCGAAGCACGCCGGGTATTTGCTAGTATTTAATAATCAAATTAAATTAAAATTTTCAAACAGGTGGCAACCTTTCAAAAAATATTTTCGCCTGTAACAGCCATCCCTAGACAAAAGCGTCCACGTTGTCTGGCTGTCGAAAGGTTCTCATGCCCATACAATTTGTATGAAGCATACCGAAATAACGCGGCGTCAACGCTTAGCGGTTAGAAAATCCGACTTTGACAGGGCGTTAGGAAGTGAAGTTGGCTGCAGAAAACAGCGAAACTGTCATTTTCGTAGTTCATACAAACAAAGCTATGTTGTTGTTGTAACAGCATACAAATTCCCCAAAGAGATTTTGGGGAGTGTTGCTGGAGTGACAGTCCCTGGCCAGATATAAATCTGGGTCGTTCCGGTTACGTAGACCCGACTGTCGTGCCAAACAAAGCTATGCTTATTGTTGGTGTTATTTCTTCATTTGACGCAGCATTGCCGCTTTTGTTTAGGTATTGCAGTAGGCTTTCTTTAACATTTTTCTTTTTACAGCCATACTTCACCATTTACTTTATCTTATCAATTTGCTTTAACTGAAATTTACGAAAATGGTCTCTCTAATAATAATAATAGATTGGCGCTTACACATATGTTAGTGTTTGGCCAAGCTTCCCCTCCGATTTGTGGCGTGCGCCTTGATGTTGTCACACAAAGCGGAGGGACCTACAGTTTTACGCCGACTCCGAACGGCGATTGTATTTTTATGAGAAGCTGTTTTTCATGGCAGAAATATACTCGGAGGTTTGCCATTGCCTGCCGAGGGACGACCGCTGTTAAGAAAAAACCTTTTTTTTCTATATTTTTGCGATGTTGCTTTGACCAGGGTTTGAACCCAGGCATTGTGGAGTGGAAGCGCGCACTGCTTACCACTACACCACAGCGGTCTCTCTAATATTGTTATCAATATTTTAAATTAGACCTCTAGCAATGCAGCGGTGAGTAGTTGCATTCAATTTCATGCATTAGTTTTTGACTGATACGCGTGCAAACATACCAACAGACAGACAGACAAAATTTCTAAAAACTGTTGATTTGGCTTCGGTTGCTCTAATAAAGACCTCCCATATTAATATTTATGGTGGTGAAAACGAAAAATCAATTATACGATCCAAATAATAAGCCACTTATAAAGCTGTTTTTTATTATTGTAAGCCGTTTTGTTTTCTTTTGCGAACGTTATTTTTTGGATATATGTATTTTACCTACATCATATAAAAATATTTGTCCCCGCTCAGGTTATTCGATAATCAACATAAAAAAAAGTTTATTCTATTTTCGCCTGAAAATGTTATCAACATAAGCGTGGTTTTCTATTATAATATTGCCCCAACAAAAAGCCTGGCTCCAATGTTGTCACTTCATAAATTAAATTAGTGGTAGATTATCAATAAAAACAGTGGTAGATCTCTGAAAAAGTGTGGTAGAATATTTGTAGTAACGTAAAAATTCGCCAAAAAAAGATATATCAAACCATGAAGTAGTATTCAAATGTAGATAAACTGCATTCTTACAAAGCGTTCTCATTGAGCCATTAACTCGAGTTTATGGGCCATTTTGGAGTTTAATATTACGTTCTCATTGAGCCATTAACTCGAGTTTAACGTTTTGAGTTTATGAACAATTGTCAAGCGTTTACATTGGGGTGTTTAAGAAACTCAGAGTTTAATTTGACGTTTTTTTTGTTTACTTTTTCTTATTCTCATTTAGTCTGTTCCTGTACTACAGGAGTTAACACACACACACATAAGTCTAGAATACCAAACGTTTAGCTATAACAAAAACAAGAAATAAGGATCGATAGAACTTTTTACGCTAATTTCAACCATACCAAAATTATTTGGTGCAAAAAAAACCAAAGCCAATAAAAGAGGTTAAAGTTCAACTTAACTATTTCTTATGTGTTTAATATCTCGGAAACTAGTTAACCGATTAAAAAATTTTTGATGCTAGTTTCAACATAATTTAAATGCCTTTTATGCAAGGTATATACTATAACCAGTTTTAGAGCTAATTTTATATAAACTACATTTAAAAATATATATTTTTATTTTATTTTGTTTTGTAGTATTTCTGGACCAAAAATATGAAAAGGCATATAAATTATATACATACATGAAAGAAAAATTAATTATCTTTATTTTGACGTCATTAGTTTTTTAATAGGTTATGTTGTTCAGAAGATATTAATATTAAAAAAAATTCGAAAATTTAACTTTAACCATTGATATCTTTTTATATTTTAATTTCGCCAGGTAATTTTGATAGGCACAAAAAGTTCTATCGAGCCACATTTTTGGTTTTTGCATCGCTAGATTGTTGATATTCTAGACTTACGTGCACAGAACGACTTCGGACTAATTCTGATTAAATCCTGCAGTACGAGAACAGACTAACTGTCGGCAAGTTGGTTGCAAGTTTGGATTATCAAAGACACAAACCGAATCGGGTCAAAAAAAAGGGTTGCATTCGCATAAACTCCAAATAAAAGTGGTGTTTAAGGAGAGTTTAACGAAATTTTTTGTATGGTAAACTCCGAGTTTAAGAGTAAATTTTCTGCAGCAACGAACCGTCTTCTTTTCCTTTTTTATGTTACAAAAGGACCCGGTTTCTCTTATGCTAATAGCAGTCCTGTTTGCAATATCCGCAGGTGCCATTCTCAACATATGTATGTTAAGCGCCAGTGTGGGTGTGGTTCCTAATGCTCTGCTAATTTCTGTTTTACTAGTGTAGCCTTCTCTAGTGAGTTTCACCACACAAGGGCTCCTTGAAACAATATAGGCATACATCTGATATCCTAGAGCTAATGAACTAATTTGGGCGAGAGACCATATCTTTTACCGATAGCTCCCCTACAGCGGTACAAGGCAACCGACACCTTTCCTACCCTTTCCACAATGTTAGGCTTCTACGACAGCCGCCGTTGATTACCCTCCTTGCTACCTGGCTCAGGTAACCTTGAGCCAGATCAAAAAGGGTGTATAGAAATCGCCCCTTAACCAAAGTTCTACATCATCTACATAGGCGATCACCCAACAGCCCACTTTTTCCAGTTCCTCTAGAAGGTCGTTTACAACCGCAACCGAGAGCAGGGGAGAGAGAACACTACCTTGTAGAGTGGTCCTGTTGGCTCTGCACTGAGTGCAGATGCTCCCCCACTCCTCCGCGACAGTCACGACAGTGTCACGAAATAAGCTTATTAGGTTGGTTTCAACCCCTAGATTATGAATATACTTGACTATAGCCTCTGGAGTGACATTGTTAGAGGCTCCTTCGATATCGAAGCCCCTACTGCATAATCTTCATGCGTGAAGGCTTCCTCTGAGCACTTTAGCAATGTGTGCAGTGCGGTATTTACCAACCTCTTCTTGCAATAAGCATATTGAGCTCTTGAAAGAGAGTCACCAGGAATCGCATTTCTTATGTACAGGTATTTCAGTCTCTCTAGCGTTTTTAGCAAAAAAGAAGAGTCTGATAGGCCTAAAATCCCTAGGGGAAACATGAGAGCCTTTTTCGGCCTTCGGGATTAACGCAAAACTGACTACCCTCTAACCTTGCGGATGTACCCGGTCCTCACGCAGTTCGCATAAATAGGATCAAACCAATTGCACGACACCTTCAGAGCCTTTGCAGGTTCGCAGGTAGGATGCCATCGGTCCCCGCCGACTTTAATGGTTTGAACGAATTTATCGCCCAGGCCATGTGACGAGCGTCCAAAAGATCGGAGAAGTACAGGACCTGGGAGGAGATTCTGTAACCAGTTAGCGATAATTTTCCAATCGTTATCGTACTTTTTGACACAAAACCATTTATATCCTAGCGATCCGAAAATTGTCGCTAACTGGTTACAGAATCTCCCTCCTGAAGTACAAAATATCGCAAAGAAGTACATTTGACTGTACTTCGAAGTACGAAGTACAAAAGCGAAAAAAGAAGTACTGTACTTCCGAAAGAAGTACGGTTGGTCACATTAGGTATGAAACAAAAAATGAGAATGTGTTGGTGGTAATGTACGGAAAACAATTTCTGTGTTGTATTACTTATTATAAAAACTTTGGTATGTTTTTTTTGCCGTTTTTTCATTGTGCGCTATTTTTTAGATCCAAACAACATAGAAACATATATTGAAAGTTAACGGCCCTAAGAAAGGAAAAAGTTGATACAATACAATACAAAATGTATTGTACAAAATTATTATTATTTTTTTATAATTTAGGTGTGGATTTCTGAGCAAAAAATGATAACGTGCTTCGAGCACTCTGAATATTAAAAAATTTCGTTGATTTCAAGTAGAAATAAAATAAAAATATATATACCTAATATATATTTATTTTAAAATTAGGTAAAACTTGACATTTAAGACCAATTTAAAATAACGATTAAACCAAAAGATAAATAACAAAACATATTGAATGTTTTAATTGAGGACAAGTCTGGTATTTAAAAAAAAAATACATAATTCACAAAGTTCTTTTAATTTGAAGAAAAAGCACGACTTGGTACCATATACATACCTATTTCAGGGGGTTTATGTACGAAAAATTTGTGTTTTAAAATTTTTGAATGAATATTCATTCATGAACGAAAGACAATTAAATAATGAATGAATAATGTACCATCGCATTACAGGAATTATAATTGAATTATTATGAATAATGTATTGATAATGATAATTAAAAAGTAAAAAGTTATTTACATACATAAATTGTGAAATTCAATTAATTTATCAATTTCAATTTCTTTATCGTAACACTTTTTTTTGAGCAATGTCTCCAAATGGTTGTCGGTCAAATTGTTTCGATATTTGTATTTTATTTGAGTCAATGCCAGAAATGTTGACTCAGATATGTATGTTGTCGAAAACATTGAATACATATTTTGTATTAAATCCCTCGTAGCACCATATTTGTTAGGGCAAATATTTTTCCAAAAAGGAATACCGGTTTCGATTGGGATAGATAAATCGTCCCTCATCTTTAGCAGTTCAAGTTGAATATTTGAAGGCATACTTTCCATTGAATATGTTAGTGGGTTATTGTAAATGTCAATAACCCATTGCATTGCAAATATATCTTTGAATCTATTGTTAAAATTTTCAATAAGTTTAGTTATTTCTTCACTAAATATCTTTAATTAATTTTGGTTTGGAAATTTTGAATATATTTCGGAAACTTTTGAGAAATTAGTCAAATTTTGGGATGCAATTTGATCTCTTAAAATGATTAATTTTCTGGAAAACTCATTTATGACATAAATTAATTCACACATGGTTTTATTTCTTCCCTGTAAAACTAGTTTTAAATTATATATTTGTATATTGTAGTAAAAAGTCAGGGCATGTAATGGCATTTAGTAAATCAGTATCTTTTGGAGAGTCATCAGACTGCAAAAAAATAGCTATTTCTTCTCTTAGGCTAAACAGACGATCTAAACTTTTTTCCTCGACTTAGCCATCTAACTTCTGTAAACAGTAAGATGTCCCCGTATTCTGCATCTATTTCTTTTAAAAATGCCACCAGCTTCCTATGTGTAAGGGCATTGTGTCCCCCTCTTAAACGATTTATTATTTTAACTGTAGTTTTCATTACTTCAACAAAACCAAGTGATTTTGCAAATAGAGCTTGCTGATGAATAATGCAGTGAAAGGTGGGAACATTTATTTCAGCTTTAATCAAGTGTCCTACAAAACCACGTTTACGACCAACCAAAACTGATGTACCGTCCATACATATTGCTGACAATTTATTTTTATCTATTATGGATAAAACATTACGCTCGAAAGATTCATAAATGGTTTCACCAGTGACGTTACCATAGAAGGAATGGAGTTTTAAAATTTCTTCAAATGAATTGAAAAAATTGCCAATTGTTCTTAGACATATTATCATCTGGCTAGTGTCCCAAATATCGACACTTTCATCAAAACAAACGGATACATATCTAGCGTTTTTTATTCTATCATTTGTCTCTTTTTATATAAAAAGCCCTATGTTTTCAGATCGGCGAGTAATTGTTTGGGGGGACAAAGACATTTCCTTAATAATATCTTCCATTTTCTTCCCCACATCTCCAAAAAAAGGAAATATCGAAAGACATATTTCCTTAAAAAATACCCCATCTTCAAAAGGTCGACCTTTTTTTGCTAACGCTAAAGCAATTGCATAAGTTGCCTTCAGTTGACCATCTACTACGAAATAAGTTTCTTCATGATGGTTGTTTAACAATCGACTGTATTTAATTCGTAAATCTTCTTTTAGCTTTAAAATTAACTGAGCTCTCTCAGTTCCTATTACTAAATGAAGATCTGAATGACCAGCATTATAGTGGCGCTGAAGATGAAATCTATTACTACGTTTTTTCGCACGCATTATTTGCAAATAACAGTTTGCAAAATGGTAAACTTTGCCGTATACACTCTGAGTTAATTTTTTATTTGCAAATAACTAAATCACGCAAATAAGTATTGATTAGTGGTACTATTTGCAAATAAGCGCAAGACGCTTAATTTCTTTTTCAATGGTCATCTTATTGCCTTTTTATAATCAAGACGTTGCCATTTTTAACTTTATTTTCTTTTTCGATGGTCATATTATTGCCTTTTTATAATCAGGCAATATTAAAAAAGAATTTTTCACCATCGAATAAACAGTGGGAGGTATTTGCAAATTATTTTTATTTATTTTTAATAAACGTAGTATATCTTTACTTTTTAATATCTGACTGCAAACAAGGCACTCGGCTTCATTTAAAACATTTAAACAAAATAAAAAGTCGTTTTCCCACTCTTTATTCCACATTTCGTCAAATAAAAATAAAATTTGCATCTGCTCAGTGTACCTACTTTATTCAACAATAATGCGTCATCAACCTGCTTCGCCTATTGTTTGCATACAGCATGCAACTAAATAAAATTTGTTGCTCTTCTACTCTTTCTGTTGATGTTCGGATTGTGTACGGCCGATATCGGCTATATGCGGGGGATATGAATAAACACTTGTGATTATATGAGCGCTCTCACACATAAACCGATAACCGGACCGAGTTGTTTGTTTTTCTCGTCCGATGTCAGGTGAAAAGTACCAAAAAGGACTGCGAAAAATTAACTTATTGGGTGCAAAAACAAAAAATTACATATAAAATCACATGTTTAGAGTATGTCAATTCAAATGTATCAAAATATTTCACTGCTTACAAAATTGTAATGAAAACTAGATTTGTGTGTACAAATACGGTCGCCAAATAATCTGGTTAAGTGTGCGCAACAGTTCGGACGGTCAAATTGCTCGGCTGAAATCGGTCGGCCTATCGGATGCAATGTGCGCCTAGCGTAAGCAGTGTTGAAACAAAAAAATTGCCAAATTCCTCAAAAACAAATGAAAAATCCTCAAAATCCGAACAAATTACTCAAAATTTTCTTATTACAGATATGAGTATTATGTACTACTATTTACAGTTACTTAGTATAAAAATTAATTACATTCTCCAATTCAGTTGGTACATTTGTTCTTGCGGCTCAAACAAAGTATCACCGTTATTTTTTCTGCCTTGCTTTGTATATAATATTGCTGCAACTATATCAGTGCTCAATCTGGTTCTCGAGTCAGTCATACACATTTTTAAACTACTAAATATACGTTATACTAAAACATTAGAAAAGGGCTATATTAGTAATGCAGATATAATTTTTTTTCTAATTGGGAAACTTATATGAACCTGAGGAATCTTTTAATTCCAAAACTTTTTCCTATAATTTTCTGGATCTAAAATGAAGAATCAACATGAATATTCTTATGATCAAACAATCCGTGTTCTCTCTCTATTCGATATCGAGATTTTGCAAGTTTAAAATAAGTGGAAAATATAACGATTGATTTCCTGGCCGCCATGTTGACGCAAGAGAGAAAAATCGAAGAAAACCCCAAACTCTTTTACATTGTAAACCGAAAGAAAACTAAAATTCTTTACTTGAACGAGTCAGTTTTGCATGGTGTATGGCGAAATGAGAAAAGTAGGTTTGAAAAATGTTAGACAAGCCGCTTGTGTATGGTATTTCGCTCCTTGTAAAACTTCGAAAAGCTTTTTGTTAAAAATTTCCAGAGCGCTTTAACAACTCTGTTGTGTAAAACATAGCTTCTTAAAGTGTGTTCCGCGGAACCCAAGGGTTCCGTGGAAAGTCACCGGGGTTCCGAGAGATCAATAAGCACGGATCACCTGGAATCTTTGATTATTTTTCGGATGGTAGTAGTAATATCGGTTTGGTACAAAAACCGTTTACGAAGCATTCATAGACCTCCAGAGTACTTCGACATTGAAACATACATTTGAATCTGTGTCTCTGAAAGAGTTCTGAGTTAGTGTTAAGAGTAAATATCATGAAGTCGTTAAAAAGGCCTATGAGGTGGGTTTTGTCGAGGGCTGAGGTATGCTCAGCCACTCCAGAGTCCAGCGAAGTCCCACTAACCCCCACCAAATAAAACACAGTGATTTGTGTATTAAGTTGAACACACCCACACACACACGCGGCTATCTAGAAGGCCGGCAACTTGTCGTGCAGGGGAGAGCGGAAGGTAAAGAGAGAGAGAGTCGGCAGTCGGTATCGGAGATTATTCGGCGAGTAATTGTACGGCGACGGGAGTGCTCCTAGTGACAGCAAGATTAGCAGTGGTACGCACGATTGAGAGAAATCTTCTATCATTCTTGAGTGGTACGTGTCAGTCGTAGCGAAGAGCGTGGCGATGAGAGCAATCGCGGTGGTAGTGACGGCGACGGCGACGGCGATGGCTGCGACGGCAGCCTGCAGTTCGCTTGCAGTGGCGGTGGCGGCCTTAGCGGTGACGTTGGCAGTGGCCCTTACAATGATGAGGGCGGCAGCGACCTCTCGCAGTGGTCTTGTATGCGGACCTGATTGTGGCGAGGGGTGAATGCGACCCTTTTCAACTACGACGGTGACAGCGGTATTGGGCGACGATGACAGTGGCGATTACCGTACTCGTGACGGGTAGTAGCGATCGGCCTGGGGTGACGATAAGGGCGGCGGCTCCAGTAACGAAGACAGTTGCAGCGGGCCCCGATGGTGGCAACGGTGACGGCGGCCCTGGTTGGCGATAGTTAGCGTTCGCCGTCCTCGGTGATGATGGCGGGCGGCCCGCGATTGTAGCTTCGGCCTTGGGGCGGCAGTGGTAATAGCGGCCCTGGTGATGAGAGCAGCGGTACGGGCCCTAGCGGTGATGATGATTATGGCGGCGGCCCTTTGTGACAGTCAATAGCGGGCGGTCCTCGGTAGAGATGTCGGCCTTAGGGCGGTAGCGGTGCTGGCGGTCCGGATTGGCGATACCTACGGACAACTGCGGACAACTGATCATTAGTGCGGTCCCCCGGGGCATCGAAAGGTTGCCCATTCCCCCCGTATACAGTGTTGCCAACTTTTGATTTTCAAAAAGCACCAAAAACTTGGAAAAACGCGTTTTACCAAACTAAAAGCACCAAATTTTTTTTAATCAAAGGATGCTTTTTTCATAACAGTTTGTATTTAACAAAACCAAAAAATTACCAATATTTACAAGAATACATACATAAATCAATACACAAAACGTTTTCGCTCATAACGATTGTATAGCCTCTACACATGCTATGATAACTCATGCTTACGACGTAATACCGAAGTACTATTAAAACTACTATACCTCGTGAAAAAAATCGCCCTAAGTAGAAATGAGCAAAAAATTTTATATTTTCATTATATAACCTCAAATATCGCTAAAACCCGTGTTGTTGACAATCTGGGGGTAGGATATCTGAAAACTCTAGTACTAGAGCAATTGTGCAGGCAGATTTGGATTCAGCACCAAGAAACGATGTGTTTTACTCAGGTGGTAAAAAAATAAAATCTGTACAAACAATTAGAAAAGAAAAAAATAAATACCTAACTTACCTGCGTACTACCATTTTCAACGCGACTCGAATTCAACAAGGTGGGTTTGCAAATTCAGCTTTTTATTAATCATGGTTGTATTTTAATGCATTTAAATTTGTATATTCTTGTAAATTCCGCATCTTCATGAGACACCGCAGCTTCTAACATTTCAAATTATTTCAGATTTTAACTATCTCAGAGTAATATTAGTTAAAAACAAAGTTATAATACCCTTGTGCACAAGTGCGTCGGGTATAAAAAGCACTAAAAAGGCACTAGGTACTAAGTAATTTTTTTTGGCGTTTTAATTTTCAAAAAGCACTAAATCTATTGCTTAAAGCACCAAGTTGGCAACTATGCCCGTATATATTCGTGGCCGCTAGGCGCTGCAGGGAGGTGGTCCGCCCCCCCCCCCCCCCCCCCCTTCAGCGCCCGCTAGCCGCGCGGTATCGTAAGCAGGCAGGGGCAGTGTTGCCAGAACTTTTTGGGCCGACCGGCTAGATTGGCAAAAAAAACGGCTAAAAACAGCTAAAATGTTTTAGTGAAATTTCACATAGACTCTGGCAAAAAACGGCTAAAATGTTTTAGTGAAAATTCACACGCTTTATTAAATAAATCACAAGGAACGAAAGACTAGTTAACACCATTAATTTATATCGAGTTAATATTCCTCATCATCAAATGAATCACTATTGTGTATATCACCTGAATTCATTAATTTTAAGAGATCGTCATCTACAGTAAAATTATGGCAGCATTTTTCTTCACGTTTTAAACCGTATCTTATATATAAAATAGCGTTTAACGTTTTAACGCACATTGGATTTTTTTTGCTTAGTTTTTATTATATTCATTGAACTAAATATTCGCTCTACTTCTGCATTACTTATAGGCAAAACAAGAAAACTAAAAACTAGGTTGCAAAGGTCAGCAAAAGGGTTTTCTCCGAGGGCATTTCGAAATTGATACACTTCGGCCCAAAATTTTACAGTTGAGTCTATATTACTCCAGGTATGTAACGTTAACCGTTGCCATTGCATCTCTATGGATGTTATTTCGTCGGCATTATATTTGTGTTTTTGTTGCTGTAGTTGAACATTTGTTTTTGGTTTAATTAGTCTTAATGCATTTCCAACCGAAAAAAGTCAATTTTTTTTAGTGTGGCAATATTTGTAGGGAGGCGTTGGCGTAATTCCTTTATTAAAGTGATAATAAAATAGCGACCATTTTCTCGAATCATTTTCTCGGCTTCTTGGTCAAAAGCGTTTGTGCTTACTTTTGTTTTTAAATACTCTTCAAAACTGTGATAAAACTGAGGAAATGGAGCAAGGTATGGTTCCAACAGGGAGCATATAGGATCAAATGTGTCCGCGCTAATAACCACTAGGGAGCATAGATGCGAAAGTAAAACATTGAGTTCATTAAAAATCTTCATTGGGTCTGCATTACAACTTGTTTACTTTTGCACCTGAAAATTAGGCAAATAGTAAAATCGGCTAAAAACGGCTATCTTTTTTTTACAAACCGGCTAACAAATCGGCTGCCGGCCAGATCGAATTTTCTCCGGCTAGTTGCTATCAAAACCGGCTAAATCTAGCCGGAAAACGGCTAAACTGGCAACGCTGGGCAGGGGTGCTCGGAATTGGGGAAGCCCAAACGGACCACGCCCCCTATCTGCTTGAGACCGTAACCAAAAATGGGTCTAGCCAATAGTGGTTCTGGGGTGTTGCCTGAGGGGTATTCCCCCCCTTTCAGCCCCCTTCAACCAATCTGTCTTCCTTCGAGGAGGAATGCCAAGAGCGCCCCAAATAGGCCCGAAGCCCAGGATGCGCTCCGTGCTTACCCACGGACAACTGATGCTAGTTGATTTCATGCTAACAGCTTTAGCTCTGGTTTTGTATGAACCATTTGAGAAGTAAATGAGCTTATTCCGCGTTATGTGTTTTGTGTAGCGAACTTCTTCCATCTGTTGGTGCGCATGATTATCCAAGTTGCTGTTTACGAAATTTGTATTTGCTTACCATACCAGCTTCGTGTATGCGTATGTATGCATGTATGTATGTACATAGGGGTGCTTTTAGTCTTGTTGGTATGTTGTGTGTACGTCTACCAGTATGTATGTATGTATGCTCATATATTGGTACTCTTGTGCAGTTGTAAGGCGTATGCTAGGGTAATGTCGAGTATGTTATTGTAGCGTTGGCGAAGCTGCGTTGGAATGTTAGTTTGTGTCTACCAGTATGTATGTATGTATGTTCATATACTGGTACTTATGTGCAGTTGTAAGGCGTATGCTAGGGTGATGTCGAGGCTAAGCTACGTTACAGTCCCCCTCCCACTTCGGCGGACGACAAGTTGCGGTATTCTAGAGTTTTGGCCTGAGGCCTGCACTGCCTTAGGGCCAGCCTAGGTATTATTTACCAGAGTACGTTGTACCCTGGCTCGGTCGGTGTGTGTGGGGCGGTCTTGTATTTATTGATTATTATCTATATATATAAAAATGAATTGCTGTTCGTTAGTCTCGCTAAAACTCGAGAACGGCTGGACCGATTTGGCAAATTTTGGTCTTGAATTATTTGTGGAAGTCCAGGAAAGGTTTAGAAGGTGAGTAAATATGATAAGAAGGATTGGAATTTAATAAAAACAAGAATTTTTTTTTTCCTTAGGAACAGGGATGGTCGATTATCATTGTATACGGAAAACTCTATGGAATTGTGAAATTGTGCCATCTCAACTTTCTTAATTTTTTGGCAACAGCCAAAAGTTTTGAATTTTTTAAATCGAAAAACCTTCCACACAGAAGGTCCAAAAAAGCAATTTTTACAGAATTGAAATCGGTTCAGTCGTTTGGTCAGGCATCGCCGTCATACGGAAAACATTTAGTTTTTATATATATATAGATATCTCGGGAAATGTTCATGGTTGAGTACTGGAACTTGGTTTGGAGATATATGAAATCAATCACATACTCATGAATAAAAATTCGGACTATTTAAAAAGGGGGCGTGGCACCTCCCATATGAACTGAATTTTTCATAATAAGTATCAATGGAAGTGTTTATGGTAGAGTACTGGAACTTTATACCGGCTTGGCACCTCCCATACAAGTCGAATTTTTCTTATTGCATACCTCTAGAATTGTTCTTGGTAGAGTACTGGAACTTGGTGTGGAGATATATGAAATTAATCGCATAGTCATGGAGAAAATATGGAGCTATATGATACTGCATATCTCTGGAAGTGTTCATGGTACAGTACTGGAACTTCGTATGGAGATATATGAAATCAATCCCATACTATGGAGAAAAATGGGCTCTTTGAAAAGTGGGCATGGCGAAGTACAAACGTACTGCCTTTGCCTTATCTTTGAATGTGTATATAATTTTTCTGTAGGTATGTTTGTGAGTGAAATCCTGAATGGCTGGAGGGATTTCAACAATGTTATGTGTGTGTGTGTTTGAGTGGGTCTCTGGATAGTTTAGTTTCACAATGAACACGCCAGTTGGTGCTGGAGTTGAGTTATTACTAAAAATCCTTTTTTATGATCCGATCCAATTGCAAAACAAGTCCAATTGCTGAGGTCGAGTTATTACTAAAATCGACAAGTGAGAAAAAGTGCCGAGAATTTCAGTCTAAATCGACCTCTTGCACCATTGAGTATATCGAACTCTCGTGTGTTACGATTCGCCCAATGGATGTGATTTACCAATATTATTATGCGTTAAAGCTTCATACCGACACATCAGGGTTGAGTTGTGCAGTGGTAAATCTCAAATCACCACCTGTCGAAATACCATAATAAAAGCAATTTAATGAAAATTTATTTTTTTAATTGAATTTAATATAGAACCTGAGAGAAACATAATTTTTCACTTAAATTGCTTTCATGAAGCTGGGTTTTAGGGTGCTTCATCTCAGTCTATGTATGTATATTGTATTTCTATTGAACAAGGATACGCATCCATTTTGAAATTGCCACCAACTATAAGACAAAGTTTTTAGGGCAGATTCAGTATAGATGCGGATCATTGTTGCCGCCAGGGAACTTCTTCACGTACATAACGCTTTCGTTAGGTTATTTAAGGCGGCAACGACCACCAAACTATAATCTTAGCCGATAATTGTGCCAATGGAAATCGTAAACGTGGACTGTTGGAGAAAATATTGGGTCAAAAGGGTTGAATTAAAAATCTAATTTTGGGCGGGACGACGTTTGCCGGGTCTGCTAGTTTATTATAAAATAAAATATATTTTAGTTTTTTTTTTTTTTTTTTTTGTAATAAGTATATATGTGCTTATAAGTAGGTACAAAGTTTTGATTTTATAATGATATGAGAATTGTAATAGATATAGTGTTTGATTTTATAATGAGAATTCAAAAGCTTTTTTTTTTTTTTTTTTTTGGTATTATTACAAGAAGTGGTAAATGAAAGGAAAAACGTGGTTCGTGTTGATGGTGGTTTCAGTCTATATACTCCATGACTTTGGTCCTCCCCTTTGACCGGACGATGGCGTGGTTCGCATCTATCAGCCCTGTTCTGCAATCCGATTCGAATCGGAATCGGATTTGTTTCCGATTGTTGGTGTTCTGCATTCCGAGACCGCCTTGTTCTACATTTCGATCCACTTCGAATCGGAATTCTATCGGAAATTTGATGTTTTGCATTCCGATTATCGGAAATTTTTTATCGGAAATGTTCCGATCAGCTAAAAGCCAGTGGAATAGAAAATAATCAAAACGAAAAAGGAAAATATAACTGTTAACGGTCAAAGGAAAAATTTTATAGTCAGCGAACAGCAAAGAATTTAAGTAGAGAAAATAAAAGTGGTAATTACTACAATTAAAATTATTAAAATGCAGGGGAACGCATAAGACGGCGGAGCAAAGCAAAAATATGTTGGATTTCATGGAAGTAAATCCAGACATAGCCAAAGGCTTCTTCAAAGGAGACAAAGTGGCTCTTGAGGTCTTAAAATGAGTTTTTTTTTGTGAAAATTGTTTATTTATAATTACAGTACTGGTTTTTATTAAATATACTTGTTTTTATTAAAATATTATATAATATTATTCGCAATTTCGTCTCTAATTCTTTGTGCTTCACTTTGCAAGTTAATGTCTGTTAGTACAAATCTATCTACTTCACTATCTACTTCGCTGGCATTTTCTTCAGGTTCATCATAGTCATATTCAAGATTATAGTGGCGACAAATATTATGCAAGACAACACATACATTAATTATTTTCACAACCTTTTTTGGTTTGTACTGCAAGGTTCCTAATAAACAACGAAAACGAGTTTTAAGAACCCCAATTGTTCGTTCAATTATATTACGTGCCGAAGAATGTGTTTTGTTAAACGCGAGTTGTATAGACCGTGGTTCTGGTTTTCTACATGATGTTAATAGAAAAGGTCCCAGAGCATACCCGGCATCGCCCAATAACCACGAATTGTGATCACCATCTCGATACTTCGTCATGACTAACTGTCTTGCATTGCTCATGCTCCATATAAAGGAGTCATAGCTAGAACCGGGATGACAAGCATCAATAGCTCTAATAACCATATTATGATCGCAAATCTGAAATAAATAAGAAACAAATTTTACGAAAACTTTTTTCCATATAAAATCCAGTAATTGTGGGAAATAACAACCATTGCATTAATGCTAAAATTTCCTTTTCGGTTAAAAAAGCAGACCCATCTTGTGGTTGCAATAGCTTGATGTGCGTGCCGTCAATACATCCAATCACACCCGGAATACCAAATTGTTCGTAGAAAGAACTTTTGGCGGCTCTTTTTTCTTGCTAAGGCATGAACCATTTTATCCACTTTGAGCAAAGTCTCCGCTCCATGAGCGTAATTATTTCTGAAATTATCTTGGAGACGGTGCTCCTTCCCAAAGCGAGGCTTCAGCAAGGAATCGCAGCGTTGCTGCCAATTTCAACACTGCGGGAATGGAGCTTTGTACAAAAGGCTGCAAGTCTGTCAAAATCATGAGGAACGCTTGTTTATTTATTCTATAGAGTGCAATAAAGCTGTAAAATATAAATTAATAATTTTAAATGGCGTTAGTATAGTGTTGTTTTTATACTACTAACGCTGAGTCCGGTAACTCCATGGGATTGCTGTGATCACGCAAAATTTTTCGCTTCACTTTTTCAGATGTTTCAGATTATTCAGGCATACCTCCAATAAAACAATTGAACTCATGTTTATTTTCTCGGTTTTATTTATCCAAATGAAATTGACACACTTCAAAACAAAGTTGACAGATTGGAGGTTTGTTCCTTTTTTTACACAGTCGGATTCGATATTAACTTCGAAACAAAAGTTCCGATCGGATTGTGGAACACCATTGCAATTCCGAGTCGGAATTGAATTCCGATTCGGATGCGATTCCGACTCGGATTGCAGAACAGGGCTGTATGTGTGTGGCGAGCATGCGGTGCCCTTTCCATTGGAACCGCCATCGCTCCTTGTTGTTTCTAGGTCGTTGTTGTTGTAGCGGCTACAACAACCCCGCCCAGGACGGTTGGTATCTCAGTCGTTGTCGTCAAGTTCCACTAACGGCAGCCCTAGGAAGCGTGCAGCTTCTGTAGGGTTGGTCCACAGGGACAAAGCCGTTAGGGTTGTCGGGTTTTCCGGGCACGCGAAGAGATGTTTCAAGTCATGTGGGGTCTCTCCGCATGCCGGACACTCATTTGGCACATCCTCATTCAATTACTCTGGTAGGAGTTTAACCTGCTGCAGTAGCCAGAGCGAAGTTGGGCTATTGTCGTTCGTGTCTCCCGAGGCAGATGAAGCTCCGTCTCATCTATGTCCGGGGGCGGTATGCCTACGTCTAGAGTCTACATAACTCGAGACTGACTCCCTGTGAATGCCGTTCAGGGCCAGTCGGTAAGCTGACGGGTCCAGAGGTTGCTTGATGAACCTCTGGACTTCGTCCGTCAGTTCATATAGATGCCTCCTGACGTGCCTAGGCGAGCGCTCTGCAAGCAGCTGTCTGTTTGGGTGGCCACTTCTGTGGCTCCCGATCAGGAACTGCTTTCAGAGCATTATGTTGTGCTCCTTTACGGGGAGCATTTGCGCCTCGCCGTGGAGATGATGTTCGGGCGACATTAGAAGGCATCCTGTCGCTGTCCTGAGTGCGGTGTTCTGTACAGTCTGTAGCTTCGTCCACTGCGTCCTACTAGCCCCCGGCGACCACACTGGCGCTCCGTAGTTTAAAACCGGCCGGCCTATTGCCTTGTATGTTTCCAGCAACGTTTCTTTGTCTTTGCCCCAAGTACTGCCGGCTAGCGACTTGAGGACCTTATTGCGGCTCTGTACTTTACTGACAATAGCGGTTGCGTGCGCAGAGAAAGAGAGCAGGCTGTCGAATGTTAATCCGAGTATTTTGGGGTTATTCACCGTCGGAATTGGTGTGTCATCGACTTGAATTCCCAGCGGTAGCCTGACCTCCTTCGTCCAGGTTGTGAACAGGGTCGCAGCGGATTTCGTAGGGGAGAGGGCTGGACACTTTGCAGTGAAGAAGCGAGAAAGTTCGGAGAAATACCCGTTAACTTTCGAACACAGGTCATCAATTCCATTCCCAGTCGCCATGATCGAGCAATCGTCGGCGTAAGAGACAATCGAGACTCCCTCTGGTGGTTGAGGGAGCTTTGAAATTTAAAAGCTAAACAGTAGCGGGGAAAGGACACCACCCTGTGTAACCCCCTGTTTTATTTTTCTGAGTTTACCCGATTTGTCTTTAAACATTACCGACGAGTGTCAACCACTCAGATAATTTGCCGACCACCGTTTGAGCCTCTGTGGGAGAGAGGAAGCCTCTATATCTTCTAGTAGCGTGGAATGGCAGAGGGTGTCAAACGCCTTTGACAAGTTCAACGCTACTAGAATCGTTCTCTCACAGGGACGGTTTCAGTTAAGGCCACGAGTTATCTGAGTGTTTATGGCGTTAAGTGCTGTTGTTGTACTGTGCACTTTACGGAAGCCATGCTGATGCTTCGCTGGGGTCAAGTGGTTTGTGAAATACGGTAGTAGCAAGGCCTCGAGTGTCTTCGCTACCGGGGAAAGGAGTGTTATCGGACGATAAGAATCTCCTATGTTGGCAGGTTTCCCCGGTCTGAGCTGTGGGACCACTCTCCCAACCTTCCAGATGTCTGGGATGATGAGAGTGACCATAGACAAATTGAGGACCTCCGTTAGGTAAGATACCCCCGCAGGACCCAAATTTTTCAGCATCAGCATGCATATTCTGTCGGGACCCATGGCTTTGGAGGCTTTCGTCTTCCCGATGGCCACCTGAAGTTCACCGCAAGTGAAAGCAAGGAGGGCACAGGTTGTTGGGAGTTTGTGCAGCCTTCTGGTCACTCGACGCTTGGATTTGTCCACCGGAGGATGCAGTATGAACTGCCGGCTAAAATAGCTCGCGCATCGCTCCGGGTCCGACGAAGCATGGTCGCCGAAGGAAATTTCGACTCTGTCGTCGTGCTTCGTCGGATTGGGCAGTGACCTCACGGTTGACCTTCACCTCTGGTTACAGGTCTTCAGATGCTCCTCCCACTTCTTCCGCTTATGTACGTTTACTAGTTGCCGAATCTCCGCGTTAAGATCCCTGATACGGGGATCTCCGGGATCGGCCTGACGAAGGCTATCACGCTCATCGGCTAGAACAGCCGCTTCGGCAGGGAAGTTTGGACATGGGTCCGTTATACATCCTGCCGGTATGAAGCGAGCTGCAGCAGCAGTGACAGCCCTGCGGAACTTACCCTGACATTCTAGGGTGGCATCTCTGCGGTCGATGTCTGCACGGTGTGGTGCGTGATGAACGCTAAGCCACCACCATTATCTCGCTCGCGATCTCGACGGTGCACGTTGTACCCGGCACAATTCAACAAAGTTGACTTGCTGTGCAACTTCGTCTCTTGGACCGCAGCTATCAATATACCATGCCGACACATGAAGATGGTTATCTCCTCAATCTTGCTCTGTAGCCCGTTGCAGTTAAATTGAAGGAGCTTCATGTGGTTCGGGAGACGTGCCGTGATGTGGGGTGTAAGGGATGTGTGTGTTCCTACCGCCGTTGGCTGTGTGCGCTGTTGTGATGGTTGCCGCCCTGAGGTGGTGGCGGGAGGCGTCGCAGTTGAGGTCTGCGACCGAGCAGCGCAACACGGGCCCTCGAAGTTCCCAGTCCAATCTCGCGTGGTACGCAGACCTGAGCATGCCCTAAAGTGGCACCAGCCAAGGCAGGTGTTGCACTTGACTGATGTCACATTACGGAATATCCTGGTCTGACATACCGTGCAGATTGTAGGGGGAACCAGGAGTTGTTGGCGGCGGCGTGTGGGTAGTGGTGCGGTTGTGTGTGTTATGTGGTCTGTCGTGGCTGTGGTATGGTCTATGGTGTTATGTTGTGCTGTGGTGACTGTGTGAGGCTGCTCGGGTGGACTGAGGTTAGCCGTGGAGGCTGCTCTGTTTGAGCAACAGGGGGCCACATACGACGTGGTCCACTGGCGATGTGTCCGTAGTACTGAGGAGACTCTAAGGTGACTCCACCCCTCGCAGGCATTACACTTGACTGAGGTTGTGGTGTAGTCGTCTCTGGCATACACAGCAGGTGTAGATTTCTGGCCCTGGGTTTGACTCGGTGCCAGCCCTGAGTAGAAGAATACGTAGTGAATGTAGCCCTATGGACGAACAACTTCTGAGATACTTCGCCGACCTAAACGGGGTTAGATCGCAGAAACAACAGCCCTTGGTAGGGTAAAACTCGAGTCATTCCGGTACGTAGAACCGGCTGTCGTGGGAATGTCGTCTAGGTCGTCTTAGTCGCAGCTTCTTGAACGGGTCGAATGTGTCCCCGGTGGCCGTTTCGTCGTTCGCGGTGGTCGGGTCCGCTTTGGATGGTGTTTCGGTGGCCCTTGGTTCGGAGGTGATCTCCCGGGCTGGGTTTGGGGTTGCCGTGTCTGTTGTCGCCGCGTCGACTGGGTATTCTGACATGTCGAACAGCTGGTGGTGTGGCTGGGGCACATCCTGGGCGAGCGGCGGCCCGTGAAATATCTTGACGCTCAGGATCCGTGGTTTGTTCGGGGGGCCATGGTACGGCCTCAAATGGCGGTCGCCATGGTGAGACTGGCCGAGGTTCGTCTGGTGGGGTCGGCTGTCGCCCGCGGTGTTTACGGCTGGACGCGGCTGCCTTGGACATACTTGTGGGGTTTTCCTCTCTTTCCTTGGTGGTATGTTTTATTATTTTTTTCCTGCGCTACTTCGGTTTTGACTTCGGTATGATTCTGCAAGTAGAGGAGAGGTATTTGTATTAGCGTTAAGGGGAGGCGCTTCATAGGAGAGTAGGATTAGTCGTGAAGAGGCTTTAGGTCCTGAAGGTGCGCGTGGACTTGCGGCTTATTTGGGTGCTCGGCGTGCGTGAGTTTGACGGTGCTGGTTGAGGCATAATTAGTGATCAGGTTGGGCCCTGAAAATTTTGGGGCGAGTTTCTGGGCAAAGTGCCCCGCGGCGGAAGAGAGGGGATGGTCTCGTTTCATCATCCTGTCTCCTATTTTGGGTTTCCATGGGCGTCGCCGTACGTCGTAATATTTTTTTTTTGTTGGTTGGCGGCCGTGGTGAGGTGCTTCGCTATTTCTTTCCATAGTTCGGTGATCGCGGGACGAACGGCTAGCTGTTCTTCCGCGACGGCGCCTTCTGTTCTGACTTGTTGGGGTGCCACGAGATTTCGTCCGAAGATAATTTCGGCAGCTGATGCCTTCGTGGACTCGTGGTGGGCGGTGTTGATGGCAAATGCGATTTTCGGTAATTCCTGGTCCCACGTCCGATGGTCCCGCTGTGAACGTTGCGCTATCATTGTTTTGATAACGCGGTTGGCTCTCTCCGTGGGGTTTTCATGGGGTGCGTAGGCGGCAGTGAATCGATGCTCGATATTGTGGTCTTTCAAAAACGATGTTAAGGCGGTCGCGGTGAACTGTCGACCGTTGTCGCTGAGGAAAACGGCGGGGCAACCAAATCGATAGATGACTCGCTCCCGTAGCGCTTTGATGACTGTGGCAGTTGTTGCCTTGCGGACAGTGACCAGGTCGACCAATTCGGTGAACTTATCCACTAGAACCTACAGGCAGGTGTTACCTTGCTTCGAACGTGGAAGGGGTCCGACAAAGTCAGCTGTGATGATCTCCCATGGTCGGGAACATTGCATCGTAGCCATTAATCCTGCCGGGCGTCGTTTCTGTACCTTATAGGCGGCGCACGTGAGACATTTACGGACATAGTTGCCATAGTAGTTCACGGTGCATCCCGGGCCAGTAATAACCTTCTTGTGCGCGTTTGAGGGTCTTCTTTACCCCGAGGTGCCCTGCGGCGGCGGCGTCATGGAGCTCTTTTAGGATGTCGCTCTTTCGGTCGCAGGGGATACATAGTTTCCATTGCGGTGCTCGTGAGAGGGGGTTCCTCGGTGTGATGTGTCGGAACAATCGGTTGTCCACAAATCGGGATTCTGGTCTGGCTGTAGTTGCGCCTGTCGTACTTTCCCGCCGCCCGGAGGGGTTTTGTAGGGAGTGTAGTCCGAAGGGCATTACTCTCCATTGAAAAAGTCCTCGACCAGGGACGGTGAAGGCGGTGTATGGTCGTGAGCGCTTGGCCAAAGGTATCTACCAATACCCATTTTTGAGGTCGATCGTGGAGATATATTTTGCCTCCTTCAACTGATCCTAGATCGCTCCAATCTGGGGCAACGGGTATGCGTCTGGTTCGCTGGCGGCATTGAGCTGGCGGTAATCGATACACTTGCGCCAACTTCCTTGCTTTTTCCGAACTAAGACGATGGGTGAGCTGTATGCGCTTTTGGATGGTTCGATCCTTTTCCCCGCAAGGAGCTCGTCCACTTCGGCGTTTATCACCTGCTACATAGCAGGGTTGCGTGGGTAATAGCGTTGTTTCAGTGGACGATGATGCCGGAGTGTGATCTCGTCTTCGGCGGCGGTGCTGGGCCCGGTGATTTTGGAAAATCGCTCTCTGTGAGTTTCCAAGAAATCGGCAAGTCTTTTATTTTGTTCCTCGTTCAGGTTTGCCCTTTCAGTTAGGCGGCATAGCGCGTGTGCAGTATCGAATCTCGGCGGTGGGGCGGGATCTAGTGACTGGTTTTCTAGTGACATGACGATGCCACGCTCTGCCAGGAAATCCATTCCCAATATAATTTTTTTTAGCCAGATTGCGGATGACGGCCACCAGTGTGTTTGTTGCTTGGCCGTTGTAGTTAATTTGGACAGGATAGGAATGGGTACTTGCGACGCATGTCTGGTCGGCTAGCTGTACGTTTCGTTTGTTAGGATGTGGCTGAATATTGCGCTGTTCCAATTGCTCGGACTCGGACGTCCACACCTTCGACCAGGACGTTCGCATAGAAACGGCCATCGGGACCTTGCCAGCCTGGTCGAGACGTGGTTGGTTGATCGGCGGGTGGCTCGGAGATGGCTGTTCTTTCCTCGCGACACAGGAAATTCCTGGAGAGGGTTCCATCTCGTCCGCATCGAGAGCAGAATAGTCGCCTCGAACCTCTGCACTGGAATCGGTGGTGTTCGCGCTTTTTGCACCTCCAGCACGTGTTCTTCGCATCGTATCGTTCGCCTGGAGTGGATAGGCAGTGTGCTGCTTGCCTGGTTGGTCTGGCCTCCTCGCTTTTGAGCAGCTCATATTCGTCGGTGAGTTCCATTAGTTCTTCGATAGTCTGGAACTCGCTCCGTTTGATGAATAATCGGTACTCCACTCGCAAGCCTTCGTAGATGCGCTCCAAGTGATCTCCGCTGCACACCGTTGGGTGCTGTCGGATCAGCGTTTGGAGGGCTAGGATGTAATCCTTGGCCTTCTCTCGGCTCTGCTGTTTCCGCTGGCGAATAGCGTCTTCCAGCTGGCTGACGTGTCGACGGGGAAGGAAGAATCGTTCAACTTCGGTACGGAATATAGCCCAGGTGGTTATGTGTGGCCTTCGGACGCGGAACCATTGTAGTGCTCTGCCGCGGAGTATTTTGGATAGGGTTGGGAGGAGTTGGTCTGGTGGGATTTGGTAGCATTCCGCCAGCTCCTCAATCCTCTCCAAGAAGTCGTGCAGAGTGTCGCCACCGGAGTAGTGAACGTCCCAACGGCGGACTGTGCTCACTACCTCGGCGCTGCTCATATGGTCTCGTTTTTGGGCGGTTGGGTTTGCCCCCCGGCGTGCAAGAGAGATTCACCAAGCTTAATTGCCGGAGTTAGTTCGTGTGGTGATTTCAACATGCTAGCTTCATCGGCAGCGATCTCCATCTCCAGTTCTCTGAGCAGGTTTTCGGTTGATTTGCGGTTTCTCTTCGCCCTGACGAAGTTACTGAGAGTGCTGCGCAGATCAGCGACGGTGCTCCCCTCAACGGTTATGTGATGCCTCTTGCATTCTTCCACCAATCTCTCTTTCTTCAGTAGATATATCCAGCCAAGAGAGTCAGTGTTTAGTGTGGTGGTATCATTTTCACTCATCCGTGTGTCACTTACTTGCCGTGATGTGTTCGATGAACCCGCTTCTGCAGTGTTGGTGCTTGTTGAGGTTTTTGCACATACGCCTGCAGAGCTGAGTCCCTGTTCGGACGCCACTTATGAGGTGGGTTTTGTCGAAGGCTGAGATATGCTCAGCCGCTCCAGAGTCCAGCAAAGGTCCCACACAGGTTCGACTCCTGCATTTACCCTAATCCGATGCTCAACAAGGTGGGTTCGACCTAACCCTTCTGGCATAGCCCTGAACGCCTGGGCAACTAATTCACCTAAAGCACTAGCCTCTCTATTGCCTAACTCGGAGTGATCGACTATCGCCGCCAAACATTCCTGTTCCGGCCGAGAAAAGCTCCACCTCATTTTCATCAAATCCGGGATAATACCCGCCTTGGTCCAAAAATCGACCCCAAGGATAACGCTCTGAGGCAAACCAGGAACTACGAGGCACTCAACGAGGACTGACTTGCCCTCTACCTCAATTGGCAGCGAGTCCGAACCTAACACCGATACATGGCCTCCATCCGCAAGGGTAACTTTCAAGGGAATATTCGATGAAGACCCCCTAACGCCCCAAGATGAGAAAACTTCCCAACCTAACCGACCGATTACCGTTCGCGACGCACCAGAATCCAACAACGCCCTAAAAGTGTAAACAAAAATTCTCACATCCAAATACGGACTAAGCGTCGAAGCCGTCTGAGACAAGCGAATACGCCAACCGAATATCTGAATCACCGAACCCTACTTTAACCAGCTGGGAGTTAGCAGGAGGATTACTAACTCGCCCTAAAAGACCACCTGACCTGCTGTCCCAGGGGTCTACCTCCCGTTTCCCGACTTATTTTCCGACCTAACATTCGACATCGAATTCGCCCAACTATTAGCCCTACTATTCGACTTCGACTCCGACCTAAACGGGTTGTGGTTCCGCCGACCACCTCCACCCGGACTACGCTGGGTACCCTGAGGACCATTCCGCTTCGCTGCTCATACCGGGCAGTCCCGCTTCATGGCGCCAGGCCTACCACAGCCGAAGCACTTTATCCCCTTTCCACAATCAGCTGAAACATGACCCAACCGCTTGCAATTAAAACAACGGGTATTAGGCCCCGCCCTAAACCCTTCGAGGTCAGCTGAATCTGCCACCGCTGCGAACTCCGAGCCCACTGAGGCATAAGCCAAGTCAGGCTCCAACAGACCCTTGGCCTTGTGTGGAGGGACAAAAGCTTCAACCGACGACCTAACCGACTCTAATTTTCTACCCAAGGCAACTAGTTCCGCAACCGATCCTGGCGAAACTAGTCCCAGCTGCGTTTGATAAAAGGGTAGTAGATTTGCCTAATTATCCCTAGCATCCTACTCTCCGACAGGGGCTCATGTAACCGACCGAACATAATTTTCATCGCTGCCACGTAGACTCCGATGGACTCATTCGCTCCCTGAGTCCGCCGCCGTATCCCGTCCATCAGCAAGTCATCGTAGTTGGAGGGCAGAAACTCCAACTTCAACTACCTAACTAGTCCCTTACAACTACTTAGCGAGCGCCTAACTGACCTAAACCATAGAAGTGCCTTCCCCGAAAATAAATCAACCGCGCCTCGGAAAAGTTGAGCAGGGGCCACACCGCGGGCTTCACTCAACTCCTCTACCCTTTCCAGAAAAGCGTGAACCGAAAGACCCGACTCCTCTCCATCGAAACGCACGTCCCACTTTGAAAGATTCTCCGGCTTCACGCTCCCGACCGGTTCAACCGACCCGCACGCCCGCTCTTCGGCCACCTCGCCTGGTGCCGCTGCCGATCGTACCGCCGAACCTCGTTCTCGGTCACTCATCCGCTTCGGCGCGTTCTCCTCGCCTACTGCCTCCTGCAAGTCAGCCAAGCAAAGCATCAACCTGCTCTTCAAACTCGACTGCTGCGTCATCTCCGCATCGTTGCTGGGTTTCGCGCGCCCTATCCTTGCTAAGCACCACTCCTCCTCGAAACTGAAGGGGTAGTCCTGGAAGAGGTTTACCGACCCTCTCCTCTCTAACAACCTTGACGCCCGCAAAGATTTCCGCATATTGTCGACCGACCCTACCGGGAGACCCCGAGCCTCCATCTCATACAACAACTCCTCTTGCGACAACCGATTAATCTCCACGTCGTATGAATCAAAAAAGACCCAAAGTGTAACGAAAACCCCAAAATATTTAAAATAAAATCAAAAGCGCAGTAAAATAAATATTTATTCAAAATCCAAAACCGAAGAAAAAAAAAACAAATCAGACAGAATAAAAAATAAATAAATAACAAAACCCCAAGGATTCAAAGAAAAATAAAAGTGGTAATTGTCAAAAATCTAAAACTGACTAAAGAAAAAAAATATACAAGCAAAATTTAACTTTACTGCCAGAATTACTCCGGAAAAATTAATAAGTCAACCGCGAACAAAAAAGTTCCAAAAAACGATAAATCGAAACAAAATTATTGAATAAAAAAATTTAAACCAAGAGGCGTAAAAACAGGAAACCGAAAATAAAATTGCCGAACCAAGAGATCGATTAATTAAAATAAATTTCAAAAGGTTCGAATAAAATCAAAATTTTCCAAAAAATAATTAACAAAACCGAAAAAAAATACGACGACAACAGTTTAAGAACACGACCGAAAATCAAAACTCGCGAAAACAAAACTTTTAAAATCGTTTTATGTATAAACCTCAGTTATCGCTTACTACCGACCAGTTCGCGACCACTAGGTTCTCTAATGCCTATACCTCACTTTACTGCTGGGTTGTAAGTTGCCCTATACTGGCACAACAAAATGACCCTATCACGCGCGACAACAGTAGAGCCTAACCACACAAAAAAACAAAACAAAAAAATACGTACTGCTAAATAAAACGGCACAAGAAAATGTAAAAACAACGACCAATATGTAAAAATAAATATACGTATGAACTATGTAGGTATATGTATATATGTATGCAATAGATCCCACGCAAAACAAAGTGGTGCGGCCAATGTACGTATGTATGTAAATATGTTTACCACTAGGGTGATCTTTCTTTTACCTTTAAGTATTTCTTATTTTGTTTTTATTTAAATTTTTTTTTTATAAAAATGTAACCAATAGCGTACTTTATTATCCAATTTGAACAAAAGGCTAAAATCGAAAAAGGCTCGCCACCACACAGAATATTAATTTGAAGCGTTTTTTTTTCCAATATTAACTTTAGCTTCGCTTCTTTTTCCGCGCCCTAATCACTTAACACTACACTTATCTGTTCGTGCTCCAAATCTTCCGCCGACACACAATCCAAAAACAATGCTCCGTATAGCCCGACAACGCTTGTCCTCCGATACCACCGTATATGTGTATGTATGTACGTATTGAGAGGAAAATAAGTTCCTCAGGTATACTCCGACCGTCCGTTACCACGCCGCCCTGAACCGCCAAGGAAAAAAATCCTCCTTGTGTTCCTGCTGCCAAAAAAAAAAATAAATAAAAAGAAAAAAAAGATTAATGTTCAAAATACCAAACCAAACTTAATACCACAAATACAAAATGCGACCCAGCCTAATGTATACTATATTTGAACGCTACTAAACAAAATAAAGAGGCCCCACGTTGGGCGCCAATTTGTCACCTTACCTTTTGCTTACAAAAGCCGACCTACCTAATGTCCCAAATAAATGCACTCACCGTGCGCAACAACAATGCGTCGGGCCAAACTAGGTAAACAAATATACGCACAAAAGGGAGATTACAAAAAAACCAAGCAACCGGCTGGCTCAGTGGAGACGGCGGGGTTGCTGGCAGAGGGAACTACAAGACAGTATACAGACTAATCAAACTAAATAAAATGCACTAGTTATCACACACAACAAATATGAAGCTACCAACACTAGGGTGGGTCGAAAACAAGACAACAAGATTTACGACCAAGGAATCGAAACAAAACAAAACCTTGTTTTTGGGGCGCACCCGAGGTGAGGTGCAACCTAAAGGTTACGAACCCACTCGCACTATCGCCCGTGCTGCCGGGGATATCTTTAACCCGCCTGTATGACTGGGCTCAGGGTGCAGGATGCTAAACAGGATCGGAAAGGGAAACACAATAAGAGGAAGCCTGCCGACAACAATAACGCCTGAACACAGACA
>NW_023458557.1:33856400-33860420 GCF_013731165.1 Rhagoletis pomonella | reverse complement strand
TTGGAGTGTCAGCGCCGGTGTTGTTGGTGCCCGATCAATTGGCGCCGGCCCGATCATTCTAGAAGCGAATTGGGCGCTTTAGCGATCGCCACCACGGCGCACACAGACAACACCATGGACTTGCCATTGCCATCATACGGCGGACAACAAAAGTGCCGCAATAGGTGAGAGCAAAAGCGACACCCCTACTACGGTCTTTCGCGTTATCTCTTATTCCTACATTCTTACCCTCGACCGGCACCGTTTCGGGCGGAGTGCCCTAATGGAGACTTTTCCCCTTTGCGGTGGTGCTCCAACGACAAACAACTATTTCGCTCAACTTGAGCTTATTCTGCTATTTATTTAGGTAAGTACATACATATGTACACTTGAGTGTCGGCAGCCTTCACTCCTATCGGCTGGAGTGAAAGGAAATAGGTAAATAGAACGAAGGGGAAACAAATGTTTATTTTGTTGCGGCCAGTACGCGACAACTTACCTAAATTTATAAATTATGACTCAGTCATTATAATTGTATGCTGATAAGCGAAGTTTGTACACATTATGATTTAATAATTAAGAGTACACATACAAAAAAAAAAAAAAAAGAGCATGTAATAGTGAGTGAACGCACCCATCGATTAACTCAAGTTTTACCACAGTTGGCAATCATGTTGTTCAAGCAATAAATAAAAAGCCACCTAGCACCCCTGTTTTTCATTATATCCGGTGAAGAGAATTGAATAAAAGACATTTGTAATTACTCGCAGAATTATTCTTTAATTTAACACTAATCACCCGATAGTGTTACATCGTCGGAACTTATATAACAGCGGAAGATATTTTTTAACGTAGAGTGATAACTATTGTATAAAATTGCTTTTACAAAAATACCAAACGATTTCTTAGTTTTATGTAACTATCATTTGAATGAATGTGACTGGTGGGAAATTGAAAATAACTCTATTTTACCCTTGTGCACTCAAAGATGAGTTTTAGCGAAAACACTTAATTTGCACGAACGATGTATTTGTGCTGTGAAATATGAATTATACGCTTTCTTTTTCAATAATCTTTATAGAAAATATTTAAAGTTGTGACTGCTAGAACATCTCCTTGTGGCTGGTGTAAAGTACTTATGCATGAAATAAAAGTTTCTATATACAAAAATTACAACTTCTTTTGATTTGTTTAATATTTTCCCACAGGTTAATGAAATGTAGTCATTTAAACAGAGGTTACTACTGAAATAGAGATAATTAGGGCATATTTAAATTTATGTCGTTTTCCTCTTTTCAATGGATGACCCTTATACAAAAAACAAATTCATGTCGAAATTGGATGCTGCCCCAGAAATGCACACGCAGCTTTCAGACATTATATCGAACTACTATTTTATACAATAGTTAACAGTTCAACAATTTCATTCTTCACATTAAAATATGAAGTATGTATACTATTTTTAGTAAAAGTTTTTATTTATATTTAAATTGCGCTGCCTTCGATTTATAGTAATTTGATATGGGGTTCCATGAAGTGAAAGGTGATTTGTAAGGGTTCCATCATCTTAAAAGTTTAAGAACCCCTGGTGTAAAACATTTGTTATCTGCAAATATATCGAGGGAAAATTCCTCAAAATAAAAATCCTCAAAAAATACTCAAGCGCACCGGAAATTCCTCACGTTTTGAGGAATTACTCACAAAGTGGCAACACTGCGTTTAAGAAGCCGATTGTGTACATGTGAAAGGCCGAATATAGTTTGTTTCCCAGTTTCTAGAATATCAACAATCTAGCGATACAAAAACCAAAAATTAATTCAACCCTACCAATTATCTGGCGAAAGTAAAATATAAAAAAGATATCAATGGTTAAAGTTAAATTTTCTGATTTTTTTTAAATATTAATATCTTCTGAACAACATAACCTATTAAAAAACCAATGACGTCAAAATAAAGGTAATTAATTTGTCTTGTATGTGTATAATTTATGTGCTTTTTATATTTTTAGTCCAGAAATACTAAAAAACAAAATAAAATAAAAATATATTGTTTTAAATGGCGTTTATATAAAACTAGTTATAGTACATACGTGGCATAAAAGCCATTTAAATTATATTGAAATTAGCATCAATAATTTTTTAATCGGTTAACTAGTTTCCGAGATATTAAACACATAAGAAATAGTTAAGTTGAACTTTAACCTCTTTTATTGGCTTTGGTTTTTTTTGCACCAAATAATTTTGGTATGGTTGAAATTAGCGTAAAAAGTTCTATCGATCCTTATTTCTTATTTTTGTTATAGCTAAACGGTTGGTATTCTAGACTTATATGTGTGTGTGTTAAATCCTGTAGTACAGGAACAAGATAAATGAGAATAAGAAAAGGTAAACAAAAAAGTGTCAAATTAAATTCTGAGTTTCTTAAACACCCCAATGTGAACGCTTGACAGTAGTTCATAAACCCAAAACGTTAAACTGGAGTTAATGGCTCAATGAGAACGTCTTCGAGATATGTATTTGCCTACTACCCAGTAGATAATTTCAGGAGTTAAAAGCCCTTCCGAAAGGCCTTCCTGAGAGTCAAGAGGCCTTCCACTCTACATTCCTTTCTCCTTTCTTTTTTGTATGGAGTGGCAAAAATTTAAGGGCTTTTCGCTACCTTATGGAAGGCCTTCCAGAAGGGCTTTTAAAGATTGTACTTCAGAAGGTCTTTTGGAGTAGTTCTTTTAAAGTTGCTCCTTTAATTTATAAAAACCATACATCTTTGAAGTATTTGCTTAAGGTTTATATCAAATATGTGTTATTGCAACGTAAAATATTTATTGAAATTCCATTCTAATGCTAACTAATATAATTGGTCGATTACGGATAGCAACACAACCACGATTCGGTTGCCAGCTGACAGCGCAACTGGAAAGAAAATTTGTATTACGAATGGCAACTATCGTCAGTTGCTGTAGAGTTATCGATAATCGAAATTTGACAGTTCGACAACCAGCAAGCGGCTGTAAACTAGCTGTGCGAATAAAATTAAATTATTAAAATAAAGAGTTTTAAAGATAAGACAGCAATAAAGCTAAATTCAGCACAATTATTTGTTTAAGACGAAGAGAAGTGCATGAATACGGCCTCAATCAAGCGACATTTAAAGGATAATTCCAATCCTCTAGAGTAGGGATGCCCAAATCAGCACATATGAGTCGTGGGCGACTGAGCGTGCAAAGCTTTGCACAGCGGTGCTGGGCAAGCGCGGAAGCAAAAAGTTATCGGAAGGGGAAAACGAAGTCAACAGAATAGTGAGATTGTATGTGTGGCAGTGATGGAAAATGAGTGTGCATTGTGCCATTTTCGGCCCTTTCGGAAGCAGCCGGCAACTTCAGCACAATGGATTGATTACCGGCGCTATTTTTGCGTAACTCAATGCAACTAATAAATATTTCTTTCGGATCCGCAATTAAAAATAATTTTTTTACATTTAATCGTATGTGCTTAAACTGATAAATGATATAAACATAGAAACGCAAACAGAAGAATCTCGCTTCCACATTCTGCATATGCGCTTAACATTTTTGTTTAAACAAATTTGTCGAAATTTCATCTCTAAAGCAAATATTAAATATCCTTTAATATATACTTTAGATTTAAATAATCATTTTTAGTGGTGGGCGAGTCCGAGATGTTTAAATGATCGATCGATGTACTATACATTCAATTCGCGTAGATTTTTGAGAACTTTTTTCGTTGAAGGTGTTGCACTTTTTTTCCATACTGAAATTTGTGTACATCATTTATCATTGTCTAAGAAACACTATAAAATAAAGCTTAATTTAAAATATTGGAATAAAAAACAACAACGCTACACGCGCATTCATCCATATAACATAAAATGCGAACGTTCGTCATATGGAAGAAAGTGCGCAACACCGCAAACAGAAAAATTCAAAAAATCAATGGTATTTTCTAGACACTTCAAACTTGCACGTTATTATACTAGAACGAATGGGCTACAAAATTGTTAACCCAAAACATGTCTACAAATTCT
>NW_023458557.1:33853124-33856300 GCF_013731165.1 Rhagoletis pomonella | reverse complement strand
ATAACCAAACTCGCTATCGTCCATATTTGCTAGCTAACTTTGTTGTTGCTTTCACATGCAAATTTTTCGTTAAGCGACCGGAACTCAAACATAGCGAGCAGCGAAGTGGCGAATCGATGACTATGAATATGCGCCATTGTTTTTAGATTTAGCAATGAACCTTCGGTTGCGTCTAAAAAAATTATTAAAGTTATCTTCAATAATAGATCTATTGTTAATATTTTCACAAATTTTACCGTACATCCATTTCTTATTATCCTTTCTAAATATTACCCCATCACCCTTTTTCAGTACTGGCAATGCTTTTGAGTTCCGATTGTAATAATATTTCTGTTTTTCCTCTGACGCGAATGGAGTATTATCACATTTGACTATTGTAGGGTATCCTAGTTTATTGAAATTTGATTTTAGTTTTTCAATAATATGTCCCGATGTTTTATTTGTCAGTTTTTTTTTTAAATAATAACGAGCCCTGAATATGCGTCAATAATAGACAGGAAATCCTGCCCAGCACATTCGAAAAGGTCCACGGCAATTATATTAAAAGGGTATTAGCTGATTACGAGTAAATTTTTCACAGACCGAACACGATGTGACCTTGTGATCACTCTCGACTGTAAATTCACGACCGTACAAAAAATAGTGAAATATTTGACACGCCAACACAACACAAGAGTGCGAGAGGCGTGCGCTACGGGGTGTCCATTTTGTGTTAACACACAACCCAATCCATATTTCGATGCATCGGTTTGTACAACGACTGGCTTTTTAGGATCATAAACTGATAACACGGGATCAGATGTTATAATTTTCAGCAAGTTTTCCATTTCCCTCTCATGTTTTCCCGTCCATTCAAAGTCAATATCTTTCCGAGTTAAATTGCGTAGTTCAGATGAATTCTTAGAAAGATTAGGAATATACCTTGCAAGATATTTGAAGAGACCCATTAGACGCATTACATCAGATTTGTTTTCCGGTTTTTTAATTTTTAAAATTGCTGCCAAATTTTTCTATCTGATTTTATTTGACCGTTCGACAATATGTGACCCGCGAACTTCACTTGAGTTTGTCTATATTGTATTTTATTAGAGTTGAATTTGATTCCATGTGAACGAGCGCGCTCAATTACTGTTCCTAAAGTGTTGTCATGTTCCATTTCGTTCCCACCTACTATAGCGATATCGTCAAAATAAACAAGTACTCCCGGAATGTCGCCGAATATCTGAATCATTTTCCTTTGGAACATTTCAGGTGCACAATTAAGGCCAAATGGGACACGATTAAACTTAAACCGTCCGAAAGGGGTCATAAATGTTGTCAGATCAGAGCTGGTTCTATCCAGTTCCATATGCCAAAACCCACTACTTAAATCAAGAACTGAAAATATGCTTTTATTTACTAAGCACGAGGTAAAATCCTCAATTGTTGGAATCAAAAAATGTTCACGTTGAATGCACTCGTTTAATGGCTTTGGATCAAGGCATATTCGGAGCTTTCCATTGGGTTTCTCCACCATCTGCAGGTGATTCACCCAATCAGTTGGATATTCTACAGGGCTTATTATTCCTTCCAGCACCATTTTATCGATTTCCGATTTTAATATATCAACGAGACTCAAAGGAATCCGTTTCCTATAATGAAACGTTGGCTGGGAATCTGCTTTCAACTTAATTGTAAAGGTTCCTGGAAATTTACCTAACCCTTCAAAAATGTCGCGATTGCCCTCTAAAAATTCTCTTTGCGTTTGTGGCAAACATGCAACAGTACCCACATCCAATCTCCTAATTGACCCGAACTCGACACAAGACTTTAGCCCAAGTAATGGCTCACAGCTGTCATTCACAACGACAAAACAGGATGTCTCTCAGTATTAGCTTTTACATCAAAACATTTCAAATTAACAGTACCAAATTCTTTACTTTATTCCCTCCATAGTCAAAAACAGGAAAATTACTATCTTCATTTTCAATGCTGATTTTTAGTTTTTTTTATCAGTTTTAATGGAACACAGTCCACATCAGCGCCAGTGTCAAGCTTGAAAACTACCGTTTGATTTCCTATTTGATATTCCTTAGTCCAACAACTTTCTTTTTACATCATTTTGTTTGTCATAACCAGAGGTGGGCACTACCACAAACAAGCGTGAGCTAAAAGTGAGCATGTGTTAGTGTACCTAATTCATTTTGCATGCTGTCGTGTTCTCATCGATGCGCTCTCGCTTGTATACGTACACGCAACGCTTACGCTCTTTTAGCACCTGCTAACTCTCTGCCCATGCCTGGTCATAACCATCGATTAGTTCAAAGCAATTACCTGCATCATCCCAGTTGAGTGAACGCTGCTTAGCGGTATTGTTTTCCATTTTTTTATGTCCGTTCCATTCCCTGCAGCGCCTAGCGGCCACGAATATATACGGGGGGACTGGGCAACCTCTCGATGCCCTGGGGGGACCGCACTAATAATCAGTTGTCCGCAGTTGTCCGTAGGTATCGCCAATTTGGACCGCCAGCACCGCTACCGCCCTAAGGCCGACATTATCATCATCACCGCTAGGGCCCGTACCGCTGCTATAATCACCGGGGCCGCTATTACCACTGCCGCCCCAAGGCCGAAGCTACAATCGCGGGCCGCCATCACCGAAGACTGCGAACGCTAACTATAGCCAACCAGGGCCGCCGTCACCGTTGCCACCATCGGGGCCCGCTGCTACTGTCCTCATTACTGGGGCCGCCGCCATTATCGTCGCCCCAGGCCGATCGTTACTACCCGTCACGAGTAAGTTAATCGCCACTGCCATCGTCGCCCAGTACCGCTGTCACCGTCGTAGTTGAAAAGGGTCGCATTCACCCCTCGCCACAATCAGGGCCGCATACAACACCACTGCGGGAGGTCGCTGCCGCCCTCATCATTATATGGGCCACTGCCAACGTCACCGCTAAGGACGCCACCGCCACTGCAAGGGAACTGCAGGCTGCCGTCGCAGCCATCGCCGTCGCCGTCGCCGTCACAACCACCGCGACTGCTCTCATCGCCACGTTCTTCGCTACGGCTGACACGTACCACTGCTAATCTTGCTGTCACTAGTAGCACTCCCGTCGCCGTACTATTACCCGCCGAATAATCTCCGACACCGACTGCCGACTCTCTCTCTCTTTACCTTCCGCTCTCCCCTGCAC
>NW_023458557.1:33849940-33853024 GCF_013731165.1 Rhagoletis pomonella | reverse complement strand
TGCCCCGGCACGCAGTCGCGAGCCAGGCCGCAACCTACGCACCGGTACGCAAACCGTTGGAGTGTCAGCGCCGGTGTTGTTGGTGCCCGATCAATTGGCGCCGGCCAGATCATTCTAGAAGCGAATTGGGCGCTTCACACGGCGCACACAAACAACACCATGGACTTGCCATTGCCATCATACGGCGGACAACAAAAGTGCCGCAATAGGTGAGAGCAAAGGCGACACCCCTACTACGGTCTTTCGCGTTATCTCTCATTCCTACATTCTTACCCCCGATCGGCACCGTTTTGGGGCGGAGTGCCCTAATGGAGACTTTTCCCCTTTGCGGTGGCGCTCCACCGACAAACAACTATTTCGCTCAACTTGAGCTTATTCTGCTATTTATTTAGGTAAGTACATACATATGTACACTTGAGTGTCGGCAGCCTTCACTCCTATCGGCTGGAGTGAAAGGAAATAGGTAAATAGAACGAAGGGGAAACAAATGTTTATTTTGTTGCGGCCAGTACGCGACAACCCCACCCCTTCCTCCTTAAAAAGAAAGCTTGCTTTCTTTTGTGAAATACCTATCTTCTAATTATCCCTACATGGTCTTAACTCCTTCACGTTCTTTCTCCCTTTATCTTTGCCTGACTCGTCTTCTTCACTAGAAAAGGTCCTATATATTTCGGCGCTAACTTCGCCGCGTAGTAATTTGCTGCATCAGATAATACAAAATTTTTCCTCCAAACTAACTCTCCTGGCATATATTGCACATCTCTTCTCCTAAGGTTATAATTTCTTGCTAACTTGGCACTGGCCTCCTCTAACCTCACTCTAACGCTAGACCTAATCTCTTCGAGTCTCTTTGTTCTTTCTTCACAATTAATTCTCTCCTGCTCTCCTAATAATTCGATATATCTCCTACTGCCTTCCAACGCCATTTCCCTACCAAAATTTACAAAGTATGGCGTAGCTCCTAACACTTCATGCTGCGCTGTTCTAATACAGCACGCTACCTTTGCTAATTGCTGGTCCCAACTCCTTTGGTTATCCGCTACGTAAGCCCTAAGCGTTGTCTTAATTATCTGGTTTATCCTTTCGACCGGATTAGCCTGCGGGTGATAGTGGGCGGTGTGCCGGATTTGGGTACCATACGCACCGCAGAGCCCCCGCAGTTCGCGACTACTGAACTGGGGTCCATTGTCGCAGACCACCAACCGAGGGACACCAAACAAAAGAAACACCTGATTCTCTAAGATTTTACAGACGCGCTCCGCCGTGGCAGTCCGTAAGGGAAACAACAGCGGGAACTTCGAAAAGTAATCCACGACCGTTAAAATATACTGGTAGCCCTGTGTCGACTTCGCCATGGGCCCTACCAGATCAACACATATCATTTCCCAAGGCTCGATTGCCTTTGACCTCTCAACAAACCCCCAGCTGGCTGTGTGTTATCAGGCTTCACCTGTTGGCAAATCTTACATTTTCGAACATATTTCGCGATATCCGCCTTCATCTGCGGCCAATAAAAATTTTGTGCAACCCTAGCGAAAGTTTTCCGAATGCCCATGTGACCGGCCAACTGGTCATCATGACATTTACTCAGAATCTCAGCCCTCTCCTCTCGACCAACAACCTTTTTCCAATCCAAAGAATCACCGTAAATAGAGGGGAATTCTGACTTAACGAATTTGTAGAGGCAGCCGCCTTCTACTCTCCACGCTTGGTACGATAAGGGTCTCTTTTCTACAGACCGAATCATCTTCGAAAACCAGGGGTCACTAGTGGAAACTTCAGCAACAGGCACACTACGGGACAACATATCTGGAACCACATGTTCCTTTCCCTTCCGGTGGACAATCTCAAAGTCATACTGCTGGAGCTTTAGCGCCCAACGCGCTAACCTACCACAAGGATCCTTCAAGTTGTTCAGCCAAACCAAAGAATAATGGTCAGTGACGACAGTAAACCTAGCGCCTTCAACATATGGACGCAATTTCTCGACCGCCCACAAGACCGCTAAACACTCCTTCTCTGTCGTCGAATAATTTTTCTCATTTTTATTCAGGGACCTACTCAAATATGCTATAACCCTCTCACCGTCCTCAAATCTTTGGGTCAAAACTGCTCCTTTACCGAAATCAGACGCGTCTGTCTGGATTGTGAAAGGCTTCTCAAAATCTGGACAGCTCAAAACGGGTGCTGTCACCAGGCGCTCCTTCGCCTCCCTAAAGCTCCGTTCACAGTCTTCGTTCCACTCGAACTTTCGGTTTTTCTTTGTTAATTCGGTGAGAGGCCTAACTAACTCAGCAAAGTCCTTAATAAATCTTCGGTACCAGGAAACTGTACCTATAAATTACCTAACCTGTTTCACATTTTTGGGCCTTTCGATGTTAACCACCGCTTCAACCTTTTCTGGGTCTACGTGTAGACCGTGCTTGTCTACCACGTAGCCTAAATACTTTAACTCTGGCCTACAAAAGTTGCACTTATCCCCATTTAACCTAAGGCCCGCTTTAGCTAACCTTTCTAAAACTATCTGCAGAATCTCTAGAGGTTTATTGAAGTTATTTGTAACGATAATGATGCCATCAAGGTAAACAAAGACATGGGACTCTAATTCGGGACCTATAACTGAATCTATGAATCTTTGCCAAGTCACGGGTGCGTTCTGCAACCCGTATGGCATACCATTAAATTGGAATAGACCTCTTCCTGGTACTGTAAAAGCGGTAAAGGGTCTCGACTGCACCTCTACCGGGATTTGCCAATACGCGGACTTAATGTCCAGACTGGACAGGAACCTGGCGTCCCTTAGCTTATCTAAAGACGCCGAAACATAAGGAAGGGGGTAGCTATCTCTCTCTGTACATTTATTTAAAACCCTATAGTCTACACAAAACCTATAAGACCCATCTTTCTTCCTAATCATGACTACGGGGGACGCCCAAGGACTATGCGACTTTTCAATTACTCCCTTATCGAGCATGTCTTTTAACTCCTCGTCTATACGCGACTGTATGACGGGAGGCACCGGGTAATACCTCTGCTTCACAGGTTCGACTCCTGCATTTACCCTAATCCGATGCTCAACAAGGT
>NW_023458557.1:33844893-33849840 GCF_013731165.1 Rhagoletis pomonella | reverse complement strand
ACGCAGAAAGGTGTTCTCTGCAAAAGGTGTTCAGCCCCTTTTCTTTGGCAACACAGAAAGGATAATTCTACGTTGTGAGGGTTATAATCCCTAAGCCACTCTCGATTTGTTCCGTCCATTTTGACCTGGTTCCCGCAAAGTGCACTACTACCTAAAACTTGTTTCATTACCTTTTTTGTGCAAAATGATTATCTGAACGCTCGAAGCGCTGCCACTAAGGGCCATTTTTTCAGTGCACGGCCGTGGTTTAAACTCAGATTAAACGCCTGATCTGGCTGGCTTAAACTAAGATCAGCCAATAAGATGTCAGGCAGCTGGCACTGATAAACTGGCCCTAAAATTAGCACCTATAGAAAAAATACTTCTCTGGTGTTACTGCCGCCGTGGCGAATATATGTTTCTATTTATTTTTCTCCTGTTTACGCGAAAAACAATGCAGATAATAATTTTCGTTGAATTTCATCAAGAATCTGTACATTTATGCTTTTGTTTGATAATTCCTCGAATTTTAAGTGTTAGCAAGAACAAGCCGAGCCGATCAAGAATCACACCTGACAGTTTTGAAGTGCTTTTTGTTTAATAAACGCATGGCTTTCAGTTCTAGAAGAATTAAAGTCAGTAGAGACATTTTTTTTATATTTTTGCTGCATTTTAATTGCTTAATCTCTTTTGCACTAGAGCAACTGTCCAAAATTTCCAGCAGTAAATTGGCACAGCAGAAATGTCAAATTTTCTTACCATAGTAAAAAGTTTTTTTTTCACCATAGCACTTTTCTAAAATTTAAAATTTAATTTTAAATTTTTTAAATGAAAAAATAATAACTGAATTATTTCCTTAAAATTTTAAAGCTTGTTTTACTGATCTCGTTAATTATTAGAGCATTATAATATCATTTTACTATTTTGTTATTGCTTAGTACAAAATGTAAACATTTACTTACCAAACCTTTGTTTTATTCGGTGATGGAAACAAGACCGAAGGATACTTAAGTATTTAAATATTTATTATGTTTATTTTATATTGCTGTAAATAATTTTTTAGATTTTAGCATTAATATTTTGGATTCATCTTATGTATTTGTTTAATTACTGCAGCATTTACAATTTTCTTTTAATAATATCAAGATATATGAAATGCTTAAATTTATTTATCTAATAATAATGCAGCACACAACCTTGAAATCTAAGAAAATTTCTGAAGAAGGTCACATTATACAGCAGCACACAACCCAGTGCCTTCCTCAAGGGTGAATATAGCTACAACAACAACGATTACTACAACAACAACCCAAAAAGGTTGGCTACTGTCTATTAGTGATGTGCCGAGTTGGCTATTTTTGGTACTCGAGTATTTTGGTACTCATTAAAAAAAGAATCGAGTCAGGATTCGAGTCAGATACTCGGATCAAGTATTCGAGTTCAGAGCTCGGTATTCGAATACGTTATAGATTCGACTGCTGAACATGCACCCAACCGAAATGCCGACTTTTTATTTAACATGATATTATTATTAACTCCAAGATAGTATATCCGATTTATGTAGATCCAAACATAGAAATCTAATTCTTACATACTTACAAATAATAATTAAAATTAAATAAATATAGGGTTCAATAACAGTTGCTTTATTTATCATAGTAGAACTAGAACTTAGTAGTATGTCATAAAAAAAATATCCAAAGTAAATAATGAGTTAAAAAAAAATAAATCTTCAGTACCTTAAAAGTTCAACTAGTACTTCAATTATAATGCCAATATTCCATGAGATCTAGATTCATAAACAACAAAATTACTCCTTTGGAATTTAAAATTCCTTTCATCTTTGGCAATTAATACCTATAACGATATTAAAATTAATTTAGTTGTGTGGTGTATTTGGTAAATATATATACATATATATTTTTTTTTAACGCTAAACCGCCATTTATATATCAAAAATACCTGATTCGGTGTTTGATAATTATAAGTACTCGAGACCCGTACTCGAGTCTGTGTATGCGAATACTATAATTTGCTTACTCGAGTACGTGAGTACTTCTAAAATACTCGAGTCAGAACTCGAGTCGACTCGACTCGGCACATCACTACTGTCTATAATGTGCGAGCCACTCTCGTGGCTGGATCGCGTGCAATCCGTGTTGACTTCTTCCGCAAGAAAGAAATGCACGTTTCAATCGTTCCACTGTTATTTCTCATGCTCGAATTTCGCATGCCCGCGGGGTCGGGCGCGCACGCTGGCAAATAAAAATTCATTCCGACCATTCTGCACGCAGAGTTTTATATATGTTTGCAGAAATGTTTTTTACAGAAGTTGTTGTTAAAAATTTTCCTCCACGAGGCGCAGAAATTGCTTAAATGTTTAATGTTTCATAAAAAAATTATTGAGAAGCAAAAAAAAATATTTTTGGTACGCAAATAATTTCATTGTATAGTTTAATGTTTTTTAAATCTGCACCCAAAAAAAATTTTTCATTCGGACACTTACTTTCAAAGTAAAAAAAAAATTCAAAACACTGGAAAAATTTTCAATTGTTGATTAAAAAAAAACTATTTGGAATTTTGCTTCAAAATTTACACAGTGTACTTTTCGACTACAAAACTCGGCGCTGCCTGAATGTCATTGAAAAATATTAATCTTGATAAATTCGGGGCCCACTTGAGGAAGCCTTACCCATATGCATGGTGTCCAGGCCTCATTCCAGAATTTGTGCGGTTCGGGCGATTGCAAATGACCATAACATGGATGGCATGTTCGAATGAATCTGGATGTATCTGAGGGCAACAATGTTACAAAATCGTTAAAGTCGCATAACTATGGTTCATGTTTTATTAGTCGTGCGGTCTTCTTCTTTTTTTCGTAGACCAACTACACACACGGGTTGAACGTGAATCGACGGCCTGAACGATGGACAACCTTTGATTAGAATTGCAGACAGTACGTCTACATCAGTTTGCGAAGAAGACTTGAGAGAAAGAATGCCCTTCAAAATGTCTTCCGAGGAAATATGTAGGGTACCTAGGTTAAGAAAAGATGATATTTCGGAAGAAAAATCAGGAGAGTGTATATCGTCCTTGACGTAATTAGTCATAAAAAATTCGACAAACAAATTAGCTGCATCGACGACAGGCTAGTAGCAAATTTGTCATCTAGCATTACGGAAGCAGATATACTTGAGCACAATTTTTTAGATTTCACCAAATTCCAAAATGACTTTGAATTAGCTTTAATATTCTGCTCAGTGCCCCGAATATATTTTTTATAAAGCAGATTGTTTAAAGATTTATATTCCTTAAGATAGTGTTGGTGTTTTACAAAAAGTGACTGATTACTAGTTGCTTTGAATTTCTTTAAAGACTTGTTTTTGAGATTTTTAAGTTTTTTTAAATCTTTGTTATAACACGGCTATTTGTATGGCCGCTTCTTTTTTAATGGTATGTTTTATGGGCAAAATTTGTTCATTACTAATTTAAAAGTGGAAAAGCAGCTGAGCATATCTAGGCCAGAAAATAATTCATTCCAATTAAAGTCTAAAAGGGAGTTATTTAAACTTGGATAGCCACAAGATACATAATTAAAAACATTTCTATCAATAGGTGATATGGATGAGAACTCATAAAAATTTAGCTTAATATCTAATAGCACAGTAAAATTAGATAAATTTGGTGGGAAATTTAAAAAAAATTTTTAACAGCGATTTTTTGATGCAGTTTACTTCTATTTGACACGTAGATCATGGATCCACAGTCTTGCTCCTCAATTTCATTTGGCAACATTCCGCCATCTTGGATTTAAGTTTTTTGGTTTGTTTTGCGATTTGCAAGCTTATTTTGCATTTTTCGTAAAAACTGGTTAAATAAAAATATGTAGAAAATTTAATTTCCTACATTTGTTATATAGAAAGTTTTTTAAAAATAGCATTTTTGATTGTAAAAAATTAGCAAAAACTGCGAAAAAATTTTACATTGTCACGGTTTTCGCCATTTCTTGACAATTTCTGTTCTGGAAATGAGTTTTACGGCGCATCGCGTACATCGCTATGTTTATCGCGTTCCCGGCCGTGAGCTAAGTGCCGTACAAACAAATTGTTTGTACAAAAGTTGTGGAGAATGAAATTCTCTGCAACTTTGAAATTTCAATATGCTATGTATTTTCAACAGAAATTGTCAAAAAATGCGAAAACCGTGACAAAGTAAAATTTTTCGCAGTTTTTGCCAATTTTGTACAATAAAAAAATGTTATGTTAATGTTATTGTGGCTTATTAACATTTTGATTTTAATATTTTTATTGAGCTTTGTACCACGACTGTTTATTAGAAAAAATTGAAAAAGCAACAAAGTCTAAGGGCCGTTTGCACCATGTCTAGTTAATTCTAACTCCCAGTTAAACATCTTTATCGACGTTATCGACACCCATCATATAACATGTGATCGATAAAGCAGTTAATGTGCTTAACTGAAGGGTGTACCTCCAATTAGCGTTAACTAGACATGGTGCAAACGGCCCTAAGCGGTAGAAGTTATAGCAGCTATTTCGGAGATCACCACATCTCTTCATCAGACTTCTTTTTCTAGACTTCAGCAGGGATCGAACCTGCGAATTCGATGTTCAAAGTCAGAACCGTTAATCACTGAGCTATGTACATCCCGTAAACTCTTGCTGCTAATTCATTTTCCTTATTCAACCAACTACTATCAAGTGCAGCTGATTTGCCGTTATTTAAACTCGACAGCGTGGTTGTTGTTGTCAATTCTATACATCCATTTGCTTATTTTGCTTTTTTGTATAGTTTCAGGCAGGCTCTTCCTAAACTATGTATTTGTCAATGTTATTGTGGCTTACTAAATAATAAACAATCGTGGTACAAAACTCAATAAAAATATTAAAAATAAAATGTTAATAAGCCACAATAGCATTGACAAATACATAGTTTAGGAAGAGCCTGCCT
>NW_023458557.1:33800071-33844793 GCF_013731165.1 Rhagoletis pomonella | reverse complement strand
CATCACTGTTTGAGCATTGATGTGCTCAGCTCACTGTTGCCAAGGTCGTGCATTTTGCACTAAATTTAGTGCTTTTGGGAAACCAAAAAGCCAAAATAATTGGAATTCAATGCTTCGTGCGGTATTTAGTGATGCTTTTTTAATTTAAGCCCACCGAATGCGTAGGTATATATGTATGTATGTATACACTAAACACTAATATTCTACATTAAGATGGAATTCATTTACTGAATAAAATGTGAGGAATAGGTAAATTAAATATGTTTTGAGTTGTTATAAATGTATTGAAATTAATTTATTAATAAAAACGTGCAGCCCCATTCTGAATACTCCCAGGGAGTTTGTTCTCCGGGAATTTGTTTCTCCCGAGAAAGAAATCCTCCAATAATTAACTCCCAGGAAGTAGCATTTCCCCGAAAATTTGGAAGGAGAAAATTCAAACTTCGCAAGTGCTGTTTGATACTTTTTTGACAGCTCAACTCCGCCATTTAATAATAAAAAATCCGCAGGGAATTTTTATTCATGATAGGAGTAAAGGGAAAAGAGAGAAAACTCCCAGGGAGTTCAGAATCGGCCTGGCGCGATCGTGTTGGTTTTGTCTAATTTTGACAACTGAAAAATATTGGCGAAAAAGACAAAAAACACACTTTGCTAAGTATACTTCTTTATCCAGCTTTTTATAAAACAACAGGAAAAGTCTGCTAATTTATCCGATTCCTTTTAATAGCTGCAGCAAATCTAGAGAAAATAATCAAATTGCCGTAAGTAACTTCGAAAATTTTAAATATATTTCCAGAAATCAGAAAGCGAATATGGGTCAAATAGATATAGTTCTCATCTAAAGAAAATATGAAATTTGACACTGGACTGTATGGGCGAATAAAGGCTGTTTTTCATCATGTCGTATTTTGACAACAAAACAACAAAATTTGGCGACATATTTTGACACAACTTTCTTTCCTTTATCACTACCTTTATCGATGATATTATCAATGATGATGATATAAATCAATCAAAATACCATTTTTTAGTCCCATTTGACAATTTGTTTTCACTCATTTGACCGAAAATGCAATTGAATTTGACCTAAAATTTGAAAATAAGCGTTAAAATTAATAGAAAAATATACAAATTTGAGGATAAATAAGTAGTGTTAATTTTTCGTAGTGGCTGCTCTAAATGCAATGTAAAATGTTTAAGATAATACATAATATGACTTTTTTACCGACTTCAAAAAAAGAAGGAGGTTATCAGTTCGTCGGAATATTTTATTTTTTTTTTATGTATGTTACCGCATAACTATGGACCACGTTAACCGATTTCGATAATTTTTCATCGGAAAGGTGGTATCTGAAGGGTGGTCCCATACTAATTTTGTTTTTGAAATTAACGATAATCTTAAATTTTTATATGAGAATTGAAGTCGGTTTTGTTTTTTGCTTAAAAATTACTTGTTAATTTCTTCCTTTTGACCACTTTTCTTTAAAATTGTTTATTCTTCAAAATGAAAGCGAAGCTTCTCCCGTGCCTACAAGTAAATCCGATATATGAGCACGGTAAAGGAAAAAAACTGAAAATGCATCTGATCAAAAGTTGAGTGTACCTAAAATCTAGTGACTGTACCTAATGTACCTTTACTTCATCAAAAGTCGGAAAAAGGTACAATTTTACCTACTTTTTCATCCCTGGTGTATACGTATACGAACTGCGGCGCTGGCGTGGCTAGTGAGCAAAAATTTCCCAGCTATGGTGTTAACCATTTTTAGTGCAAATTAATAGGGGCGGAGCTAAAGGTGGAGTTAAAGGTGAAATTTTCAATATTTTTAAAAGTTTATATATCGAAAACTATTGCACCACTTTTCAAAGTGTGGATATCGTGTGAAGGACAATTGAAAGGCGTTTTATTTGATATGCATATTAATACATACATTTATACACATTTCAAAAAAAACTAAACGAAATTAAAACCATTTTTTAATAAAAATGTTAATGTTTTTCTAAAAAAAATACGTAATTAACTATATATACAAAAATACCATTTTTAAAAAGTGTATAAAAATATCTTTAATTTGATGTATGCTATGTTGCAGTGCGCGCTTCCCCTCCGCAGCGCCTGGGTTCAAGCCCTGGTCAAATTAACATCGCAAAAAATTTAGAAAAAAGGTTTTTTCTTAACAGCGGTCGCCCCTCGGCAGGCAATGGCAAACCTCCAAGTGTATTTCTGCCATGAAAAACAGCTTCTAATAAAAATTCAATCGCCGTTCGGAGTCGCCGTAAAACTGTAGGTCCCTCCCCTTTGTGTGACAACATCAAGGCGCACGCCACAAATCGGCCAAGCACTAACATATGCGTAAGCGGCAGTCTATTATTATTATTATTATGGTGCAAAAATTCTTTTGCGCAGGCGGCCTTCAAAATTTTAATTGTATATAAAAATATGGTTTTATATGAAAAATTGTCGCAGGCAAAAAATTACACAGTTGTTTATTTCACTGTCGGCGGATGCGCTTAAACCTAATTAATAATAATAATAAACCTTAACCGCTTAAACCTAACTATATAAAATATATATATCAGTGTAAAGATATTTCTCTGCTCTTTCTAACAAACTCATCACTTAATATAGTTAACTACGTATTTTTTCTAGAAAAACGTTCAGTTTTATTAAAAAAATTGTTATAACTTCGTTTTTTTTTAGTTTTTCTCGAAATATGTATATAAGATATATAACGATATGCATATCAAATAAAAGGTCTATCAATTACTTTTTCAACCATATCCACATTTTGAAAATCGAAAATATCCATAGTTTTGGAAATATAAGCTTTTAAAAATATTGAAAATTCCACCTTAACCCCCCTCTAGCTCCGCCCCAATTAATTTGCACCAAAAAAAATTTACTCCATTGAAATCAGTAGAAGAGAGCGGACCATGCCTACTTTTAGTTTTTGTTTTATCTCAACGGCCGCTATACTGTACTTATGCCTTACTAATAATAGTTATTTTAAATAATATTTTTTTGACAAATTTGGGTGGAATTTCATAAATTTGCCCATTATACTTTTCTGATGCTGGTAAATTTTATTTAGATGTGCTAATCTTCTATATTAATAAAAATGTTGTGTTCGTATGTCACGGTCGTCAAAACTCGAGAACGGCTGAACCGATTTGAATAATTTCTTTGTTGTATTGTTCGGTATAATACTAGAACCACTGATACCGCAAAAAATTGGAGGGTTGCCACCTATTTGAAAATTTTTAAACCCAAATATATTGATAAAATTAACGAATTATTACAATATGGGTATTAGGTTATAGAGGTTTAAGAAAGATAACTGTTGGAAGTATCTTTGAGGACGGTTGCCACCTATTTGAAAATTTCAACTCAGTTTAATTAATAAAAATAAATGAAATGTTGCAATGTGGGTACAAAATTAAGTAGGTTTAAGAAAGATAACTGCTGGAAATGCCTTTTAGGAGGGTTGTCACCTATTTGAAATTTTTAACTCAGTTAAATTGATAAAGCAAATAACATATGGCCATGTGGGTGTTAACTAAAGAGTTTTAAGAAGGCTTATAGCCGAAAATATGTTTGAAGAGGGTTGCCATTTGTTTGAAAATTTAACTAAATTTAATTGATAAAATAAATGACATATTACAATATACATAGGTATCAAATTAAAGGTGATTGTCGGAAATATTTTGGAGGAGGGCTGAAAATTTTAACTCAATTAAATTGATAAAATAAATGAAATATTACCATGTGGGTATCAAACTAAAGAGTTTTAAGAAGGCTTACAGCCGAAACTATGAGAAACTTTGAGGAGGGTTACCACCTGTTGGAAGATCTAACTAAGTTTAATTTATAAAATAAATCACAATACAAATTAAAGAGGCTTAAGAAAGATAACTGTAGGAAATACTTTTGAGGAGGGCTGCGACCTATTTTTATTTTAGCTCAGTTAAATTGATAAAATAAATGAAATGTTACAATGTGGGTATTAAACTTTAGATTTTTAAGAAGGATTACAGCCGAATAAAAATTTTGAGAAGGGTTGCCACCTGTTGGAAAATTTGACTCAATATAATTGATCAAATAAATGGCTTATTACAATAACGGTATCAAATTAAAGAAACTTAAAAAACAGACTGTAAGAAATATTTTTGAGAAATTTGAAAATTTTAGCTCAGTTAAATTGATAAAATAATTAAAAAATTGCAATGCGGGCAATAAACTTTAGACTTTTAAAAAGGCTTGTAGTCGAAAATATGTAGGAAGAGGGTTGCCACCTGTTTGAAAATTTAACTCAATTTAATTGATAAAATAAATGACTTATTACAATAAAGGTATCAACTTAAAGACGTTGACTGTTGGAAATATTTTTAAGGAGGGTTGCCACCTATTTGAAAATTTGAACTCAGTTAAATTGATTAAAGAAATGAAATATTGCAATATGGGTATCAAACTAAAGAGTTTTAAGAAGACTTACGGTCGAAAATATGTTTGAAGAGGTTTGCCACCTGTTTGAGAATAAAACTTCATTAAATTGATAAAATAAATGAAATGTTACAATATGAGTACCAAACGAAAGGTATTTAAGGAATCTTGATTTGAAAATACTCTCAATAGAATTATGCAATATATAAAAGTAAACTGAATATATTTGAATTAAATGAAATATTACATAACTGGTTCGAAACGGAAATCGTTTGGGAAAGCTTTCCAAGAGAAATTTTTTGTTAATGTTTTCACTTATCCAAACCCGGATAGATAAAATGAAGAGAGAGTTTACAACATCTTATCAAACGAAGTGATCATATTATCAACGAAGATTTGGCATACAAATTACGCACAGAAAAAAAATTAATAAATAACAACTGATACAAATGAAAAAATTATAAACAGCGTAACGAAAACGTAAAAATATCCAATGAAATAAAATAATGAAAACTTAAAATTTGTATCACCATTTCCTTACAATAACACAGTTAACAGTTAAATTTTAATCATAAACAATTTTGTTTGGGGTCGCCATAGCCTACTAAGTATATTCCGAGTAAAGAAATTTTTAATAATAATAGATAATATTATTATGATTATTATTATTATTACTATTGCGAACTCCTATTATATGCGCAAACAGACATTCTCAAATTAAAGCTAAAGCAGAAGGGCATTTACGATCGCATGATGCAAGTGTTAACATAATAAGAGCTGCGTGTAATTTCTGGCGTGTGCCGATGACATCGACGTCATCGGTAACAAAAACCTCGAAGTCTGTTCTGCCTTTCCAAGTTGGATAACGAACGATAACAACATCAAATAAACAGTCAGCACATTCGCGCCTGGGCACCCACGTCACTGTTGATAGTTACAATTTCGAGAAAGTAGAGAATTTCGTTTACTTGGGAACCAGCATTAACACCGATAATAATGTCAGCATTGAAATTCAACTCAGAATCACTCTAGCCAAAAAGTGCAACTTTGGACTGAGTAGGCAATTCGGGAGTAAAGTTCTCTCTCGACGTACAAAAACCACACTCTATGGCGCAGAAGCTTAGACAATGACAAAATTCGATGAGGCGGCTATTGGAGTATTCGAAAGAAAGATCTTACGAAAGATTTACAGGTCTCTCCGCCTTGGAGACGGGGAGTATCGCGGACGATGGAACGATGAGTTGTATGAGCTTTACAACGAAATGGTCATAGTGCAGCGAATTAAAATACAGCGGCACCGTTGGCTTGGACATGCCATTCAAACGGGAACCGACGTTCCAGGTCTGAAAGTATTTAACTCGCAATCCGCTGGTCTTACTAGAAAAAGAGTTGGCACCCACTGCAATGGAGAGACCAAGTTGAGAAGAATTTGGCTTCATGTGGCATTTCCTATTGGCGTCAGTTGCCACAGAGATAAACGACTGACGTTCTTTGTCGAGCTCGGCCAAATGGGTTAGGCGGTTCCAGCGTCAAATAAGGAGAAAATAATATCTGGGGACCTTTTTCTTGGATACGCCTGGAGGAACTAGGAAAACATTCCTTATCAGATTGATTCGGGGGACGGTTTGTTCAAAAAATTACATAAGCTTAGCTAGGGCTCCGCCTGGAATTTCTGCGACATTGTTATTAGGTGAAAGAATTACTAATTCAGCAATCATACGTGCAATATTTCCAGAAGATCCGGTATGGAAAAAGTAATACGAAAATTTAAACTCATTGTTTGGGATGAGTGTACAATTGCACACAAAAAATTGCTTGAGGTTTTTGATCGATTCTCGCGAGATTTGCATGGATTTTGCGAGATTGCATTGATGTTGCTCTCAGGAGATTTAACGCAAACATTGCCTGTAATTTCCCGATTAACACTAGCGGGCGCGATAAATGCTTGCCTGAAATAGTCTACATCGTGGCAAAGGTGGAGGATTCCCATGATTCCGACCGATACACAATTTCAATTTAAAAGATTGCAATTCCCAATTCCATTGGCATTCGGAATCGCAATCAATAATGCCCAAGGTCAACCTTTGGAAAAGTGTGGTTTAGATTTAGATGCGGATTGCTTCTCAGATGTTGCATGTTCCCGTGTCGGCAAACCAGATATCCTTGATATCTATGCAGAGAATGGCAAAACGACAAATTACTTATGTATTACAAAATCAAACTTATATGCGACGTATGCTTTGTTTTGTTAATCATTTATCATCTATGTAACAGGAATATGCCACAGCAAAGCGTGGCAGGGTACAGCTAGTATGACATAAAATATCGTTATTTCAATATAACAAAATAATAATTTACATACAATTTTCCTTTTTGTACTTTTTGATTCGCGCGTACGAACGGCCGTTTGCGATCGAATGAGAATGATTAACGATTACACTATTTGGAGTACGTTCACGGAACGGATAATAGCAAATTACGATAGCAGGGATACGATCACGTATCGTGTAATACCGAATAAATAAAGTTCATGAAGTTGATTTAGTAAATCCTTTATTTTAAAAATGAGATCTTGTTATAATATAGTTTTTAAAACCAAAAACGAATATAATACCTTCAGAGGGTAATAAAAAATAACAAAAATCACTTATATAATAGTGATGTACAAATAATTTTCTTTAAAAATACGCATACTTTTTAAAAATATTTGTTTCAACACATTTTGCAATAGGACTGCGCAATTATTAAATTTATTATAACTCATATTAATTGATTAATCGCACAATGTGCTTTTAAGAACTCGGCGTTAAAAATTAAATAAAAACCTATAATAAAGCGAGGTCAGCTATTTCCACAATTTCTACAAAATCACCTATACTGTCTGAATTATTTACATTTCTGTTGTTGTCATATATTGAGTTATTCAACCTTGATAACATACTGTTTGATATTGGAAACGTTTTGCAGCAGAAACTATTAGCCTTCATATAACACTTTGTTCGAACTATTGAATTAATTAAGGCTTTCCAACCTCATGCTATTTCGAATCTTAGTTTTTGTTGAATTCATTACGGAAAAGACGCGCTCAACAAAGCATGTTAGTGCGGCAAGGATGATAGTATGAATCTACTTATATTTCCAAACATTTTATTGCCTGTTGCGGTTTTCACTCCGTAAGCAATTATCCCAAATTCTTCAGAGTCGGATAGAATGGTTGCGAAAAAAGTTATTCAATGGGAAAGTTAAAAGATTTAAATATTCAGTTTCCGCTCCTTTTCTTTTCTTCAAAGTCAAATAGTGAATTGGCAGGTCCCTGAAACTCGCCCTCTTGTGATTCACACACTTTTCTGGTGACAAAATCAAAGCTTTTTTAAAAGTATTTAATTGACTAGGTAATCGTTTAAAAACCTCTTCAATTAGGGTGATTAAACATTTTTGACAGTATTTTAATATGCTTCTTAAGTCAAGTTTATCACGCAATTCATTAGCTTTTTTATATTTTTATAATTGGAAAAAATTTATTTGACGTCCTTTTTATATATTGAAGTATGAAGTGTTTTAATATTAAAAATTTATTAAGTGTCAGGCGAGGCATTCAGGTTGCATTAGTGCAAAGAAGTAATTTGGAGGAGCGGCGCCGGTTGATGCGTAGTGGAGTCGGCACCGGATTTGGAAACCATATTACCAAGGCGCACCTCTGCGGTTGGAACACCCACCGACCGCCGATAATTATCACCTTTTTGTGTGTCTGTGTTGTTCAAAAGTTATTGTTGTCGGAAGGCTTCCTCAGATTGTATTTCCCTAACCCATCCTTTTTAGCATCATGTACCCTGAGCCCAGTCATTTCGGTGGGTTAAAGTTACCCCCGGAAGCAAGGGCGGTAGTGCGAGGGGGTTCGTAAACTTTGGGTTGGACCTCACCTCGGGTGCGCCCCAAAAAAAACAAGGTTTTGTTATATTTTCAAATGTTGCGTTTTATCTGTTTTTGGCTTTGTGTATTTCGGCCCACCCTACATACAATCCACAAGAAAGGCGATCCCGCCATACCCGCCAACTACCGCGGGATCAGCCTTCTAAGCATAGGTTACAAGGTTTTATCCAGCGTATTGTGTAAAAGACTGCAACCCACCGTCAACGAACTAATTGGGCCTTATCAGGGTGGCTTTAGACCTGCAAAAGCCACCATAGACCAGGTATTTACAATACGCCAAATCTTGAGAAAGACCCGCGAGAATACGATCTACACACACCACCTATTTGTCGATTTCAAAGCTGCTTTCGACAGCACGAAAAGAAGTTGTTCTGCCCTCCCGGGAATAGATAGAGAAGCAAAGCGAATGGGTCTGGTGGTGAACTAGGACAAAGCGAAGTATCTCCTGCCATTAAACAAACAGTCAGAGCACACGCGTCTTGGCACCCACGTCACTGTTGACAGTTACAAGTCTGAAAAAGTAGACGACTTCGTTTATTTGAGAACCAGCATTAACTCCAATAATAATGTAAGCCTTGAAATCCAACGGAGAATCAGTCTTGGCAACAAGTGCTACTTTAGACTGAGTAGGCAATTGAGAAGTAAATACCTCTCTCGTCGTACAAAAATCACACTCTATAAGTCACTCATCATGCCTGTGCTGGTGTATGGCACGGAGGCATGGACAATGAAGACATCTGATGAAGCGGATCTTGGAGTTTTCAAGAGAAAGATTCTGGAAAAGATTTACGGGCCTTTACACGTTGGAGATGGCCAGTACCGCAGATGATTTAACGATGAGCTGTATGAGCTTTACAATGATATAGACATAGTGCAGCGAAATAAAATTCAGCGGCTCCGCTGGCTTGGCCATGTCATTCGAATGCACATAAACGTTCTGGCTCTGAAAGTATTCAACGCGGGTCGCGATGCTGGTAACAGAGGGAAAGGGAGAACTTGGCTGCACTTGGCATTTCCAATTGGCGTCAGTTGGCACAAAAGACTGGCGTGCTGTTTTGGACTCGGCCAAAATCGCTTAGGCGGTTACAGCGCCAATAAACAAGAAGAGGAAGTACAATAAAAACAAATTATATTATTATTATTACGTCGGGAATGTCAAATTCCATTTCCTTTGTCGTCAAATAAGTGAAAACACTTTGTCAAGTGGGATTTGTCTATTGCTTTCGATCAGGATAGGTCTTTAGCCATGTACATGCGCTGCTAAATCGGATATCTGTTTGTTTTTGGCCCATTTTTTCATAATTAGGTATCACCAGCCCTAAAAAGGATCCGGACCATAAAAGCGCGTTTGTGCTCCATGCTTTGCGAGACAGTCAGCCCTTTCGTTGCCTTCAAATCCTTCATGTCCCGGAACCCATTACAGAGTTATGCTATTGTGGGCTCCCAGATGGTTCAAAAGAGTTTTTCACAACTGTCCACAAACCTTGATTTCGTTTTAAAAGAGTCCAAGACCTTTAACGTTACCTGACTATCCGACATAATATTTATTTTGGTCCCATTTGTCCTTCTACCAAGACATTTGCGAGAACAGACTTCGATTGCGAAGACTTCCGCCAGGAATAAGGTTGGATATGGGCAAATTGACAGAGTTTTCTGGAATCTTGGTCCAAGCTGCCTGTTGCAGTACTCCAGCCATCTCGATCCATCGGTATACAGCACTTGGGAACCTTCGTCAATCAGAAATCCTCCAAAGACGGACTTAGTGCTCTTCACTAGGAAGCACAAGATACCCGACCTCGATACTATAACTCTAGAGGGAAAAACCCTTGAAGTAAAGGAAGAGACCAAATATCTAGGTCTCATACTAGATAGGAAACTAAAATGGGGCCCGAATATTGCAGATAGAGTGCGCAAAGCAACAGTAGCACCTTACTCTTGCGGCAGGTCAATAGAAAAAAGATGGGGAATGGAACCCAAAATAATACACTGGCTATACACAGCGGTATTTTGGCCAATTCTCTACCTCGACATAGTGGTATGGTGGGACACCCTCTTGGAAAGGGGTAAACTTTAAAAATATGGATAAGGTCCAAAGGCTCGCGTCTACACTCATAACTGGTGCAATGAGAACAACACCATCCAAGGCACTGTATGCCCTACTGAACTTTCTTTTGGTAGATCTACATGCCAAACAAGTCGCAAGCGTTGCGGCAATTCGTATGAATAGTCTAAATAAGTGGTCAAACACCAGTTATGGTCATAGTAGAAGCATTGCGGCAATTCGTATGAATACTCTAAATAAGTGGTCAAACACCAGTTATGGTCATAGTAGAAACTAACGGAGTTTTCGGAGCTTCCGGTTCGGTGGACTACGCCCTTCCGCACTCTGATCCCACTACAGCGTCTACGACCCTCCTACCCTCAAGGGACGAGTGGAAACGAGATGATCTAAGGAGTGGTGAGTCCATCCATGTATACACAGATGGCTCAAAGCTTGAGGGAAGGTTTCGTGGGGGTGTATACTCCGAACACCTGGGAATCTCCCATAGCTTTCGTCTTCCGGACCACTGTAGCGTCTTTCGGGCGGAACTGATGGCAATCGACCGAGCCATAAAACTGGTTAAGTGTGATATGATATCCCAAGCTGATATCTACATCTTCACTGACAGCCAGGCGGATTTCAAATTCCCTTGCGAAGCAGGCGACAACCTCCATGATAGTAATGAAATGCCGCACATCTCTTATCGAGATGGCTGAGGCATTTCACCCAAAGGTGATATGGGTTCCGGGACACTGCGACACAGGCCGATGAACTGGGAGACTTGGCACCAAACTCCCTAATGAGGATATAAACGATGAAATAGGAATACCCTTACAAACTTGCAAGCTATTTATCTCCGCGAGGCTCATTAAAGTAGCGAACAGCAGATGGCATGACGAAATCACCCGTTCCCAGGATAGTCGGGTCTACGTAACCGGAACGACCCAAATTTATATTTGGCCAAGGACTGTCACTCCAGCAACACTCCCCAAAAACTCTTCGGGGAACTTGTATGCTGCTACAACAACAAAAACGAAATCACCTGTAAAACTGCCAAGAAACTATGGCCAACACTCAGCGCTAAACGCTCGGTCCTACTTCTGAGCGTAAAATAAGTAGAATATCAGTTTGTTAGTATCTGTTATAACAGGACACTGCCTAATTGGCAGGCATGCCTATCGACTAGGCGTACGGCTACATGACTTCTGTAGAAGTTGTCAATATGATGAAGAGGAGGAAACGATTCTGTACCTTCTCCACACTGGGTAGACAATTCTTGAATAACGTGGAGGACCTTAGATGCGTCGAAATCAAGGATCTTCTAAAATTCCTGCGAAGCTCAAAATGATTTTAGGAGGGATTGGGAGCTACTGACACCACATGCGGTACCACAATGAGCCCTGAGCCTAAGTGTGTGTTACTGGCAAACGCGACAACCTACCTACCTTCGTCAATCATATTTACTATCGCTTCACACCAGTCCCTTTCACGAATTCTGACCTTGCAGATCTCAACTTTTGATGCTGGTCGTATTCGGTAGCCTTAAAGCGCTCTAGCAGGCCTTTTTTCAATCAGTCGGTGCAGATTGCTTAAGGTTACACTCGCGTTTATCTGCCAGTGTCGCATATGTAAAAACGGGTTTTGCTTCCGTATTGAAATACGTTAGTTGTGGTGATATTCCTCTAGTATTACCATGAGGTCTCTGACAGGCCTTGTTGGTAACATTCGAGAGATGTGAGTTCTGATTGAGCCTTTTGTCCAGAGTTACCCCTAGATACATCGCCTTCTTCTGATAACTCAATTTCTGTCAGGCATAATGGGGGACTTAGTGAGTTTATTGACATGCCCTTTTCAACGCACCAATCCTTGGCATATCCAACAATTGCTGCAAGAGTGTCATAATCCAAATAAAAAAAATAAATTAGTATCAGAAATGACCGCTATCTGTAATTCTATGTTGTGTAAACATTTCATAGCTTTACCGATTACCAGTAGCTTACTTGAACAAAATATGTATTCATTTTTACTATATGAGTATATGTAAATTCAAAACTTTAAAACTGTTTTTGTCGAGCTTTTGCGATATGCAGTTTATCACAACATTGTAGTTCAGTTACGGATGCCAGACGTACTGATTTTATCAGTACAGTACTGATTTTTCAACTTTTGTACTGATTTTATTAATTTCTTCAATCAGTACGCTAATGTCCTGATTTTTCAAAATTTGTACTGATTTGTACTGAATTTTCAATTCGAACAGAATATTTTATTGCTTAAACTGCACTGTGAAAAGGAATACAACAAAAATATCAACAGCTTTATGGGCATTTCGCTGGGTAGTTACGTACCAGTTGCGATAATGTAATGGAGCTTAAATTATCTAAAAAGAAGGCTGACTTTTTTTGATAACAACAAATTTGAATATTCGAATGGCTTTTGCCTGTAACTTAAGCTGCCTTTATATGCGGCGATTTTTAGGGAGGCGATAATCGCCTGCAAAAGTTGACTTTCTGTCTACTTTGAGGCAAGCGATTTTTGAGTCACCATTTACACGAGCAATGTTGAATCGCCAAAAAAATCGCCTCATGTAAATTCAGCTTTACAATTCTTTTTTCTCAATTTACTGACATTGTAAAAGAGTTTTGCATACAGGACATAGAGTTAGAAACTCTTTTTAGAAAATTCCTAGTCTTTCCGTGAGGAAATATAGACGAAGTCCTAAAAAAGTGGTACTTTTCCACAGTTTGAAAAAATATGTAATTTGGTTTTTTTTTTTACAATACCACACTCATACGAAGCAAATGAGAGGATCTTAAGTATAAGGTTTGCTTCCTTGCGCAAAGAGAGCAACCGGCTTCTAATTAAAATTTTTGAAACTGAACTTCAAATTAAAAGTAACTTAAAAAAAATTTATAGAATTCTTTGACTATTTAACTGAAAATGGAAATGATCGCATTATTGCTATTCAAAAATATGATAAATATAAAATAATTTATTGGCTCTTGTGAACAATGATGTTTACTCTCATGTTAAAATGAATAACTTTTTTATTTTTTTATGAACTATATTTTAATTATATACCAAAATATTGTTAAAAATAAGTACACTGGCGTTTTAAAGTATTATCTGTTACTTACATTCATAATTTCGCTTTGAATAAAAGTGTACTGAAAAGTACTGATTTTTTAGCATGAAAAAGTCTAACGTACTGATTTCCCGCATAAAAAATCTGGCAACCCTAAGTTCAGTTCAATTTAAATTAACTTGCAGACACAAAAAGTATATCGACAACTGAGTGGAAGGTCGACCCATCACGGCAGCCAGTTCGAAAACGCCCCATCGCATAAAACTTTTTAAGAACGCCATACTTTCATAAGTTGATTGAAGAACGCCCTATTTCAGAAAACACCCTCTCTCATAATTGGTCGAAGAACGCTCTACCGCATTTGAAAATGTGCAGAGATGGGGCGTTTTTGAACCGAATTCTGAGATAGGTCATTCCTCAATCAAATTCTGAGAAAGGGCGTTCTTCAACCAAATTCTGAAATAGAACGTTCTTGAAAAGTTTTCTCAGATAGGTCATTCTTCAATCAAATTCTGAGATAGGTCATTCTGCAACCAAATTCTGAAATAGGGCGTTCTTGAAAAGTTTTCTGAGATGGGCATTTTCAACTGGCTGCCGAGATAGGTCGATCTTCCACTCAGGTGTCGATATATGGATGTTCATATTGTATATACGTGACCCATTTTTTTATTAATACGGCGCTTTCTGCGTGACGGCAAGAGTGCATGCATACATATAATTACAAGTGGATAAAGTATTATCAAGATAAAACTTACGTCAAAATATATCGTAACCAGAACTTCATTTATAGAAACAAAAGTCCTGTGAGTTTAAAAAGCGCCAAACACTGCGCGCCATATTTGAATGCGTCTCGAAAAAACGCTAAATTTCCTTAGAGGATATTGACTATGTGATAAAAACCTAAGCCCCCCGCCCCTCACTCGGACCAAGCGTGGTTGTTTGAAAAACCGTCTAGTTTTGGAAAAGCCCATCCCTGGATTTTCGGGATGTCGTTATCACAATCCCGGGATCCCGGGATTAGTCCCGCGATTTAGATATCCGTTACTTTTCAACAACTTAAATCGAAAAAATCCTAGTATAAAATAAATAGTAAATAAATGGGTTTGACACCTACTTTTTTATCTTAAGGGACGTTTTTATTTTATTCTCTCTGACATCAGGATTTATTTTAAATGACCTTGTAATTTCAAAGATATGATTAATTCCAAACTTATTTAAAAAATTCAATGAAATGTGGAATAAAACAAGTAAGAGCAGGGCTGTCTTCGGATATGCCGTAAAGGCTGATTCACATACAACTTTCTTCGCTCTGCTTGATAGTTCTTTGCTTTGACATATAAGATCGATGTAGGCACATGCATGAGTATGCTCACATAAAAAACGTTTGAAGAAAAGCAAAGCAAAACGAAGCAAAATCTTGGGCAACTCTCAACTTTTGCCCGCTTTGGCAATCAGCTGTCTACATGTATCTTTTCTCGTGCGCTTGGAGTTGCATTTAATGACAAAAATAGGGTAAGTAGGAATTTTTATTGCTATTATTAATGCATATTATTATATTGCTATCTATTTTACCGATAAAAAATATGGAGGAAAAGGAGAACGCAAAAGCTGTCAAAGCGTTTATTGTAGCATACCTTCCGCGTTTCACGCTTTGTTGTCAAAGTTTGAACTGTCAAGCAAAGCGAGGAAAGTTGTATGTGAATGGCCCTTAAGCTTCTTACCTTTCATGAACATCCGAAAATTTTACTTTAACAGCCTACTGCATTTGAAATTACATAGTTGTTTGGGAGCTAAACAAAATTTTTATATCCACAGTATACATAGATGTACTTATATATAAAAAAAAGCATATCTAAAAAAACAGTGGTATGGAAGATATACCTTATAAACAGGGCCGAAAACTTTAAGCTTTTGCTTGGAATTGCTTATTTTGCTTATTCAGGGTTTCCAACCTTTATATTAACGATCATGCTTATTTTGCTTATTTCAATATATAAAGCCAAATACGGACCTCTTAGAAAACGGTCAAGAAATAAATTGCTATTATTTCGTGTGTGTGAATAGTAGTGTCCTAGGAGTTTTGACATCTGATATTTTACAGCCTGTTGTCTGACTTGTTCCTTCCGAAATAATGGAACTGGCATATATTTTTGTTGAAAACAAGGGTGCCAATAAAATTTTCAACTTATTCGTTGAACTAAAGAAATATTTAGAAATAATAACACAAAAATAAATTCGGTTTTATTAACCCGTAACATCAATTGCATTTCTGATCGGATACAAAAATTTTAAATCAATGGTTTGTCTGTACGGGTAAGCACAAGAGTATATTAAATTTGTTCGCATAACCGTTGTTTGTAACAGCCAAAACGAATCGAGATAGATATGGACAAATGTATACATAAATGATCAGAATGAAAAGAGAAGTCGATTAAGCCATGTCTGTCTGTCCGTCCGTCCGTCCGTCTGTCCGTGGAAACGATAACTCGAGCAACAATTGAGATATCTCAACGAAATTTGGTATGTAGGTTGCCGTTTATTCGCGGTAGGTTGAAAATTATTCAAATCGGACTAAAATTACACCCGCTCCCCTTATAATGGTAAATTTCAGAAATATGAAAACTCCGATATTTCAGTAACTGAGGACGCCAATTTACTTCAAGTTAATAGTTACAACAATCTCCTAACAATAAATAAGATTGCTATAGACTTTTAGGCGTAACACCGCCCCCTTTATAACTACAAACGTGTACCACGGTAACCACTTCATCGGTTTCTACCTAACTAGGCTCATTTATATCATTAAGCCTAACTCTGGATATTATCGAAAACGTTTGAAATCGGGTAAACACCCCAACTTATCATGCAAAGGTAGTTCAGAGGAAGTTGAAACGACGATATTTGATACCTGCGCCGGGTATATAAAGTTCGGTTTCGCCCGAACTTATACTTCTTTACTTGTTCTTGCTTATTTTCTTCGGCACCAATCTAAATGATTTTTACTGTTGTCTGTGATCGGTATGTAAAGGGGTTACACAATTTAATGCGCTTAGCTGCCTAAATAAAGGAGTTATATCGCACAATCTTGTATTTGAACAAACTTATACAGTACCGATGTTGACGATTTTCTCAGTAGCGTGTGTATTATAATTTAGAAAATAGCACACGAAATTTCTCGGTTTTCGCTGTCCAATTAAAGGAGTTTTAAAGTAAAACCATATCTGAGCAACCAGTTGTATGGAGGCTATAGGTTATAGTGACCCGATATTTGTAATTTTCACTGTAAGTATTGTATTGATAATGGGTGAAAGCAGTGCGAAATTTCATAATCCAAGCTGCATAAATGGAGGAGTTATAATAAAAGACCTCATATCCGAACAATCAGTTGTATGGGAGCTATAGGTTATAGTGACCGGAACTTTGTCATTTTCACTGTGTCTATAATGGGTGGAAATAGTACAAAATTTCATGTTCCTAGCTGCATAAATGGAGGAGTTATAATGAAAAATCTCATATCTGAAGAACCAGTTGTATGGGAGCTATATGTTATAGTGGTCCGATTTGTCTGGTTCCAACAAATGATTAATATATTATAAAAATACACCCACAAACGGGCAGACGGACATGGCTCAATCGACTCAGCTCGACGTTCTGGCCAAATAAGTGTACATTTCTTATTCTGGTACTTACAACCATCGTACCAAATTTGTAATACCATTTCATGCTCATGAAAGGTATAAATATGGGTACCAAATGAAAGAGAAAATTTCTTTAGAATTAAAAAAAAATAAAATTTTTGCATACACAAGGAAGAACAAGTAATTTTTTAAGCTGATAAAGTTAAAAGGACGAAATTCGAGGATGTTATCGTTTATATAAGTGCTTAACATATAATTTCTTCAAAAACAAGTATTGCGAAATTTCAAGGATACAATTTTAAAAGGACATTTTCAATACTTATTACTCCACAAAAAAGGTGAACCTGATTGAATTCTAGAGAATTTCTTCTTTAATTTGATACCCATACTTCTTCTCTAAGCACATTTCACTGAATTTTTTAAATCATTTTTGTATTACTGACGTAAGAGTAAGAAACTAAAAACGCAATTTTACTATATTTGGCCCATGGTTTCGCAAATATTTTGATTTTTGTGTGTAAAATTTAATATCGCACGGTGTTATATTTATAGACATTTATAAAAAAATATTAATTATTAAATAAAGAAAGAAATATAGCCAATACTGGTCAAGAAAAGGACCCTGCAAGAACAGTGACCATCATTTGACAAATCATTTGACTGGCAAGGCTGATAGAGATTTCTGTCACTGGCTACCTACAAGTTTCTATCACATTCTAAAGGGCAGTGTGAAAAATCTGATGTAAACATTTGTGTACATATGATCTTCCGTCTTCCTCCAACTTATGGCTTTATATATTGGTCTCTTTTTAACCAACGCAAAATTTGCAAATGTGTTAGTAAGATAAATGAGAATGTGTTAGTTTCCATCACACAATTCTTGTAGGGGAGTTTTTATTATTGCCATCAGTGCAAATTACAAATCCCGGTATTATTTGCCAAGAATCCCGGGATTTTCGGCACCTAAAAAGGCCGGGATCCCGGGATTACTAGCCCTAGCGACAACACTGGTTATAGTCAACATCGTTAATGCAAAGCTAATTCGTGGCAATTTTTAATCGAAACTACCCTATCCCTTTGAAGAAAAAAGCCAACTTTCATAAAATCCGTTCCCTGGCTATGGCTCACTCAAATAAAAATATATTAAACGTTTATAAATTTTATGACATTAAGGCAATGTGTCTAGTTATGACACATTAGTTGCGTTCCAGATGCTCACGATATTCACGCAGCTTTTTTTTTATACAAGAAAAGCGTTCCGGGTGCCAAAAAACCTGTAAGTCAAAGCACTTTTGTGAGAGTAACTTGCGCTCTCTCTCCAGTCAGAAGTTGCAGGTTTTAGTCCGAAGTTTTTCTTCCTGCAAGTGCATGAAAAGTGTCAAACGATAGGCAGGGTTGCATTTGTAAACAAAAACACAACGCGGTGAAAGCAATGAACCTTAAATGTGTTAAAAAATGGAAGTATTTATTTACAGAAAAAGGGGTTTTTAGCGTTCCATATCTTTTACTGTGTTGCTCTCGCTCCTCTCTTTCAAGAGAGTAATTTTGTGATTTGACAGTTTTACAGGTTTTTACACGAAGTTATCTGGAACGCAACTACATATTGTAAATCGCACAAATATGTACATACTTATGTTATGGTATCTAAATCATTAAAACATCTGTCTTTTTCATAGATTTGTGAAAATATTTCTGCATTAGAACTGGAGATATGCTATCATGTAGAATCAACTACTCCAATTGGAATCGATACACAGCAAGAATTTCTGCTGCGGTGGTTACTAAAAGAGGCACAATGCGACGTATCTTCATTAAAGAATAAAAGCTCATTCATTAGCCAATCCCATTCCTGTCTGATCGAGATAGGTCCACGTTTTAATTTTTCCACTGCTTTCTCAACAAATTGCGTTAATATATGTCAAAATGTTGGCTTGAATCATGTGAATCGAATAGAGTCGTCTACTCGTTATTTTATTGGCCTAAATTCAATTACATCACTTACAGAAAAAATGAAGTCAGAAATCATTGATTTACTCGCTGATCGTATGACCGAATGTGAATATACCAGCCAAAATTTACCGATAAATAGTTTTAATGAACATCTACCCAAAAGCCAATTGCCTTGGTATCACGTGCCTATTTTGTCTGATGGCCGTCATGCGCTGGAGAAGGTTAACTCGGAACTGGGACTAGCATTTACCGAATGGGATATAGACTACTACTTTCTCCTCTTTAAAGAAGTCTTAAAAAGAGATCCAACAACAGTAGAACTCTTCGATTGCGCTCAGAGTAATAGCGAGCATTCCCGTCATTGGTTTTTTCGTGGGAAGATGATCATCGATGGACAAGAACAACCTGACTCTTTAATTAAAATGATAATGAATACACAAGATCATACAAATACCAATAATACTATTAAATTCAGTGACAATAGTAGTGCCATTCGCGGTTTTTCTTACAAATCAATACGGCCGCAAAAATTTAATGAACCGAGTCGCGTCCAACTCACGGCAACAGAATCGGATTTAATTTTTACAGCGGAAACACATAATATGCCAACGGCAGTTGCGCCATTCAGTGGAGCTACGACCGGTACTGGTGGCAGATTAAGGTGAGTTATTATTAATAACTAGAGAAGATAAAAATATGCATTTGCATAAAAAGCATATTTTTGCCATTTTTGGATATAATAGCATATTTAAAGGTAAAGCGCATATTTTAACTATAAAGCATATTTTCGGCATATTTATTGTTAAAAGATTATTTAATCTTTTGTTAGTGTTTTTTAAACTTATATAAATGCATCCCTTACATACATTTTAATTTTAATATAAAAATTTGGCAGGATATAAAGTGCCATAATAAAGTGTATAATATTCATACAGTTGTCGCTTTATCGCATACACAAAATGTCTAAAGTCATGCACTTGTCAAATCTGCGCGCGCAGCTGTTCGCAAAATTTTTTGATTTCTTTGTTAAATAAAATGCCAATGGGCAATGAAAATTTCGGTGCACTCCTTACGAGAATAGTAAATGAGCACAACGACGAACTACGAAGCGACGGTAGTGTTTTGTATTGTAAAAGCTGTGATAGAAACCTAAACGCGTCTAGGACCTTTCAAGTAACACAACATTTTTCTACCGCGAATGCACAGAAAAATCTCCACATCCGTTTTCTATGAACTTGTGTAAAATGTTTTTAAAATCGAACATTCCTCATCTGGTTCAGTTTTTGCAAAATGATACAAATCAGATCATTCCATCTGAAAGTACGCTTCTTCAAAGGTATGTGCCATTGTTATATGGCGAATGCATGGAAATGATGCGCAAAAAGGCTCACAATAAAAATATTTGGATTTCCATTGACGAGACTACAGATACGGAACAACGACTGATAGCAAATTTTATATTTGGTATACTGGATGTGAACGACGTTGAGGAAAAAGATAAATCATATTTACTGAATGTTTGCGAAATAGATGCAGCAAAGCCACCAATATTGCAGCGTTCGTTAACAACTCCTTAATTATATTGTGGCCTGAAGGTTTGCTCCTTTTATTTATTTTAACACGTGTTTATATTGTAAGTCCTTTTTTCATTGCAGGAATTGAATACGAACACGCTCTGGTTGCAATAACCGATGCGGCGCCATATATGGTTGATGCAATGAGATCTTTGAAGACTTTGTTTTACAAGATGCTTCATGTAACATGTTTCGCGCATGGCCTTCACCGTGTTTGCGAATTTATTCGTAGCAAATACGAAGACGCTTATATCGTGCATAAAATCAATTTTCGTAAAGGTAAAATCCTTACATGTCAATGGTAATTTTTACAATAACGTCTGAACATCTTTCTAAGGTACCATCTCGCCGAAAGAAATTTAAAACAACGTATCCTCAACTACCATTGCCACCAATCAACAATACGTTGGGGCACTTGGCTGAAGGCAGCCGAATATTACAACGAGAACTTTTTTGAAATAAAATCCTTGGTAGAGAGCTTGAGTGATGCAGACAGCGAATCGATTCGCATCGCTAAAAATTTGCTTGCAAACGATACATTTGTTAGTGACTAACAGCCGCACTCAGAGTCGTTTAATGATTACTTAAGGTGTCCCTCAGTAACGATTTGAAAAAATTCCCTCTCAGAGTCAGCTAATGTTTCATTAACGGCATTTAATGAACATTAAAGTTGAGTAAAGAAAAACCTTCACTTAACTTTTTAACGAGAGATTTTGACAATCTTTTGTTTATTATTTTATTATTTTCGTTTGAATTTGTATTAGATTTTTAAAATAGTGGAAAAATGTCCGATCTAGAAGACTTCATGGACTTTGCGGATTATGTAAGAAGGCACAGGGAAGTGGGATTGAGGCGCTATCTTCGAGATTATTCTGATCCTTTCACGAAGTACTCAAATCGGGAATTCCATGCACGATATAGATTTACGCCTGAAACTATTAAGAATGTTATTTTGCCTTTGGTGTCTTCTGAGTTGGATAAGCCAACCAGAAGAGGATTACCATTTCACCCGGAAATAATGTTATTGGTAACACTTCGATATTATGCCACTGGCAGTTTTCAGGTTGGTATTGATACAATTATTTACGAGAAGATAACATTTGAATCTGTCTCCATATTATATGTATTATTTTCCAAGGATGGATGTATGCATATAACTATTTCAAGAAGCAGCTGAAACTATATACATATGTACATATACATACATATATTCTTAGCATATCATATATATATAAATTAAAAAAATTAATTAAATTATATAAATTATTATTTATCTTGGAACTTCGACGTTCTTTAATAAGTTATACCAACATACATATGGAAATAAACGTGTGAATTTCCAATGCCTCAACTTTTGGATCTAATGAACGATAACATATGACTATCCATTTCAATTACAGAAACTGGATGGAGATGTGATGAACATATGTCAACAGTCAGTTTCACGAATAATTTTTCAAGTCTCTACTTCAATAGCGCGAAAAACCAAAGACCTCGTTAAATTTCCATCTACTGCAGAAGAATTTAATAGAGTAAAGTAGGGCCATATTTTGTATTCTGAATTTCGTTAATACATAATAAGTATTTTTACATACTATGTATAAAAATGCTTAATTATTGTTGCACATTTTTATTTGTAGGCAACAGTTTTATGAATTGGCTCATTTTCCTGGAGTAATTGCGTGCGTAGATTGCACACATATTAAAATAAGAAGCCCAGGAGGATTATCTGCTGAGGTATACAGAAATAGGAAAGGGTGGTTCTCTATCAATGTACAAGCAGTCACTGGTCCAAACTTGGAATTTTTTGATTTAGTAGTTCGTTGGCCTGGGAGTACGCACGATAGCTTTATATATAACAGCAGTTCGGTTAAGCAAAGATTCAATAGCGGGGAATTAAAAGGAATACTCTTAGGTGACAGTGGATATGCTGTCAGTAATTTGCTTTTAACTCCGTTTTTATCACCAAGCTCAACTCCACAAAAGGAGTACAATAAAAGCCACATTAAAACAAGAAACACTGTGGAAAGATGTTTTGGAGTTTGGAAGCGAAGATTCCCCTGCCTTCACGTTGGAATGGGTATTAAGCTGGAGACCGTTGTAGCTGTTATATGCGCATGTGCAGCATTGCATAACATTTCCATCTTAGTAGATGACTTGCTACCAGTCAGCTCTGATAACATCGAAACTTTTAATGTCGAAGCCTCACCAATCAATGAAAACTCCAACAGCAACGGTTTTATTGCGCGTCAATCTCTGGTAGACAGATTTTTTTCCTAAGATCTTTTGCTACAAATAAAAGTCTTTAGATGTTGAAATATTAACTATGTCTTTAATTTATTGAACGATTTTTTTTTGCCTCTTCAAAATCTATTTTAGCCTTTTGTAGTAATACTTGGTTTTTTTGCTCTTCCAACAAGGCTGCTCTTTTTTTTATTTGCTCAACTTCCAACTGTAAAAGAAAATATGCATATACAAATATTTAGCTTTACCAATGCATAGTTATTATATACCTGTGTTTTGACTAATTCAAGCTTAAGCTTCTCTCTCTTCTCTAGGTACCTTACCCGTAATGCTGCCTCCCGCCGAACGTAGTCGCTTGGTCTGCGTACTTGCTCCTTTTCCACTTTTTGTTGGTGGCCAGTTTCATTACTGTGTACTATGTAGTTAAAAAGCAGCGAAAAGAATTTTAGTATATCGTAGATGACTTCTTTCGTATTTTATAGGTACAGTACCTGCAACATTTGGTTCACCTTCATAATTTATGCTTATGGCTTTGAAGTTTACGTCGGATTCCTCATTTGCTTCCGTGATCATATCTAAAAAATGTTGGTTAAAAAGTGATTTGCCTTATATCTTAAAGGACATACCTAAAAACTCAATGGAGCTAGATTGGCTATTTTCCATGTTTAGCAAAATTGCCCCATCGCTGTCAAAGTTGTTGGAGATTTCGCAAATCATTGCGGGAGCAGCCTAATAATTAAATTTTATGACGACAAGACAGTATGAAGATAATAGTTAAGTCCCTAACAGCGCACTTATACGATATGAATGTATTTACATATCGATGGTCCTGTACAACAACGACACAATTCAAAATTCAAAAAAATATAAAAACTGTTACTACTGTTAAGTGACTCATGTATTTAATCCTTGTCGAATCCATGTCTCATCTTTTGTACTTACTTTAACAATTCTTACTGCTTACTTTAGTAAGGGATGGAAATGGATTAGACAAGGATTAGAGACAATAATCACTTAACAGTAGTAACAGTTTTTATTTTTCGAATTTTAATTTGTGTCGTTATTGCACAGGACCATCGATATGTAAACGTTTTTTTTTTGTATGTACTCGTAAGTAAAGTAGCATTTACATATATGTATATCGTTACTTTAATATAGAAAGGCTCTATTTCACATAATGCTCAAAATCAATCAATAGGTGAATTTAGGATTTTTAGCTAGTTACGATTTTTTTTTTGTATTTCAGCGACGATGAGAGATAGGGCCTTTCTATATTAAGATAACGATAAGCAAATAAATATCGTGTAAGAGCGCTGTAAGGATACATACCTCTTCCACCATGTCCACTATTGCTTCTACTTGCCGTGATGTTGATGGCACCGGTGGCCCACCGCCCGTTCGAAATAAATTACCCCTTTCTACTGCCCGAGCCTTTCGTGCGACTGCCTTCATATTTTCCCACGCCCTCCTTAATGTAACCGTCTCACGCTGAAATAAACAATATGGAAACACGAAATACTAAAGGTGGCCTCAAGCAGATGCGATAATACCGGTGCGATACGATATCGTATTTTTTGCGATAACGATAAAAAGCAAACGCTCTCAAACAGGTGAGATACGACACACTGCGGTGCTATACCGCAGTGGTTTGTATTGATCGCATATCGTAAAATTTTTTACCGCATCTGTTTGACGCTACCTTAAGGCGTATAATAAATTGAATAAATGCATTAGGTCGGGTATTTTTTCGACATCGTTCCTAGCACATTCGTATTCTACATTAAATACCAAAGAAAAAATTCCATTATAGCTCCAAATTTTGAGCCCCCCAAAATTTTAAAATAACCTATCTTTAATTAATACTAAGTTAATGTCTACACTTAATATTAGCGGGAGTGTTATGAAGGTCATATTTTTAATACTTACTTATGTCTTAACGTAGCATTAATTGAAGATAGCTTTTTCAAGTTTGGCGGGCTCGAAATCCAGAGCTATGCTCTAATGGAATTTTTTCTTAGAAATTTATCTAGAATCCGAATCTGTTCCATTCGTTCCATACAACCCGCCTTAAAACGCATATAATTTTACCTTGTAGACATTCGAATTTGAATTGAACTCATTCGTAAGCAAATCCCAAGCTTCTTTCTTTCTCAAAATTGATTTTCCATCCGTATGCTTCGATTCTATAATAGGCCGCTTCTTTATTAGTTGCCCTAATATAGCCTTTTCATCGGCAGTGAAATTTAATACACGCTTTCGATTTACTTTTGCTTCTTCCTAAATTAAAACAAACATTTGTATACGTACATAGAAATTTCCTGGGTGAATTAAGAGCAGGTATTGCAGTTCTTGAATGTGGTAACATGGACAAGCTTTAGCTTTACTATAGTTTGTGCAAGAACCTTTTAACTTGTCGCTTCCAAGAAACAATTGCATTGTAGCTTGACTTGTAAAATCGCATTCCTAAAACGACTGTATTGCAGTTTTCAAATGTGTTTCGAAGAGTTATTACATACAATTCTTTGGGGATGTACAAAACCCACCACACTTCTGGTAGCCCTAACTGACCAGATCACATCTTCGAGTGTGAGCCACTCTCAAAATAGACAAAAACGCTTCTCATCATAATTGTGCTAGCTAATAATTGATTGCCTGCACTATTCTGGAGAGCGTTGCCCAATACTATCTCTCAGCACGGACTTTTCTTTGCAGGCTGGGTACTAAGTAGTGCAGCAATGGACATAAAAGTGGTCATAAATAAGCCGAGACACGTCCAGGACTTAATATAAACCATATTAATTCTAAAACACATACATTCATTCATATGTAAACTATGCATTGTTAAATTATTACAAAAGAAACTCGGAATCAATCACACAATACAAACAACCAAGTTTTTTCAATGGAGTCCGTACAGCACCAGGGATTTTTAAGAATTTCGCTAACCTCGCATCATTGGAGTTTATAAGGAAGCGCGATCTATACACACTTAACACTGGTGATCTGGTTAAAAATGAATGCAGCGAGTACAAATTAATAGGAGGAAGGCCTAAACTACGATCTTGCTTTACTTCTACACCGATACTTACCATTATAATATAATTATTATATTATGTATGCTTTCTTGCCTTGGTGATGATAGAAAAACAATGAAATACGTATTTCGTATGAAAGCACAATATAATCTAACTTCAAATATTTAATTTTTTGTCAATTTGAAGTGAGTGTTGCTAAAGAGGGAAGAAATTGACAAGCCCTTAAAGTTTTCATTAACCAATGAATCATTAAAAAATGACTCTGAGAGGAAACATTAATTAACAGATTTAACGATCATTAGTTAAGTGCCCGTTAGAGCTAATTTAATGAACGTTTCTGAGTGCGGCCGTTAGCCTTTATAAAATCAAATTTTGCTGTAATTCATCGCACCATAACCACGCTAGAGACCAAAGGATTATGTTTGAAAAGTTTCTTCAATTCTAGTAGGTAAAAGTTCAAATTTCAAGACGCTAGAAAATCGCATTGATTTTTAATAATTTTTTTGCTGATGGTACTATGCGTTTTCTCCCATACAAACGAAACCGTCGAGCATACTTTATATAAAAATAAAAATTAGTTTTATCTATTAGAATGGAAGGAGCTACAAAACTGCAAACCCCAAATTCTGAATAAAAAGTTTAAAATTTCCGGGTGCAAATGTTAAAGTTTGTTGAATTTTCATAATTTTTGTACGAAGCTTAAAATGTAGATTTATGTGGGGCTGGTTGGGTAAACTGCTAGACTTTTATTAAAAAAATATAAACATTAAATAAACAAAAGAAAAATAGCCAAAACTAGTCAAAATGTCACTTGACTTAATCAGCTGACCACAAGAGTATATATGGAAAATTCCATGTCAACTGAATTATGACTGCGATCAAAAATTGGTTTCTAAATTTTCATTTTCGTTTGTTAGGTTGACTTTGAATTGTCATATACATATGTACATATGTGCCTTTTTCAGTACCATTTACGAAAATTCTATATACGGGGACTCATTCAAGTGTTCCCATGTTGAGTTTTTAATATCCATAATGTTTTTCAAGCTAATTTTTTTATTGTTTTATAAAAATATTTTTCATGCTTTAACCAAAACTTATAAATCAATTTTTCAAGCTTAATACAAACTTTAGATAAATTCAACAAATTTACAAAAAACAAGTAAGAAAGTACAAGTTCGGGCGGAGCCGAACATTAAATACCCGGCGCAATTATTAAATATATGTTTCCACCTTTCCGAAAGCTACCGCTACACGATAAGCCGGGGTGTATACATTTTAAGTAAATTAGCGTCCTTAAATTTCGAAATATTGCAGTTTCAAGCATTTCTGAAATATACTGTTATATGAAAAGCGGTCGTAATTTTAGTCCGATTTCAATAATTTTCAACGCTTTGCTTTTATGTGGCAAGCACAATAACCATACCGAGTTTGGTTCAAATGGCTAGAACGGTTAGCGAGATACATATATGTGATCATAAGTGGGCGGTGCCACGCCCATTTTCCAAAATTGTATCATAAGCGTATTTCTTGGTAAAAAATTGTTGCAACCATCAATTTTGAATAAATTAGCTTTAATATTTACTGATTTATCGAGGATTTCGTATTTTTCTAAATTACCGTTATATGGGATGTGGGCGTGGTTATTGTCCGGTTATTGGCAGGACCAACAACTGTGCCAAGTTTGGAAGAAATTGGTGCAGCAGTTACCAAGATATACACATGTAACCATAAGTAGGCGTGGCTACGCCCATTTGCCAAAATTTTTTAATATTTTTATTTTTCGTCTAAAACTCATTGTAAATATCAATTTTGAGTGAATTATCTTCAGTAGTTACTAAAATATCGCACTTTTCGTATTTCTGAAAATTACCGTTATATGGGAGGTAGGCGTGGTTATTGTCCGATTTCGCTCATTTTCAATACCGTCCGTCCTATGCCCAAAAGAAGTCCACGTACCAAGTTTCGTTAAGATATCTCAATTTTTACTCGAGTTATCGTGTGCACAGACGGACGGACGGACGGACGGACAGACAGTCACCGCTTAATCGATTTCTCTTTTCATTCTGATCATTTATGTATACATTTGTCTATATCTATCTCGATTCGTTTTGCCTGTTACAAACAACCGTTATGTGAACAAAGTTATAATACCCTTGTACACAAGTGCGCTCGGGTATAAAAATCGAACTTTTGATTCTAAATCTTAAGAACATTTTTGGGTGTCCAGTTTTATGGCCCAAAAAACTATAGTATAATAAAGTGTAAGTTTCAAGGGGCCACAAATCGGGTTGATGTAGGAGAGTAGCGCTCTGATGTCGTCAATAAGTGGCGCGCTTCTCGCGCCGATGAGTATCGCTCCGGTGATGCCGGAGAGTAGCGCTCTAATCATGCCTTTGAGTGGTGCTCTGTTCGCGCCGATGAGTGGCGCTCTAGCGATGCTGGAGGGTTGCGCTCTGGTCGCGCCAGTAATGTCGCTCTCTGTTCACACCGATGACTGGCGCTCTGTTCGCGCCGATGATGTCGCTCCTTGTTAACGCAGATGAGTGGCTGTTGACGTCGCTCTGCTGACGCTGACCGCGGATGTCGTCCGTACGCGTTTTCACGAAGGGCTGAGAGCGAAGGGTTGCGCTCTGGTCGCGCCAGTAAAGTCGCTCTCCGTTCGCGCCGACGAGTGACGTTCTAGCGATGCCGGAGGGTTGCGCTCTGATCGCGCCAGTAATATCGCTCTCCGTTCGCGCCGATGACTGGCGCTCTAGCGATGCCGGAGGGTTGCGCTCTGGTCGCGCCAGAAATGTCGCTCTCTGTTCACACCGATGAGTGGCGCTCTGTTCGCGCCGATGACGTCGCTCCTTGTTAACGCCGATGAGTGGCTGTTGACGTCGCTCTGCTGACGCTGACCGCGGATGTCGTCCGTACGCGTTTTCACGAAGGGCTGAGAGCGTGGGTGTCGCTACCACTAGGAAAGGTGACGTCCATCCCGACGATTTAAGCTGGCGCAGAAGAAATCACCCTTCCCAACAGCTGTTGCAGAAATGAAATCAAGCCCGTCGATTCTAGCCGGCACATATGAAATCGCTTCTTGCCAATAGCCGCCTGTTCACGACCACAGTCTCGTGCTGACCACAGTATACCAGTAGAAAAGTTTTTTGTTGTTGTGGCTGTTAATTTGGTCCCCATAAAGGACTTGAGGGTTGCGAGCAACTGTGTTGCCGCATTCAGGGTGCTGTGCAGCAAAATAATGTGGTGAAAAATTTTAGCATCGGATAAATAGCGAGAGAAATATTATTATGCGCTTTAGAAGCAAACATGAACGTAATAAAGTATTTTATACTTCAATACAATAAATTAGCGATATTTTTGCGATTCGAAGTGATCTTAAAAATATTTGTAGTGAAATAAGTACCGAGTTAAATGGAAACTATGTTATATGTAAAAATATATTCCGATTTACTTCAAATAAATGGTGTAAAATGTTTTATATATGGATCAAATTTTAATAATAATATTTATTTATTTCATCTACATTGCTTTTATTGTATTTTTTCACGAGTAGTTGTAGTTTTCTGCAATTGTCTATGGCCGACTATACACGTTAAAGCTAAATAATTTAACAATTTCTACAGTATTATAGGTTTACATATTTTAATAAAATTTGACCAATTACATAAGAATATATAAACTCCGATCAAACTATAGTACTGAATGCTTGAGAGACAATTATTTAAATCAAATGATCAATAGTGAACGCACAAGGAGCGAATTATGCATATTAAGACTAAATAATTTCTAACTTTCTACCATATTATACGTTTATGTTTTAATGTAATATGATTAATTACTGAAGAATATATGAACTCCGATCAGACTTCACAACTGAATGCTTGACCAGTGTTGCCAGATTTTTTTTGTAGCGCATCCCCATATCGAGCTTCAGTTATCCCCAAAAAATCCCCATTTGTCTCCTAAATCCCCATTTAAATCCCCTTAAGTATGAAATAAAAAAATATGTATTCTTATTTCTGTTAGTTCATTTTAATTGGGAGTTTTCGGTTACAAATTTTCACAGATTTATATTTGTACATATTTACATATGTGATCATTTGGTGATTTAGTTTTATGGTTTTTGGAGACTATTTAATAACATACCTTTGGTCCAAGGTTCCTCTTCCCATTGCTGTCTGTAAATTCCTCAAATTAGTATGTTTTTTTATGCGCTTGCCACTTTGAAAATTTCTTTTTACACTAAATAATAATAATAATAATAATAATAGATTGACGCTTACACATATGTTAGTGTTTGGCCGAGCTTCTCCTCTGATTTTTGGCGTGCGCCTTGATGCTGTCACACAAAGCGGAGGGACCTACAATTTTACGCCGACTCCGAACGGCGATTGTATTTTTATGAGAAGCTGTTTTTCATGGCAGAAATACACTCGGAGGTTTGCCATTGCCTGCCGAGGGACGACCGCTGTTAAGAAAAAACCTTTTTTCTATATTTTTTGCGATGTTGCTTTGACCAGGGTTTGACCCCAGGCGTTGCGGAGTGGAAGCGCGCACTACTTACCACTATACCACAGCGGTCGACAAATACACTAAATAAAGAACCGACAATGTTGGCGCAAGGGAATCGGAAATAAATGTAGTTCATTCGGTGAATGCCAATCACAGCGGTCCTTTTACAATTTGGTGTAAAGTGAGAGAAAATTGTTTGTTCAGCGATGTTCAGCCAAACAAAGCAGACATTTGCGCCGAATAATGCTTTTACAAAGAAAATCTTTGTTTGAGAAATTTTTAGGGGCAGGCAATAAAATATATGTATTTTAATTTCAATATGAATATTTTAAATCAAATAAAAATCCCCATCAAATCCCCACATCGCCAAACGGAAAAATCTATCCCCAAATTGTTTCAGAAATCCCCAAAATGGGGCGAAATCCGCACATCTGGTACCACTGTGCTTGACAAACAATGTTTAAATCAAAAGATCAATAGTGAACGCGCTCGGAGCAAATTTTGGAACACTTCATAAAATATTTACAGAGGTAAACAGAGGAAAGTTACAGAGTATATTATTTGGTAGAGATCAAAATGTATTTAACAAAGTGTGATTGAATTTGACAATGCTCTCAGAAGAACCAACCTATAAAGTCAAATTGAAATAAAGTGTGTGAGGATTTTGTATCGTTTGTTTATATTTTTTGACATAATAGTACCTTAAAAGAGAGTCGCAGTGAATTGTCAATTACCACGTTTATACGTAAGCTATTTGCAAATAAAAATAATTTGAAAATACCTGACTGTTTATTGGACGGTGAAAAATTCTTATTTAATATTGCCTGATTATAAAAGGCAATAATATGACGAAAAAGAAAATAAAGTTAAAAAGGGCAACGTCTTGATTAAAAAAGGCAATAAGATGACCATCGAAAAAGAAAATAAACCTAAGAATGGCGGCGCCTTGCGATAATATGCAAATAGTATCACTAATCAATACTTATTTGCGTGATTTAGTTAGTTAGTTAGTTTAGTTATAAAAAATTAACTCAGCGTTTATACGGCAAAGTTTACCATTTGGCAAAACGCTCGCTCAATTCGTCGGCCATCATTTATCTTTTGAAGTTTGTCTACTTTATAAAATTGACTCAAATGCCAAATAAAAGTAAAACAAAAAACAAATAGATGAAAATATTCAAATTTTTTTATTTGAGACTGAAAATGAGAATGTATTTGTGAGATTGACAATTTGAAAACATTTTAGTTATGTTAGCATACTTTAAAAATGTTCAGGCTGCCTCTCAGCGGTTTTACCTTCAAATTTTTGTATCATGAATACACCTTGGTCCTTTATTTATTTTTACCTAAAATCTTTAAATATTTATCTTGATTTTTTCCTGTAGATTACGTATTCATTTTTTTTAACCGATTTTAAAAAAGGGAGGACAGTCTGGTCTACGTAATTAGAACGGCCGGAATGCGCATTGAAGTCGGTTGTATTTTTTGCTTAAAATTATGTGTTACTAGCTTATACCCGCGGGATTCACCCCGCGCTTTTATACAAATATGAAAAATAATTTAATGATGTTAGATGTAAGTTTACCTCAAAATGGTCGTCGTCGTATACCTGGACGCGTGAACGTGTAACCTTCTTGGAGGTGCCACGGCGGGTTTTAATATTTCCAACTCAAATTTAGTAACCTGGCCTTGATAAAATACCACTTCTCATTACTGTAGCAAATGCCTCAAGAGAGCTTTAGATTATAAGGCCAAACCCGGCTCTCCCTTTTCCATTTAGTGAAATTTATTCTGTCAGTACGGCACTTATAAAATAAATATCCATAACAAATTTAAAATACTTCGAGAGATTTTATATTCTTCCAGAGATATGTATTAAGAAGTTTTTAGTATGTATGGGAGGCGACATGCCTCCTTTTTTAATAACTCACATTTTTTCCATGAGCAATTCATACATTTTGCATACACAACTCCATACCAAGTTCCAGTATTCTTCCACAAACACTTCCAGGGATATGTGGCAAGAAAAAGTAAATTTGTACTGGAAGTGCCACGCCCCTTTTTCTTATAACCCTAATCTTCTTCCATGAATTTAGAACTGATTTTACATACCCCAGTACCAAGTCCTAGTACTCTACCTTGAACACCTTTAGAGATAAGCAGTATAAAACAGTAAATTTGTACGGGAGGAACCATGTCCCCTTTTCGAATAACGCAAATTTTTCTCCATGAGTATGGAATTAATTTTGTATACACATCTCGGTTCCAAGTTCCAGTCCTCATGCAGCATAGAAAAATCAATTTGCATGCACCTTTTCCAATAACTCACATTTTTCTCCATGAGTATGGTATTACTTTCACATACATACATACAAATGTATTTCCATACCAAGCTTGAGTGCTTTACCCCAAACATTTGAAGAGATATGCAATATGAAACTTTCAGTCAGTATGGGAGGTGCTACGCCTCTTTTGCAAAAACGTCCATTTTTCTCCGTCAATATGAACATGATTTCACACAGTGTTGGCAAACTGTTAATCTGATTAACGATTAAAATGTTAATCGCGTTTGACGATTAAAATTAATGAGTCGTAATCAACTGTACGATTAATGATAACATTTTTTTAATCGTTAATCGCTGGCTGCGATTACGTTTAATTAATTTAAAACATTAATCGTTAATCCAATTAAAAACAAAATCTGATTAATTTGTCTAGTTTGTCCGAGTTTGAAACCAAACACCAGTTATAGTAATTATTTTGTGTTTTACGCTTATAAAAAGCACATCATATAAAAATATTATAATTATTGTTATTAGTAAATAATACATAAACTGGGAACTTTTACAAACCTAGTTTGTAAAACGTTTGTTGGTATATATCTTAATGAAAATGCACACCAAATTGCTTAGATTGATGAGGAAGCCCGACTTAGCCATACCGGATTAACTTGCTTTGTGTGCACAGGGAAATTCCAGCATAACTTAATTAATCACCAAACCTACTTGATCAAATTAAGAGTTAACGATTAAAAATTAATTTTTTAATCGCGGTTACGATTAACTGTTTAGTCAGATTAAAATGAATCATGATTAACTGTAATCAGATTGAATTAATCGTATTAACTAACTGATTAAAACATCAATCGATTAATGCCATCATTGATTTCGCATACATATCACTATACCAAGTTTCAGTTCTCTCCCACAAATACTTCCAGAGATATGTATGTAATATGAAAATTCCAATTTGTATGGGAGGGGCCTTGAGTTATCGGACTTACTTTCAGTCTAAGGCCATCCTTCCGAAATTTGTAGTAAGTGTACTAAATTTCGTTCTGATCGGAAAACCGGTTAAGGAAGGCGCCTATTTTTCAATCCAGGTCATAAACCATCTTTGAACAAAATTTCGTTTTCAAACAGGTGGCAATTCTTAAAAAAGTAGCCTATTTTCCAGTCTAGGTCATAAGCTATCTGTGTGCAAACTTTCATGCAAATCGGTTCAGTCATTTACGCGTATTAATTTAATTAAACTTTCCTAATACGTGAGAACACATAAAATAGTAGCCTATTTTCCAACATAGGTCATAAGCTATTTGTGTGAAAACTTCCATGCAAATCAGTTCACTCATTTCCGCATATTAATTAAATTAAACATTTCTAACAGGTGGCAACTCTTAACTTTCTAACCTAGGTCATATGCTATCTGTGTGCAAAATTTCATGCAAATCAGTTCAGTCATTTACGCGTATTAATTTAATTAATCTTTCCTAATACGTGATAACTCTTAAAATAGTAGCCTATTTGCCAACATAGGTCATAAGCTATCTCTGTGCGGAATGTCATGCAAATCTGTTCAGTCGTTTCCGCGTATTAATTTAATTAAAACAGGTGGCAACTCTTCCAAAAAATTAGCCTATTTTCCACTGTAGGTCATAAGCTATCTGCTTGCAAACTTTCATGCAAATCCGTTCAGACTTTTCCGCGTATTAATTTAGTTTAACTCTTTTAGCAGGTGGTAACTCCTAAAAAAAAGTAGCCTATTTTTTAACCTAGCTCATAAGCTATCTGTGTGAAAACTTCCATGCAAATCAGTTCATTCATTTCCGCGTATTAATTAAATTAAACATTTTTAACAGGTGACAACACTTAAAGAAAGTAGCCTACTTTCTAACCTAGGTCATAAGCTATCTGTGTGCAAAATTTCATGCACATCCGTTCAGTCGTTTCCGCGTATTAATTTAATTAAACTTTTTTAACAGGTGGCAACTCTTCCAAAAAATTAGCCTATTTCCCACTGTAGGTCATAAGCTCTCTGCTTGCAAAATTTCATGCAAATCCATTCAGTCGTTTCCGTGTATTAATTTAATGAAACTTTTTTAACAGGTGGCAACTCTTAAGAAAAGTAGCCTATTTTCCAATCTAGGTCATAAGCTATCTGTGTGCAAATTTTCATGCAAATCCATTCAGTCGTTCCCGCATATTAAATAAATTAAACTTTTTTAACAGGTGGCAACTCTTAAACAAATAGCCTATTAACCAATCTGGCCCATAAACTATCTGCGTACCAAATTTCATACCAAAACCGTTCAGTCTTTTCCGCGTGTTGATTTCCTAAACATCCGAACATACAAACTTTCACATTTATAATATTAGTAAGATTATTGAAATACAGTTTCGCTACTATTTAGAGTTTTCTCGACATACTTATTCACATTTCTGTTATTTATTATTTTTCTTATTAGTCATTTATAGATTTAGGACTTACTGCGGGTGCTTTAAGATTCATTTTGTAAATATGTACATATAAAAACAATTTCGATATTTTATTTTAAATTATGAATTTTATTCGTGGAATTTTTTATGTTTAATAGTTTTGAGAACATTTTTTGGTTTTGTTGTATTCTTTTATTGCATGCCTTAAACTTTTTTACTTTAAGTTATAATGGTGAAGATATGCCTTCTGCCTCTGTCAAGCACTTCAACTAGGTGCGAGAAATTTAGCATATGCGCGTAAAAGCATAGAGTAGGTATACGGCTGTGTTGCCGCGATTCTCCAACAACTTGTCAAAGGAGAATACATATTGGTGGCTATCACTGAATCCATCGTAGTCTGATTTTCATAAAATTTACGAAAAAGCGATCACTGAACTGCTACGAACGTGTGTATTCAAAGCATACGCTCCGTTCGTAGCTACTTGAATTCAGTAGCATTGTCGTAGATTTCACGAAAAACCGGACTATGGTGGATTATGTGATAGCCTTGATTAGCTCGTGCGATTATCGTGCCCCAGAAACTCCAACAAACGACAAATGGACTCTCCACTAATAGTCGAACGTAAATGACCAATTTGCATCTATGTGAGATATGCTGCTTGCGGCAAGTTGGCAGGTTAACGCCAGACCGTAAGAGGTTGGAAATCACATGCTGTTAATCCCTACATTTGATATAAAAATTGTTGTAAATTTTTGCACTAACATAACCATAAACTGTATATCTTTTGAGAAACACATTAATGAAGCGAGCACTTGCAACCTCAGTTTAAGCCACAAGTAGCGACTGAACACCATGTTTATTCATGAACCAACTAACAAGATCACGCAATCGGAAAAGAATGAAAAAAGTAAATTTCTGAGCGTTTTGACATGTGCCTAAGAATGGAAACAAACAAAGAAAACGAAAAAGGCGGGGTGATTGAGTGCGATTAAATTGGTATTTATTATAAAATATACGAAGTGAAACTTGATGACAATTAGCAAAAAAAAGTTCTTAAAATGTGGTTTTCATGATTGAGAGTGTTTTACAATCGCATCATCAGCACGGGTCGATTTTTCAATGCCAACGTTCTAGCCACAAACGTGCACCCACTTTTCACGAAAATTTAGGCCTTTTGGCTGACCAAACAAACGCACGAACTTGTTCCAATCACAAAGCACTTCATTTTATATCATAAATTTGTAATAAATCAAAATTAAAATTAAAATCGCTCATAAAACACATCAAATTGCTAAAAAAGCCATTCCGAAGCTATAGAAGACGATGTAAACAAAACGGGAAAACATCAAACACGCTACGAAAACTTTTTTCTGAAATTCAATTACAAATACAACGACGGCGGATTGCGTGATCTGTAGTCGTTGGTTCATGATGTTTATTTATTTCGTTGGCCATATCTCTGGGCGATTTACTTGTGCCAGCAGCCTTTAGTGATTTTGCCAATGACATGGCACTATTGCACTGATAATAACCAAATTTAGCCGCAGTTGGATTCACACGTGATAAATAGCTGGTGTCGGCAAGCTGTGGAAATGCCCAGGAGATGGCGTTTGTTGTGCTATCGAAACCATTGCACCGACGGCGGTGGGCAGTACCGCTGGTACATATGTATTTACCAAAAACAGCAGTGGTTGCGGCGTTTTGTTCTGCAACAATAGCCAGCAATGATGACATGTCCTATAATGTCGACGAATAAAGATATAATACAGGCATGTTCTGCTATTTCGGAGGATTTCTATTAAAGAGGGAAAAATTTTGCGCTAAATCGATGGACATAACGTAAATGATGTGTTTCTAGCAGTTTCCATTTGAAACATTTAATACTTTGATTAAAAATAAGCAACAATACTTTGCAAATCGCACCGATTTAAAATCGTACGATTTGCAGAACATGCCTGATAATATAGAAAATGAGTGGCCTTATTCAGAATTACTAATCGATGCTTTAGCTTCATGTTCTTAGTTTCCAACGTTGTGTACTCTTGATCATCTTCTATTGATCTATCTATTTATGTGCGCAAGTGGGCTGTCAGATGCTCCTACAAATACAAATAAAAATGTTTAACATGCTCTCATGTAGCTCATATATTGCAGCCACACTTATTGCTGCAGCAGCAGCGAGAGTTTTCGAAGGAGTGCGTCTTGTCTGTGAATGAGAAAATAGGATATGAATTGGAACTATGGTTTTCGAATGTTCACATTATACAATATATGTGTGGGGATTCCGGCTGATTTAGAAGACCACCCTTGGTCACGTCTAGAACGTATTTTCCTAGAGGAAAAACCGCAGGGATTGCAGCAGTTTTCCTTGCAATCACCGTTGATGATGCTATGCTTGTAATTTATGGTCTGATAAGAAAGAAAACTGCATTAATCAAATGTTAAACACATGCAATTTTTTAATTAATTTTAATAATTTTTGCCATTTCACAAACCGAATTAACAAGAAATAAAAACTCACCGCGATGCGATACAGAAATACAAATCAACAGGGCTGCATTTTCTTGGTAAACAACACAAACGCTCAGAGCAATCTGATCCGCAATATAATTTTGTGAAAAAAGTTTTTAAACATGATTATCACATTATCTAATTAGCGCCCACTATTGTGTTTATTTTTAATAGAATATAATTGTATTATCTCAGACTTTTTTCAATGTTTTCTAATATTCGTTCTTTTGGCTTGCAACAGCAACCACGCGTTCAATTTCTTGTGGGGACATTTGGTCTCCATAAAGGACTTTCACTACGAAACCACTACAAAAACAAACACCTTTTCTACTGATATACTGGATATACTGTGGTACTGACTGACTGTTGAGCGGCTGTGTTGTATCTTTAAAAGGCTGTGAGCTTGATGTTGCGTGGTCGCGCAGCTACATGTTGCTGTGTGGTGTTGCGTTGTCATGTTTATCGAATGTATAAATAAGATTATCGAATGTGCCACTAGTTTTACAAATAAAATTACGAAATTCTTGTTATAATTAATAAATAATCGGTCTTTTAGCAAGAAGAAAAAATTTACTAAGAATGTTTATTATGTTTAAGATTGTTTTGGTAAATTTTATTTGAATGCATCTAGGGTATTCACATTTTACTTTTAAAGTTAAAAGGTGGCTACTTTAACAAGATAACACACTAGAACTGCGAGCAACCCTTCACATATGTATTTCAAATTGTCAATAAAACAAATATAGTCAGATATATATTTAAAAATCTTTCAATTTGTAAATGTTATTGTGGCTTGCTAACATTTTATTTTGAATATTTTTATTGAGCTTTGTACCGCGATTGTTTTATTAGGAAAAATTGAAAAGCAACAAAGTCTTAGCGGTAGAAGTTATAGCAGCTATTTCGGAGATCACCACATCTCATCAGACTTCTTTTTGCTGCTGAAGTTAGAAAAAAGAAGTCTGATGAGGAGATGTGGTGATCTCTGAAATAGCTGCTATAACTTCTACCACTTAGACTTTGTTGCTTTTCAATTTTTCCTAATAAAACAATCGTGGTACAAAGCTCAATAAAAACATTTAAAATAAAAATCTTTTGTTAAACGCATATCTTCAAATTTATTAACAACTTTTATTTAGTTAACCCTTTAAACTACTTTAGTAGTATCTGTGGGAAATCAACCGCATTTGCGGCACGAACGATTGCCAAAGTCCCCAACGTGATAGACCAGGAGCGCATGCTGGAGGAGAGTAGGGAGAAAAAGCCAATCCTCTGTTCTTCAGAGTCGGAAGAGGACCAATATCTTGCAGGGGATGTAGGTTGAGAAGCAGTTCGCTGCCAACTACCCTCCAATGACGGAGTTGGTCCTCTTTCCACAGCGCAGAAGAGGAAGTATCAGGGGGCGAAACGCAAGCAGGGGAAACCCTCTTCTGTGGCTGACCGAACTCCTCCTGTCGCTGCATTCAGTAAGCGGCCCAGGTCTGCGGAGGTTACTCCAGAAGCCAGCGGGACCTTGATGGATGTACCGACATCCAAATCTGCTTGCGAACATTGCAAGAGAAGGAAACCTGGGGTCTCATACACCAATGGCTGTCCCAATGCCTCTTCGAGTCATAGTGTGGCACGGTACTGGTGTGGCATTGCCCAATTCCGATCATCCAGACAGACCTCTGGCGCAAAGAAGCGCTTGCCTCAAACCAAGGGTAGAAGTGATGCAAGGCTCGGTCGAGGCAGAACTGCCCTCGCTATTCCCTCGAAGCAACTACGTCTGGAGGTCTGGGTCTCAGGCAACTTATTGTGAGCTCGTAAAAGGCCTTCTGTTCATTGCCGTAATAGAGAGGGCGGATCAGACTCGGCAGATGACTACTGCGGAAATTAAACGCTTATCCGGGCCGTCATTGCCTCCGGCACTGTAGATAATGCTCGTTCATAAGAGAGGGATGTAACCATTGTGCTGAAATGCCTCTCCCAAGCTAACTGGGATTGGCTCAAAGCTGCGGAGCAAAGAATACCGCTCTCAAGGGAAACAGATGGGAACGTAGTATAATTCGCTCTGCGAAGAGAGCTGCAGCGGGATTGAAACCTTGAATCAAACGGCTAGGCTGGTAAAAGTTCTGAAGAGGGACCAAACCACAAAGCTGCGTTCACTCAAGAGTCCTGATGGCTTTTTAACGGAGAACTCTCTGTTTTTCTAGAGACTCAATTTCGTGTAAATCAGGTGATGGTTTCGCCTTCTTCTCCCTCGAATGGTGAGAGAGGGTATCGATAACCACAGTATCAAGGTACAACTGGTTTGTTGCCAGAAATGTGGCTAATGCATATGACCTAAGATATGCTATTGAGTCTTTTGACAGTCTCAAATCGCTCTGTCCGGGTGGCTTCCTACCTATTGTACTTAAAGAAGGTGTTGAGCTTTAGTTTACGAACTTGCAAAAGATTTTCATAGCATCGCTTGCACTTGCCTACATACCACAAATAAATTAGATTTGTTCTATGCTGGCGTAGCTGGTCATCACTATTGAGGCAGAAGGAGGTCAGTATGTCGCGTGCGGAGTATCTGCCATCAAAGTGGCATGCTTATCCGCCGATGGCAACATCGCTAATCGGCTCTCAGTGACTTTGACCGAATCAGCTGTTTTGCTGACATCACAGTCGAGATGACAGCAGTAGTGATGTGCTGAGTCAATACTTTTAAGTATCCAATACTCTCGACACTCGGTACCGAAGCATTTAGATTTCGAATAAAAGCGCACATAGGCCAAAAATATGGAAAAATTGGTCAGGGGAGACTCGCCTATCATAACCCGAATGTAGGGGCCAATAGAGCTTTTAATACAGAGAAACTCTTACTTGTTTGAAGAATTTTTGTTCCAGCTGAATCGGACGATATCATTTTTGTAGGCCTGGGGGCAGATTCTGTAACCAGTTAGCGACAATTTTCTAATCGGTATCGGTTTTGTTGACGTATGATATGAAATATTTTTACGTCCACAAGTGCGATATCGATCCGAAATTTGCCGCTAACTGGTTACAGAATCTCCCCCCTGAAATGCTTCTCCATCCATCAAAGTATTTTTCTTGAACCTTGGATCGACTAAGGTTAAAACTGATAAAATAATATTTCTCTGTTGCGATAAGATCAAGTATTTTAGCCCATATCATATAAATTAGTAATGAAAGCTTTTTCTAAACTTGATATGCATATAGTGGCGAAGGTTTAATGTAAAGAATCGGTATCGGGTACCGATAAGGAAGTATTGGGTACTGAAACCTTTTTTAAGTAGTGGGTACCGACAATTCAGCACATCACTAGACAGAAGTTTTATTTGCCGCTCTCAGTTGTCAACTCTACGATGACTTCACGCCAAAATTACTATCACGAATTCTGCTGCAATCGGCGCAATCTTGTACTCTATCATTCTTGCATGCTTATAATAATGTATTTATAGGAAATATACAAACTATATACAAAAATATGCAAAATATATACAAAAATATGCATATATGCAAGCAATATGCAAACATGCAAAGTATGTGAAAATATACAAAACATAATACATCCAAATTAACTCACTTCCTCCTATAATGAGTTTCTACTCAGGTCCGGATTTTCTGTGATGTTAAACAAAAATAATCACTTGCATAAATATTCGAGCTCTAGTTATCTCTAATTAGTATGGGAACCAACAACAAACACAGTTACCACATGTTACCAGGTGGCAAAATTAACACAGTAGATAATACAGAGCTGTGAACAGTGCTCACTGAGCACCCTAATACTTTTTAAAAATGGTATTCAAAAATAGTATTCAAATGAGAGTAAAAATGGTCCTAAAATTTTCCCCATTTTTTACTACATTTATATGCATTGCCGAAATGGGCCTACCAAAAAGTGAAGCTACGTAACTGACATCACCTAGAGGCGGTGTTCTAATTGCTGTAAGACGAAAATATCGCGCGTTTTCGGTGAAACTTAACAATGATGACTCGTTGCTATATTTAATTGCTGCGTATATTCCGCTTAATAGCAACTTCGTTTTATACAAAGCCCATGTGGACGATGTAGTTGGGCTAGCTCTAGATGTTAACGATAAAAACTTTTGTGCTCTTGGAGATTTGATTTTATGTAATGTTAGATGTGTGGTAATTCAAGGAATTCTTGTCTTATCCCCAATAATGTTATCTTTAAGCAGGAAGACTATTTTGTAGACTGTTGCTTCAATGATTTGAATATACTATTTGATCTTATATTTGTAAGTGATAGTATTAGCTTTATTTTATCGAATCACTGATTTCTGTTGTTGGTATACATCATATTACTTTAGAAGCCCAGTAAAATTAGACTTTTTCTTAAAAAAAAATTTGTAACAGCAATTTTTTGATGCAGTTTACTTCTATTTGACACGTAGATCATGGATACACGGTCTTGCCCCTAAATTTCATTTGGCAACATTCGGCTATCTTGGATTAAGTTTAATACAAATATGTAGAGAATTTAATTTTCCACATTTGGGATATAGAAGGTTTCTTAAAAATTGCATTTTTCATTGTAATAAATTAGCAAAAAGTGCAAAAAAATTCTACATTGCATATTAGGTCAAATGATTACCTTTTCTGTGCGAAATTAATAGCAGCTAAAATATAGCATTCTTTTAATGTAAAAGGATGGAAATCGTTAAAAAAAGTGTAAAGTCAGTAAATAAAATGTAAAAACATGGCTTGGCTTTCGTAAAACAGACTTTTTTTATGTTCAAATTATGAGTATATGTGTTTAGGTAGTTCTGGGAACATTATTTAAATAGCTTGGTTTTGAAACAAGTTATTTTCTTACCAAACTCAACCCGGAGGGGGTTAAGCTACATAAATAAAATAAGTATGGTCATATGTACATAAATGGTTTCATCTAGGGATTAAAAAAATATATATTATCGAAGTCCCTTAATTAAAAAAAAATATTTACTACATGTTTCGCAGATATGCCTGGAGGCATAAAACACTTTATTTTCACTTAAAGATTTTTCCCAAATTGTCCACCGATATTATTTATATTCAGAATGCAAATGCTGAATTGTAACACATTTACTAAAACCGCTGGTAACTTCCTGAAAAGAATATTTTTGAAACTAATTTACGAAAAGAATGTTCAAAGCTCTATTCACCTTGAGCAAAAAATTTCGAAATTGCAATCCGTAGATTCTCTCAAGGATTTGCCTTTTTGCGAAGGCTTCTCATCAATAGTATTTGCGAATCGGCGCGAGTGTCTTTGTAACATAGCTATGCTACAGGAGATGAAATGTAATCCAAATTGAGGCTGGTATTTTTTTTGCTATCACATACTTCCATTTTCACTATTTATCACCATTAAAATTGACTATTTACCACCATTAAAATGCAAGCAAATTTTGATAGCTGCTGTTGTTGTACAGCGCCACTTGCGGCCGAGTAAAATATTAAAATTTAGGCCAAGTTATTTTTAGCGAAAGAGAGAACAGAACCGCAATTTTTGGGGATAGCCAAAAATTCGGATAAAATGTTAGCTTTCGCATTTTGGGACATTTTAGCGATAGCGAAAGTTAGAATCCGGCTGCTGGTCGACGCAGTTGGCTTGGATTTCTAAAACAACTTCATCAGTAAGAAACGAGATAATAATTCCATAATTTTCGTCTTTGTTTGGTAAATAATTGCAAAAAAGGCGCGTTTTTTCTTCTAAGAGTTTCAAGAAGCTTTCGCAAATATCAACAGCACCAAATTTGTTTTTCAACATGGTTGACAGCCGAAGAAAGCCTTTCTTTCTTTGAACATCCAAGCAGTCAAACTACAAACATCTCGCCTTTTGTAATAGCATGATATCCCAGAAAAAACTGTTTTTCTTGAAAACGGCTAAAAACGGCGGTTTAAGTAAATTAAGATCAACTCACTACATCCCAGTTTATTCATTTCCATTTCCATTTTGCTTGCCGAAAGTTAACAAAATTGTAAAAGCTCACATTAATTCATAAATGAAAATAAATCGGAAAATTTTTGAGGTTATGCAAATAAGTCAGTTTGTTTTGCAAACAAATGATAAAAAGTCACTTTTTTTTTAATTAAGACATAGGTTCTCACTTATATTTTTGTTTCCCATTAAAAATGTTCCTTGAATTATTCGAACTTTATAAAAAAAATGCACTTTAAACTTAAGAAATAAACCGGTTGCGCAAACGTGTCAATAACGTTTTGAAAGTGTAACTTTGTTTGATTGCTGTATAACGGTGATTTTTATTTTACAAAAATAAAGTGAAGCTTCTGTTATTTTGGAGTATTCCCTATAGAATGGCATCAAAAAATAATGTAAAACTGCGTTTACGAAATTGGAGTTTCGCACAGCCAAATGAATCATTTGACCTAATGTTGTCACGGTTTTCGCCATTTTTTTACAATTTCTGTGGAAATACATAGCATATTGAAATTCCAAAGTTGTAGAGAATTTCATTTTTCACCACTTATATACCTATATTTTTTTATAAGACGCTTAAATCACGGCCGGGAAGGTGCAAAATTAGATAAATTTGGTAGGAAAATTAAAAAAAATTGTAGCAGCGATATTTTGATGCAGCTTACTTCTATTTGACACGTAGATCATAAATCTACGGTCTCGCCCCTAAATTTCATTTGGCAACAGTTCGCCATGTTGGATTTAAGTTTTTTTGGATTTACAAGCTTATTTTGCAATTTCCGTAAAAAGTGGTTAAATACAGATATGTAGAGAATTGAATTTCCCACATTTGTGATATAATAGCTTTTCTAAAAATAAAATTTTTTATTTTAATATTTTTATTGAGCTTTGTACCACGATTGTTTATTAGGAAAAATTGAAAAAGCAACAAAGTCTAAGCGGTAGAAGTTATAGCAGCTATTTCGGAGATCACCACATCTCTTCATCAGACTTCTTTTTTCTAGACTTTAGCAGGGATCGAACCTGCGAATTCGATAAGTACATCCCGTAAACTCTTGTTGCCAATTCATTTTCCTTATTCAACCAACTACTATCAAGTGCAGCTGATTT
>NW_023458557.1:33760985-33790071 GCF_013731165.1 Rhagoletis pomonella | reverse complement strand
ACTGGAAGTTGGTATAGAGGTATAACAAATAATTCCATACTCATGGACAAAAATGGGCAGTATTGGAAAAGAGGGCGTGGCACCTCACATCTTATATATAAAGAATAAGTGCAAGATTTCAACCAAATTTATACGGCATAGTCGGGCTATTATGCAGATGGTTTGTGTTAAGTTTCCCCGAATTCGGAAAAGGGGGCGTGGCACCACTCATACTAACAAAAATTTTCATCTGGTATATCTCTTGAAATATTTGTGGTAGATTACTGGAATTGGTAGCTATACGTGGCCTGTTCAAGAGTTGGCATTCCAAATTGTTTATTTATTCATACAACAAAAAATGTTGTATATCCAAATCTGTTGGATTAAGATTTAAAATAAAGAATCAAAAATTTTGAAATAAAACAAATGATAAATTTTCATATAGAAAAATTCCAGGACTTTTCATTCGTTTTTCAATATTTGGTGTAGAAAAGCACACCGGGGTACTGCTAGTATAAATATGTAAGTATACACGCAAACATTTTCTATAATTACTGGTATAGAAAGACAATGAACTCTGAAAAGAATTACTATTTTATTCAACAAAAAAACCTTTGTGTAACACATAAAGCATATTAAGGGCCACCAACTTACCTATTTTAAAGTATAGTTAAATCGTTAACGGATAAGATAACGGACCAGAAACGTAAGGAACATACATAGAAATATGTTTACTTTCCTTAAAGGAAAGGCGTTCGCTTTATGAGCGAAGAGTTAAATTCATGAAAATCATAAAAAAAATTTGAATGTCAATGATGAATAAATTTTGAAAAGGGCTAAAAAAAGGGCTAGGGGCAATTTCAAATTTTTGTGGCCAAAAAAAGAATTTGGTAGCCAAATTTAGCCACCAAAGGGCTAAAACGGCAACACTGACGTTCGGTACCAAGAACTCACCTCAGCGGTGAGCGGCTCTTTACGTACTATCATATCTACTTGTGCATTCCCGCACAAATACATACATACGCACTGTAATCAAAACAAACTGTCTGTTTTCTCGTACTTCTTAACTCACCACTGCTGTGACAAAGCATAGCTTAGCCATATACTCGGCTTCATACGTAAATATTTGTACATACATACGTACGTACATTTTTATATTCTACATATTCTGCACATTTGTACATACATACGTGCTAGCAAAAAATATTATCCAACGCATATTATAACGCGTTAAGAAGTGAGTTTAAGATAGTTAGATAAATGCTACCCAGTAGGGAAAACTCCCTTATTGCGCTTGTCTAGATAGCGATATATAACCAATACTTCTCAGTGTTTATATATTATTTACATTAAATATTTATACATACGTATATTTCACCACGTACATAACAGTGAAAAGTGTTTGTGATTTTGTTTCTCTTACAAAACATTTTTTTTTCTCAAATCCATATTCCGCGGATTTAATTGGGACGCTCCGTTTTCCACGTTAAAAAGTGCTGAACCAAAGATTAAAGCAAATACAACTTCACGTAATTTGTAAGAAACAAAAACACAAACACCGCCACAAGATCTTATAATTTTTTCTTGATTTTCTGTGGCACAAAGTGCAATTTCTCCGTTTGACACAAATTTTCTTATTTTTTTGCGAACGATTCCTGGGTGGTACTCAGCTATTTTTAATTAAATCTTTTATTAATTTATATACGTCTGAGCTTCTACGACATTCAAAATGCCACTTGGACACAGTCCACCAAAAATGTCTGAAATCGAGACAAGGTCAAAAAATGCTTCGCAAAAAGCCACCGGTGGTAAGAGGGAACCCTCACCGCGCCGGAAATCCAAACCTTTTGACCCATCCGCTCAAAAGTTTATAGCGGAAAGTGACAGTATCATGAGATACTGTGCAAAATTCAGTGATGCGCCAATCCAAGACCACACTGAATCATATCTTATGATAAAAGACAAATCACTAGATGATTGTTGGGCACTGCTTCAGTCCGCCTATGATTTGGTTTTTTCTAAGCCAGATGACAGCCTACCTGAAAACTTTAAAAATTCGGTAGAAGGCAAGTACTTCACTTGCTTTGAATTATATGAGGTGACCAAAGCTAAAATTGCCGATCAACTGTCGTTGATGAAAGCAATCGCCGCAACGAGTCCACCACCCCGCGTGGAACACACCTCGGCAGAACGTTTTTCTTCAAGTCCCACCTTGTAACACGGAGACATTTTACGGCGGGTACGAAGAATGGCCCGACTTTCGTGACATGTTCACAGCGGTGTACATCAACCACCCGAAGCTCTCCCGTGCTCAAAAATTGTATCACCTCCGATACAAAACCCAAGGAAAAGCCGGCTCCATCGTCAAGCAATACCCGCTCAGCGATGATAACTTCGAGCTGGCCTGGGAAGCTTTACGGTCACGATACGAATACAAACGTATCTTGGTTGACAACCAAATTAAAATTTTAATGACTTTGCCCACTATTCAATCCGAGAATAGCGAGCAACTTCAAAGGCTTCAAAGATTAATCAACAACTGTCTGTCAGTTCTTAATTCCCAAGACGTCCAGACAAATAGTTGGGATCCCATATTGGTGTACATATGCTCATCCAAATTGCCCGAAACCACACTGTCACTTTGGGAACAATCTCTCTCTTCTCGAAGAGATTTACCCTCATGGTCACAAATGGACGACTTTCTTACTTCAAGATACGAAGTAGTCGAAAGACTTAACCGGCTTCACCCAAGCCAAAATAAACAAAAACCAGTCGCTCATCAAAATGCTGCGCAAAACAGGTCCTTTAACAGGACGCAAACCTTTGTGGCAGAACCTAAGAGGGAAACAACTTGCTCTTACTGCAAGTCCCCTCATTCCATTAGAGTCTGTCCACAATTTAAGCGAATTTCGGTACCAAACCGAGTACAATTCGCACCCCAAACCAAGCTGTGCAAAAACTGCCTTGGTAATACCCATAGCACTAATGAGTGTCCGAGCAAGTGGTCATGTACACATTGCCAACAACGGCACAACACACTACTGTCCAGTCGACACCTCCCGCTCGACAAGCGCAGTCAAGCTCCAATTCCAGCGAGCAACCGTGCTGTTCCAAACAAGCACAAATACAATCATTGCACACCGACAATGATAGCGAAATTCTCCTTCCAACTGCCATAGTCGCAGTTGAACACGAGGGTGAATTGTTTCAACTTAGAGCCCTGATTGATCAAGGCTCACAAAGAACTTTCATTTCCTCGAAAGTTCAAAAACGATTGAAACTACCATTCGAACATTCCAAGTTCGAAATTTCCGGCATGGGTGGACATGTAGTACAAAGCTCCTCAAAGCTTTGTCCACTCACATTGGTTGCAACAAAAACCATGCAACGGATAAACACACAGGCTATCGTGTTACCTCAGCTCACGAGGCACATGCCTACATTCACCATTAGCCGTGAAAACTGGCAGCGATTCAAGATCCTTGAACTTGCTGACCCAAGTTGCCACATACCAGCTCAAACTGATATGGTAATCGGCAGCGATATACTTCCACAAATCCTGCTGGAAGGTATACAAAAGATTTGCGACACTATCCTTGCGCAAAAAACAATATTTGGCTGGATTTTCAGTGGTCCAATAACCAAAAATGTAATGGCATTCTCGACACAAGTAGAAGAGTGCTCGAATGCAACTCTCAGCTCTCAGCTTCGAAAGTTTTGGGAAGAAGAGGAGATTCCACAACCTCCACAAATTTCCCCTGAAGATCAGGCATGTGAGCATATATATGCAACAACAACGACTCTTGCCCCAAACGGTCGATACATTGTGCGACTTCCATTCAAGGAAGAATTTCCAAAAAAGCTGTCTCTGGGCCACTCTCGGTATGCTGCACTTCAGCAGTTTTTCAGTATGGAGCGGTCGCTTCAGAAAAAAGGAGACTTAGCCACAATGTACAATAATGTGTTGCAAGAGTATCTCGACCTCGGTCATATGGAGCACACGAAGCCATGCGAGATAATTTCCAATGGCAAATACTTCTCTTTCTACTTGCCACATCATGCGGTCGTCAAACCAGATAAGGTGGCCACCAAAGTTCTCGTGGTATTCAACGCCTCAAAAACATCTGGTTCAGGAAAATCCCTGAATGACGTGTTGCACACTGGTCCCACACTACAGCCAGATCTCATGCTGCTCATTCTGCAGTGGCGAATGCACAGATTCGCTTAAGTCAGCTGGTTTCATACTCAAGAAACTAACGGCCAATCATCCGGCCATTTTAGAAAAATTTCCAAAGGAGGATCTTCTCGACTCCAACTTTTTGAAATTTGAGAGCGCTTCCACAACCAAAACTCTTGGTATACAATGGAACGCACTCACAGATAAATTTTCATACACCATTCTGCCTGCATCGAATCGTGCAACACATTATTATGGTCAGATTCAGAGATTGTGCTAGCTTGGCTTGAAAAGCCACCATGTACATGGAAGACATATGTATCCAATCGTACCTCCCAAATCCGGGAATATATTCCAACCGGTACATGGCGCCATGTTGCCAGCCAAGACAATCCAGGCCTCGGCACCCGTGGTTGCAAACCGCAGGACTTGGCAAATTCCCCACTCTGGTGGCACGGACCAAAATGGCTCTCCTGCCACATGGATGCATGGCCAAGGTCAAAGGCATGCAGTGCATCTCCACCAGAAAAGCGCAAGGTGGAGGTATATCACGCGCTTGAAGAAGAGGTCGCTTTTCTTGATCGCTTTTATTCTTTCTCTCGAGCACTCCGCGTGACTGCGTACATGTTCCGCTTCGTGAGCAATGCCCGCAACAAATCAAAGGGGTTAGCTACAATCACCTATCCACATCTGACACATAACGAATTTCAATATGCAAAAATTCGTCTTATCAACGCAGCGCAATCACGCCATTTTCCGAGCGAAAAAAGCGCTTTGCAAGATAAAAGGCCACTTAACAAAAAAAGTCCTCTTCTTGTTCTCAATCCTTCGTTGGACAAAGACGGACTTATACGGGTTAAAGGCCGATTAGCACATTCCACATTGAGCTATAATGAAAGGCACCCAATAATTCTCCCTACCGAATCGAGGTTCTGCCAGCTATATTTGGAGTTTTTACACTCGCTGCTTCTTCACGCAGAAACACGATTAATGCTCCAAATGGTAAGGCAAGAGTACTACGTACCAAAGCTAACACCTCTCATTAAAAAATGCATCTTTCAATGCAAAGTGTGCACGCTTTACAAGCAACAAACACGCACCCAAATAATGGCCGCTCTACCCCCTGAGCGCTGCAGTTTCTCACTCCCATTTTCCACAACGGGAATAGATTTTGCTGGGCCATTCCAAATTAAAGCATCGGTGCTAAGATCTGCAACCCTTATCAAGGGATACGTTGCAGTTTTTGTCTGTTTTTCCACAAAGGCAGTGCATCTCGAGCTATGCTCGGATCTTACAATCGAGGCTTTTCGAGCAGCATTCGCCCGCTTCGTTGGCAGACGAGGTTTCCCCTCAAAAATTATGAGTGACAATAGAAAAACGTTTATTGGCGCCCAGCGCGCAACAGAACGCGACTTCGTTAAATTCCTTAACGAATGTTCCGCAGACATTGTCAAAAAATATGCCCCTTAAGGCATCAACTGGCAATATATACCACCCAGCGCCCCTCCACATGGGCGGTTTGTGGGAATCTGCAGTGAAAAGCTTTAAAATCCATTTAAAGAAAACCGCTGCAACCCACAAGTTTACTTTCGAAGAATTCACGACACTTCTGGTGCGAATCGAAGCAGTCCTCAACTCGAGGCCTCTGTCCGCACTTTCCCAAGACCCAGCTGATATGACAGCGCTTACTCCGGGCCACTTCCTTCGAGGTGCACCGCTGTTGGCCATTCCTGAGCCTAATGCGGAAGACCTCTCCCTACTAAACCGGTGGAAGAAAGTCAAAGCACTTCACCACCAATTTAGTCGCCGCTGGAAAGAAGATTAACTCAAAGATCTTCAGAAGAGATACAAGTGGAAAACCCCACAACGCGATCCTCAGCCAGGCGACCTCGTCGTGATCAAAGAAGATTCGCGATTGGGACGAATCGAAAACGGTCGCCACGGCCCTGATAACCACATAGGTGTCGCAGAAATCCGTACACAAAAAGGAGTTATCACGCGGCCACTTGTCAAACTGTGCTTCCTTCCAAAAGCACAATAAATAATTCTATAAATATTTTCCTTCTGTATATTAAGGGTCTTAACTTCCTGTTTAAATATTGTACCCAAGTACTTCTCTTTTCTCTGCCTTTGCTTCTACTTCCAGATCGAAGACATCATGGCATCAAGGAAGGCATGCTCCCTGGCTCCAACGGCGGAAACGGAAAACTGCCTGCAATGCCGGCTCTGCCACCGGTACCACGCCTTGCGGACGTGCTCGGCCTTCAAGGCGATGAAGCCGCCACAACGGTTGGGAGTACCCGCGCACAGGGTTACTGCATCAACTGCCTTGCCCTCACCCACACTACGGGGGAGTGTGACTCGCCAGGCAGCTGCAAGACCTGCGGGCTAGCGCCCCACACGTTGCTGCATGTGGCAGCCAACAACCATGCGCGCACGGGCCAACGAAAGCAGCAGCCCAAGCATCGCGCACCTGCACGTAAGCGAGTAAAGACGCCCACCAACAAGGGAAGCCCGGAGCAAAAGGCGCAGAACCCGCGCAACCAGGTGCACAATATGCGCAAGCAGGCATCGCAACCGCCGCGCAAGAAGACCGCCCGACGCACGATTGCGCGCACCCCCCAAGGCCTGCAAACGGCCAACTATCAGAGCCGCACCACTAACCGCGCCTTGGGCAACGCGATCCGCGCGCTGAAAGAACTGCAGGAGACCCTAAGCAGCGCATTCCTGCAGGGCGGGGAGGATGTTTAAGCCGTCGCTTAAAGCGCAATCCGACGGCCGTGCGCGCAATCCTTGGCCGCAGCAGTTTGGCAGTTGACCTACGTCAACTCCGAAAATGATTACCGAGCGCGCACGGCCGCCTACCATCATCGTGCCAAATTATGCGAAAGGCAGTTCAGCTAACATCGTCGGACTACGCGCACGCGCCCTTATCGGAGTCAACACAGTGTTGTACTACATTTACCAAATAAATTTGTAAATTTGTGTGTGACAAAACTACCTAAATCAGAAAAATTAATTTAAATTTTGGAACTATTAAATTGGAAAAACAAAGTCTTTCCTTACAGCGGAAACAAAGTGTGTGCAAGCAAGGTGAGTGCGAAGGGACCAAGCGACCAAATTATTCAATTACAGTAATCGTAATTTAAGCTTTTTTACAATTACAATTAATGTAATCGTAATCGAAGTTCGCTCAATGAATGATTACAATAATTTTAAATTTAAAATTTTTCTAATTACAATTTTGAGTAATGCTAAACGAAGTAATTCTATAAATTTGCGAAATATAAATGCACGCTTAACGATAATATGAAGATAATATGTATTTATCTAAATCCTTATAGGAGAAAATACAGGATAACAATTAAAGTAATCGTTCCTCGAACTTGGAATATGATTACAGTAATCGTAATTTTAACTTTTTTAAAATTACGATTACTGTAATCGTAATCTAAGTTCGTTCGGTGACGGATTACTGTAATCGCAATCTTGTTTTTTTAGCTTGTTGGGATTACAGCAATCCTAATCGTTTAGTAATCGCAATCCTTATCGCCCAGCTCTGCCCTCACTACGTAGAATTCTCCCTTCTGCGTGCGAGGAAAAGGAACAGAAATCCCCTTTTCACAAAAGTATATTTCTTGTGCATTATTTGGGTGTTTTTTAAGTTGAAATACAAATTGTATTAATAGAGTGGCAGCTCCAGTTTTCCTCCATCTTATTTATATTAACTACACAAGATTGTTGTGCGGATTTTCACCATCGGAATATTGCTATTAAATACTGAATTTCGCGAAAGTTACACTTAAAACATCACAAATGTACAAAAACTAATGAATATGTGTTCAGTTGAGTTCATTTACTCCATTTATTTGCGTAAAATGCAACAAAACATAGTGCGAAAAGTGCACAGTGTTTCGACTATATGGAGGCAGGTGGAAATAATAGTAAACCTGCACCAATTTCACTGAGACTTGACATGTGCTCTAGTTTTACTTAGAAATAGGGAATTATGAAATTTGGTAAAGATTGAATAATTGCCACGCCTTCTACTCTCGTGGGCGGGGACATTAAATTTTATCCGATTTCGATGAAATTTAGTTTGTGCTCTCTCTTTTATTAGAAAAACCTAAATATAAAATATGGGAAAGATGAGATCACTGTAACGTCCAAAACTTACAAAAAATGTGAGCCCAGTCGTTAAATGTGATGGAATTTTGGTTAATTTTTTTCCTGCGCTTCACTGTCAGAAAACAAAGGTTATACCATAAAATAACTTGGGTGTAAATACTCGCTTTTTTCCAACGTCTGATGAGATTTTCCCATAGTTCGAAAAATTCCTTTCGCGAAATTATGCAAAAAGAGGCTGAAAATCAAAAATTAAGAAAATCAAAAATTACATATATTTGCACAGTCGCGCGCAAAGATCAAATTATGTATTCTAAAACTACATAAAATTCTCTAAAACATTTGTCTAATTTCAAGACCTGACGGACCGGTACTCACACTTTTTTTTACTAATATGTAATCTTTAGCATCTAAATTTCAAACTAAGTAGGTAAGAAAATAGGAAAGTACCAAATAAATAATAAATATGTTCACCTGAATATTCCACGATATTTAAATAACTGATTTCAGTTGAAAAAGAAACATCTTCTTTAATGGGTTAATCGCAAAAGGCAACTTAACTAATTACTCAGTATCGCGCCGATTCCCGTATTTCTTTGGAAATGTATCGTTCGTGAAGAAGGGGGTGAGTAAATAATGTGAAATGTGTGACTTTTACTTTTCCCTCTCTAAGTCCAACCGGTTTTTTTTATCAACTGTCAACATGACTTTTTTCTATCTGCCGCCATATAGTGGAAACACTGTGCGGCGTAAGTCTTTTCGATCAGCTAGTTAGGCTAAGCCCAACACGTTGAGTTCACATAGCGTAAAAATGTTCCGCTGGAAAAATGGAGGAAAGTTGAGCTGAGCGGAACTACTCAACTGTGCGTTTCTAAGACAAATAGCCAACGGTTAGACAACAGCTACGTCTTATGAACGCGGCCAATATTGTATGTTGAGCGTGGAGATCCAATTAAAACATATTTAAAATGGTGTCTCTGTCTGCAAATGATTTAACAATCGGCAAGCAAATAAATAATAAAAAGATAAATACATTTGTGTTAAAGATTGGAAAGCAAATACATAATAAAAAGATAAATTCATTTGTAGTTATTAAAGATTGGTTACTAAGGCTTTTTTGTATTTTTAATGTAACAAATGAATATATTTGTATAATGTTCCTTCGAGAGGATTAAAAGAGGTAAATTCGTAGAAAATTCGGAAAGTTTGGTTTTTAAACAGCTAATAATGGGTATCAGTTTCGAGGTCGTTACATACATATGTACTTTTCTGCGTATGTTTTCGAATGGTTGCAACAGGACAAATATTTGCTTAGTGATCACAATTTCAAAAGATATAACCATTTTTGGACAGTCACCAGTTTTTTGAAAAATAATTTTCGATCATAGTGAAAGCATTTCCTAAAATCACTCAAGCATATAGTATACAGGTTTCCATCGAGTGCTAACGTCTAATATCAATTCCACAAGCTAAACTTTCATTTGAAGCAACGCCATGATTCAATAACCAAAGGTTCGATAAAATAACAGTTGTCTCTCTCGCACCGCTCCCTTAGCAGTGGTATCGCGTTGCTTCTTTGCAAATTTACTTGAAAAAGTGTAGATTACGTGTGAAATAGAAGTATACGTCATTGTGCAACATGTTTATTTCTATATACATATAAAGCACATTTAACTGCTGAAAACATACCCCTTTATTCTATAGCCCGAATTTTCGTAATTCGTAGCTACGCCACGAAAAATCCACTTGCTGCAACCCTTGCGGAAACATGTGCAGCATTGCCAGCTATCAGTTGTTTTTCAAAGATAGCTGAATGAAGCCCCCATTCTGCAACTCTTTCGTATTCGGATTTTGATACGAATCGAAGAAATAGTATGCTGCAATTCGAATCGTATTTTCGAACTTTCGAAATTCGTAACAATGACAGGCCTAAAAACGAACGAGTAAGCTTTTTTGCATAATTTTGTACGAAAACAATTCTGTGTCGGAGGCGAAATAAAAGATGTAAACAGTGTTGCCGTTTTAGCCCTTTGGTTGCTAAATTTGGCTACCAAATTCTTTTTTTGGCCACAAAAATTTGAAATTGCCCCTAGCCCTTTTTTTAGCTCTTTTCAAAATTTATTCATCATTGACATTAAATTTTTTTTTATGATTTTCATGAATTTAACTTTAAGGCAAGTAAACATATGTCTATGTATGTTCCTTACGTTTCTGGGCCGTTATCTTATCCATTAACGATTTAACTATACTTTAAAATAGGTAAGTCGGCGGCCCTTAATATGCTTTATGTGTTACACAAAAAGTTTTTTTGTTGAATAAAATATTAATTCTTTTCAGAGTTCATTGTTTTTCTATACCAGTAATTATAGAAAATGTTTGCGTGTATACATATATATTTATACTAGCAGTACCCCGGTGTGCTTCTCTACACCAAATATTGAAAAACGAATGAAAAGTCCTGGAATTTTTCTATATGAAAATTTATCATTTATTTTATATCAAAATTTTATATTCTTTATTTTAAATCTTAATCCAACACATTTGGATATACAAAATTTTTTGGTTTTTCCATCTTGGGTATGACAAAAAAAAAACAATTTGGAATGCCAACTCTTGAACAGGCCACGTATAGCTACCAATTCCAGTAATCGACCACAAATATTTCAAGAGATATACCAGCTGAAAATTTTTGTTAGTATGGGTGGTGCCACGCCCCCTTTTCCGAATTCGGGGAAACCTAACACAAACCATCTGCATAATAGCCCGAATATGCCGTATAAATTTGGTTGAAATCTTGCACTTATTCTTTATATATAAGATGGGAGGTGCCACGCCCTCTTTTCCAATAATATAATAATAATAATAATAGATTGGCGCTTACACATATGTTAGTGTTTAACCGAGCTTCTCCTCCGATTTGTGGCGTGCGCCTTGATGTTCTCACACAAAGCGGAGGGACCTACAGTTTTACGCCGACTCCGAACGGCGATTGCATTTGTATGAGAAGCTGTTTTTCATGGCAGAAATACACTCGGAGGTTTGCCATTGCCTGCCGAGGGACGACCGCTGTTAAGAAAAAGCCTTTTTTTTATTTTTTGCGATGTTGCCTTGACCAGGGCTTGAACCCGGGTGCTGATGAGTGAAAGCGCGCACTGCTGACCACTACACCACAGCGGCCGACAATTCCAATACCGCCCATTTTTATCCATGAGTATGGAATTATTTGTTATACCTCTATACCAACTTCCAGTACTCTACCACAAATATTTCAAGAGATATACAACAAAAAAATTTTAGTTAGTATGGAAGGTGCCACACCCCTTTTACGAATTCGGGCAAACTTCACATAAACCATATGCATGATAGCCTGAATATGCCGTATAAATTTGGTTGAATTCGGTGAAGCCGTTCTCAAGTTATAAGCTCACACCAAAAACGTGTACTTATTTGTATACATAAGATACATACATATGCCACGCCCCTTTTCCAAATTTGGGCAAACTCCACATAAAATATCTGCATGATGGCCCGAATATGCCGCATAAATTTGGTTGAATTCGGTGAAGCCGTTCTTAAGTTATATTGTCACACCACAAACGTTCACTTATTTTTATATTTTAGTTAGTATGGGTGGTACCACGCCCCCTCTTCCGAATTCGGAAAAACTTCGCATAAACCATCTGCATGATAAATCGAATATGCCACATAAATTTGGTTGAATTCGGTGAAGTTGTTCTCAAGTTATGAGGTCACACCGAAAACGTGCACTTAGTTTTATATATAAGATGAAGGTAAAAAAATTTAGCTACCATTTTTAGCCACAACGACGATTTTTAGCTCTTTTTTAGCCCTTTTTTAGCTGGAATTTAGCTACCACTAAAAACGTTTCGCGGCAACACTGGATGTAAATCGATGTGTGTTTGCAATAAATATTGGTGGTGTTCATTTAAACCAGTGGTGCACAGCATTGGCAGAGTTCCCAATACAAGCGCAATATTTTTGTATCTGAATGTGTGTACTCAGCAAACCAGCTCGCGCATGTGATGCTTACAGCATGAAGTACAAACGAAAACTGACCGGCTGCTAGCGGCGCATAATTTCGGTAGCTGCGCACACACGACTTGTGTGTGAAAGCCGAGTAGCTCCCGGAGACTCCCGTGTGCATCACTGATTTGATAAATTTGTCTTTCGCATATACGTATATTTTTATCCACTGCTTTGTATAAACGAGCAAAAAAGAATATTTGTTGCCCCAAAGTGGAAAGGAATTAAAGAAACACTCAGCATGTGATTGTTTATTGTAAAATTGGTTAATTTTACATATTTTGAGGCAAATGATGGATTCTGATGCATTTGCAATTATAGCAGCAAAGTAAGAGGGCGCTATGGCAATGAATTCACTAAGGTATGCGGAGCTGTCGGGCATAGTAACCATGGGCGCATCTATGTCAGCTTCTGGTTGAATTGTTGAACCACAAGCCAGAACTCCTCCTATGCCTGAAGCTCTGGCTCTCAATCCAGTGAGTGCATTAACAGCTTCTTCAAAGCCATTGAAAACATGCACTTCGTTAGGTCCACCACCTGTTGCGCCTGCTTCTGCATTCGGCCGCGCTTAGGGATTATAACCCTTACTAAGTAGAATTCTCCTTTCTGTGTTGCGGGAAGAGGGGCTTCCGCATGTCAATGGTATACAACATTTATTGTGCATATCACTTCGGCTACGCCGTCCACAGTAATTTTGCACAGAACCCACGTCGAAATTTGCAAAAAAGTGCATAGTGCAAACCGAGTTTATTAATAAGATATTGGTAGGAAATTTGAAACATTTATCTTAAATAAAATGTGAATCCTTTGATTATACGTGCATGTTAAAGTTTTTGGCATCGGGTTATGCGTTTGGACACAACAACCGAAAATCGTTGTACATTAACTAAACCGGACCCAAGTTTCTCGGTAAGCGGCAACAAATATTCTTTTTTGGTTTATATAAAGCAGTGGATAAAAATATACGTATATGCGAAAGGCAAATTTATCTGTTTAATATTGCTTGCAAACACACATCGATTTACATCTTTTATTTCGCCTCCGACACAGAATTGTTTTCGTACAAAATTACGCAAAGAAGCTTACTCGTTCCTTTTTAGGGCTGCCATTGTTACGCATTTCGAAAGTTTGAAAATACGATTCGATACGAAAGAGTTGATAAATTGTTTTCATATTCGATGTTAACATACAACTCGTAGTAGTTTTATTTTAATTTTCCTGCAAATACATACAAATTTACAAAACGAATTTTACTAATAATTGCTTACTTTACGTACTTTTCTACTACCGTTTTCGCGTCAAGGGATTTCATTCTGCCCCCACGGATGCCTTCCCATAACGCTGGCCATGTTCTCCTTCCAGCTCAGTTTTTTGTCGATAATGACCCTTAAGAATCTAGCTTTATTCGTAAAGCTTACCAGTCACCCGTTTAGTTCAGGCGGAGTCAGTAGCGGTGTTTTGTATCTTCTCGTAAAGAGAACAAGTTCCACTTTCTCTGAATTGACGCAGAGGCCACTGCGCGTGGACCGTCTTGATACATTATGGAGTGCCCTCTGCATCAATTCGCACAGAGTTTACAGGAACTTCCTTCTATACGCGATGGCTACGTAATCCGCATAAGCAACAACCTTGGCGCTTCCCCATTTCGTCTCTCGCAAAAGAGAGTTCACGGTTAAGTGGCAAAGGAGTGCCGAGAGCACGCCACCCTGTGGTGTGCCCCTTGTCACATATCTTGAAGCCTATTTCTCACTGACGTTTGTCGTGATCACCTTGCACAAGACCATTTGCCTTATAAACTCAACCAGAGAATTTTCTACCTCCAGTCCTTTCAAGGCCTGTATTATGGCCTCTGAACTTATGTTGTTAAAAGCTCCCTCAATGTCTAGAAAGGCTAGAAGACAATAGTCTTTGTAACTGAAGGATTTTTCAATAAAAATGACCAGGCTATGCAGCGCCGACTCCATGGACTTGCCCCTCAGATAGGCATGTGATTGTTAGACAGTAGTCGACTATCGATGGTGTAAGATAGGTAGTTACTAACTATCCTTTCTAGGGTTTTAAGCACAAAGGAATAGAGGCTAATAGGTCTGAGATCCTTTGGATTTGTATGTGATGCATTACCGGCTTAAGAAATAAACACCACGGAGACAGATATCCATGCTGTCGGTATGTAGTTTAGCTTAAAACAGGCCCTGAAGATGTTCATTAGCCAATTTACAGACGTTTCAAGCGTCGCAGCCAGTTGTGCGGAAATAATCCCATCCGGCCCCGCCGCTTTATAGGGCTTAAAGCTTGGCATCGCCCAAGCAATCCTATCCCTTGGTCCAGGCAAGTTTACTACCTCGCCCGAAGGAAGATGTAAAGAGCCCCCTATTTGCGAGCTCCCTGGGAAATGTGTGTCCAAACCAGTTCTACCGTTTCCATTCCCGTCGTGGTCCAGGAACCGTCTTGATTCTGCAGAAACCCGAGCGGGTTCGAGGATCTCGACAGTACTTTTCTTAATCTTAAAGTCTCGGAAGTACCCTCGACACTACTACAGAAACCCCTCCAATAAGACCTCTTGACCTCCCGCAAAGCCTTCTTGTACTCACGCAAAAATTGCTTATATCTTTGCCACTCAGATTCGTGACTCACCCTGCACGCTTTCCGTCGTGCGTCCAACTCTCGGGACCACCAGCGGAGTTTTCGCTTTCCCCTGGGTTTAGGGTCAGGACAAGAATGAGCCAAGGCCTCTGAGCAAACCCGAGTAAAAGAGTTAACCATTTTCTCCAACTTACTGGTGGTGCTGGTGGTCGTTAAGAACTCTCCAGCTTTTAACCATAATAAAAAGATTGTCGTTAGTAAGATTGTCGGCGTAAGGTATATGACCTCCTCACGGGTTTTTACAACAAAAGTAGATTCTGAACCCCTGTTACATATCATGAGATTAGTTGTTAAAATTTAGTTAAAAGAGACTCACCTTGATTATTGATGTTCGAACTCCCCCACTGTACATGGTGAGAATAAGCATCGCCTCCGATCAGAACGAAACCTGTGCTGTGTTCGTCCACCGATCTGATACTCGTGGTGTCACCATCGCTATGATAAGGTAGAAGAAAGATATTTAAATCCGACTTTGCCATTACACAGGTTCTAATTTTACTTCTAGTTCGCTCCATCAGAAGCTTAGAACCTACCGCGATCAGGCCACATACCCTGGTACAGGCGACTCAAAAGAGCACCGAGGCTGCCGTAGATCTGTGGAGGTTGATCTGCACTCATTTGAGGTTCCTGCCACCTCCTCCACTGCTACGACGGTGACGTCAGCGTCGTCCTCACCATCGCTGAGTCGCAGCTCCTCCTCCCACATCCTCCGCATCGCCAATGCGAGGTTGGATTCCGTGGAGTCACTGCTTCAATTCAATTCATCTTTATTTCAGTCTTTGATTAAAAATCTTACAGACTAGATTATTCAGATTACAAAAATATATATTATACGATAATAGTGTTAACATAACAGTGCTTAAACTTAAACTAAGAGTAAAACGATTCAAGCATGGACTTAAATAAGGATCTTGATGATGAATGTTATTAAATTCCGAGAGCGCTCTAAATATAGGCGCCAACGAATAGAAGTTTGCATTAACTACACTAAGATAAAAGGGCGTTTGAGATCGTAAGGTTCTGTGAGGAACATTGAAATTTATCAACTCAAGTAGTTCAGGGCAATCGATGTTCCCACAGACCAAATCAAAGAGAAACATAAGGAGCTGAATAATTCTTTTTTTTCTAATGACTGAAAATTTATTAGCCGATAGCGGGCCGCATAGGGTGGAAGCGGGTCGGAAAAATTTAGAGGTTGAAGAGCAAATCGAAGGAATTTTCTTTGAACACGTTCGATTCTCATAGAATGACAGCTGTAAATAGGACTCCAAATGACTGACGCATACTCTAATTTTGAACGTACTAACGAGTTAAAGAGTACTTTCCTAGTGTAAGGGTCCTCGCATATTGTCGTAAAAAAGCTAAGTTACTATACGCCTTTGGGAGCACGTAGCATACATGGTTTACGAAAGTAAAACCCGAGTCAAAGACTACACCCAGATCAACAAAATCTTTGACCAAAGTGTGCATCTGATTTAAAATTGTGTAACATGAAGGAAATTTACAAGGGGATCTAGAAATTGACATATGGAAGCATTTTTTTATATTGAGTGATAACTTATTAGATAGACTCCAACTGATTAAATTATTAAAATCATGCTGCAAATAAAGGACATCGGACGGACAAGTTATTTTACGAAACAATTTGAGATCATCGGCTTAAAGAAGATATCTGCAATGCTTGAAGCAAGCACCGACATCATTAGTAAACAGAATAAATAAAAGAGGGCCTTGGATGCTTCCCTGAGGAACACCTGACGAAGCCGCAAACGAGTTCTATCTGTAAGGTAAGATTTCAACCATGACAGAAAAACAATGAAAACCCATACACTACAGTTTACTTAGCAAGATTGCATGTGGAACTTTATCAAATGCTTTCGAGAAGTCAGTGTAAAAAGTATCGACCCGACAACCGCTTTTAAATGCTGAGACACAATATTCCGAAATTAGTGACTGTGGAACGACCACAAACGAAACCATGTTGCTGGGGCTCCACTATACTTTTACAAACGAAAGAAAGTTTATCCTTAACCACTTTTTCAAACAGCTTAAAGGAAACCATTGGTTTGGAGATAGGCCTATAATTAGATACATCATTTCGGCACCCCGATTTAAATATCGGCGTGATGGATGCCATTTTCCACCGACTGATAACAACACCTGTAGAAAGAGAGAGATTAAAGACCTGCACTGTTTCAAGAAATATGCACAAAGACCATCATTGTCACATTTAAGGGATGACTTTATGGAAGAAATTGCATTTATAAAGTCAAGCTCCGATATGGAGAGCGATCCAAAGTCTAGCCTTTGAGCTGGACAGATAGGAGGGAATGTACTAACAGATATATCATCACATAAATTGGATTTGAAGAAATCCGCGAAGAGGTCGACTGTATCAGATAAAGATTGAGAACTATTCTTATTAAAATTCATGCAGATCGGTATGTTTGAACAACCTTCTTTGAAACGAATGAAATTCCAAAAAGCTTTCGGATTTTCTTTTATTTAGCTCAAATTCAAAACTACTAATATATTGATTATTAAGAAATTTGTCGAGGACAAACTGTTTCATGAAAGAAACATATTTATCTTTCAAGCTATTGTCATTTCTATTAGCCTTATACAATTTATGGTATTTATTCCTTTTATTTATTAAATTTTTAAGATTCGGGGTGTACCAAGGCAATTTGTGAATTCTGGGCGGAAGGATAGAAAGATAATTAGAAAATATATTTGATATTATCGGCAAAAAGGTTTCATAACACTCACTAACAACTTCTGCATGAAGGAGATTACTCCAGTTTATGTCAGAGATGGTACAACCCATAGCAAAAAAATCTACATTTCGAAAATCGTAACACACCGGTTTCTTGGGTTCCATTGTAATACCCTCAAAGAAGTTCAGTGTTAAAATAGGCGGATTATGGTATTTATCGGTTTTACTAATTGGCAAAAACATTCACAAAGATCGCAAATTAAATTTTCATCCACAAAAACAAGATCCAGTATTGTAAACAGCATATTCAAAACAGTATTAATTTGGATAAAATTCAAACTAAAAAAACTATCCAATAGATGGATTTCGTGAGCTTTATTAACTTTAGTTGGAGTCAAGATACCCTTTTGTTGTAGATTAGACCAGCGATATCTGATAAATTAAAATCTCCTAGAATACAAAAATTACATTTATCATTACCATCACAGAGACTAACAATATTTTCTACGTGATCATTATTATCGGAACTATTATGTGGAATGTAAGATACACAAATAAAAAGTTTGCCAAAGGAGCCGAAAATGCAAACACATAATTGATCCAGAAGAGAATCCTGGTTAAAAAGTTGAAACAGCGTTGAACTTATACTGCGTTTTACAGCCGCCGTTTAAGTGACCAGTTTTCACCGCATCTCTATCCTTGCGATAAGTATGAAATAGGCTCAGATTAAAATACTCCTCGTCAAAGAAATCGTTATTGAGCCAAGGTTCGACCTAAACGTAAACATCATAATCAACACGTGACGTAGCTAAATATACATCTTTCGATTTTGTGCGCATGCCAGACATGTTTTGGAAGTAGATTTTTAGACCTTTGAACGCTGATTTATAGGAGCTACGTGATGGGCTTATTTTATCGGTTCTGAGTTTCCAACTTTTTGAAAAAAAAAAACGAAAAGGTCTCACATTAATCTCCGACGGCCAAACATTCGGATTAAGGACTTGGTCATAAAAAGCTGGCTCAACACCAAATTTGAAATTAATACTCCGTAGATTATTCATATCCGCATCCTTCTTAACAAGCTTATGGCAAGCGAGATGTATGCTTTCGATTCCAGAATGTTTGGACACGTACGAAATTACACTATCCTCACTGACGGTCGGCTTAAAGGAGGAGACATGCACCCACTTCTTTCTAACAACGACATCAACTTCAACAGACAAAGCAGTGGGAGAGCCAGTTGGCACGCAACTAGCACGTAGTAGGCAACTCTGCCGACGCAGCAGCTGATATCGGCAAATACGAAGATGTATAGATAGCTGGATTAGGTGCAGAAGCAGCAGCATACGAAATATTTGTAATAGACATTTGCACAGAGTGAGACGTTCAAACAGCAGCACTAACTGGAATAGCAGCAATCATCTGAGTTGGCATCCCAATCATTATATTAGTGCCAGTAGCAGTAACATGGGAAGATAGGGTCGACGCTGCATGCGCCGCAGTAGCAGAGCGAGGCGGCAGCTTAGCACTCCCCACGCCAGCGACAGTGTCACTATATGATTTTAATTGTTTGTTTTCATTAATTTTCGAAACAGCAGAGCGAGGCGGTAGTTTGGCGCTCCCCGCGTCAGTGACAGAGTCGCTATATGAGTTATGAGCAGAACCAGCAGGCGAAGCAATAGCAGTAGCATTTCGGAATTTGAATTTTGAGCAAGGCAGCTAGTATCAACAACACGCAAACCTTTGATTTGATTTGACCAGGAAAGATAATGTAGCATCTTTAGCAACAAGTTTAGTGTGCAATTCACGAATCTCTACTTGAAGAGTGTCAGACTTTTGCAATAAACACTTATTTTCTTCATGAAGAGCACTGAAAGGCGAGCATTCTTCTTCTTTTTCTTTTTTGGCGCTGTAACCGCCTAAGCGATTTTGGCCGAGTTCTGCAAAGCACGCCAGTCGTTTCTCCTCTGTGCCAACTGACGCCAATCGGAAACGCCAAGTGAAGCCAAGTCCTTCTCCACCTGATCTTTCCATCGCAGTGGGGGCCTCCCTCTTCCTCTGCTACCACCATCGGGTTCCGAGTGGAATACTTTCAGAGCTGGAGCGAAGGTGTCCATTCGCACGACATGGCCAAGCCAGCGGAGCCGCTGTATTTTAATCCGCTGCACTATGTCCATGTCGTTGTAAAGCTCACACAGCTCATCGTTCCATCGTCTGCGGTACTCGCCGTCGCCAACGCGTAAAGGCCCGTAAATCTTCTGCAAAATCTTTCTCTCAAACACTCCAAGAGCCGCCTCATCGGATGTTGTCATCGTCCATGCTTCTGCGCCATATACTAGCACGGGCATGATGAGTGACTTATAGAGCGTGGTTTTCGTACGTCGAGAGAGGACTTTAGCAAGGGTGATTCTGCGTTAGATTTCAATGCTGACATTACTATCGGTGTTAATGCTGGTTCCCAAGTAAACGAAATTCTCTACTATCTCGAAATTGTAACTGTCAACAGTGACGTGGGTGCCAAGGCGCGAATGTGCTGACTGTTTGTTTGATGACAGGAGATACTTCGTCTTGTCCTCGTTTACCACCAGACCCATTCGCTTTGCTTCCCTATCCAACTTGGAAAAGGCAGAACAGACTTCGCGGTTTTTGGTACCGATGGATGATGTCGATGTCATCGGCATAAACCAGCAATTACACGCTATTGTAGTAAATTGTTCCTGAGCGGTTGAGTTCTGCAGTTCTTATGATCTTCTCCAACATCAGATTAAAGAAGTCACATGAAAGGGAGTCGCCCTGTCTGAAACCCCGTTTTGTAGCGAACGGCTCGGAGAGGTCTTTCCCAATTCTGATGGAGCATGTGGTATTGCTCAACGTCACTTTACACAGCCGTATGAGTTTTGAGGGGATGCCAAATTCAGACATAGCGGCGTATAGGCAACTCCTTTTAGTGCTGTCAAAAGCGGCTTTAAAGTCGACAAAGAGGTGGTGAGTGTCGATCCTTTTCTGGCGGGTCTTCCAAGATTTGGCGTATTGTGAATACCTGGTCTATGGTGGATTTGCCAGGTCTAAAGCCACACTGATAAGGCCCAATCAGTTCATTGACGGTGGGCTTCAGTCTTTCACACAATACGCTCGATAAGACCTTGTAACCTATGCTTAGAAGGCTGATCCCGTGGTAGTTGGCGCGAATGGCGGGGTCACCTTTCTTGTGGATTGGGCAGAGCACACTTAAATTCCAGTCGTCGGGCATGCGTTCATCTAGGTCGCCATTATTGTTCTTACAGGAGTACGCCCCGGTCTTGAAACCTTCCGTAAGTCGCCTAACTCTCTGGTAAAATTTTCGGGCATTCTTCCTGTCGGCCAGCATTTCAAGCTCTTCGCACGCACGTATTTCGACCTCTCTCTTCTTATTGCGGCAAATACGTCTTTCTTCCCTCTTCAGATCCCTTCAGCCGGTCCCACATCGGCGGCGGTACTTAATGAGCGGGAAATGTGGTTCCACTGCTCGCATATGTCGGTTGGTTGAAGAGTACTCTCTGAGAGCAAGTGTGAGAGTCGAGTAGTGAAAACGCTGGCTGTCTGTTGTGATTGCAGCTTTTCGACGTTAAGCTTTCCTTGCATATTTGGGCGCACATTTTTTGCTGCACAAAGGCGGGTGCGTATCTTGGCTGCAACAAGATAGTGGTCCAAGTCGCTGTTTGGGCCTTGGAGTGTACGTACGTCTAAAACACTGGAAGCGTGCCTCCCGTCTATCACAACATGATCGATTTGGTTTCTCGTTTTTCGATCCGGAGACTGCCACAGCTTGATGGACCTTTTTATGCTTGAACCTAGTACTGCATACTACCATCTTTCGGGCCCCGGCGAAGTCGATCAGCTTTAATCCGTAGTCGGACGTTTCGTCATGGAGGCTGAATTTTCCGACGGTGGTTCCAAAGATCCCTTCCTTGCCCATGACTGGAATGTCTTTTTAGTCCACCACCTCCAGATTTGCTCCGAGGTAGACAGCTCCCACCTTAGCGACGGCGGCCTTATACAGCGCCACCGACCTCGCATCATCACCGTGATGTGGGCCTGATATCAGCCGGCATCTCTGCATGCTGGAGGCGGTCAAGAACCCCAATAAGGATCCGGTCCCTAGCTGCCCCGGAGTGAGTCCGGATTTGTTCCTCCACCGACCGTTGTCTTTTGGTTTGGTTTTACACCGAAACCCCAGCTGTGGTCTGGAAGTTTGGTAGCAGGGCTTTCGCCCTCACTGCTGCCTCCCTCGCATTCTGAGGAAGCATGTCCAACCACACCCCTTCATATTTGTTAAGAGTTTTAGCCGCCTTCTGCTTTTAAGCGTAAAGGAAGCGCCCCTCTGCTTTATCGTGAGAAGAGCCGCCCGTAGTTTCCCTCGCGGCGACTCCCCCGCTTGAGCCATGTCCTGAGACACCTGCCCCCTTGAGAGAAGGCTTCGCAGCCGTTCCGGCATTTGATGGGCACCCAGGCCCAGGGGCCACAGATTGACCTGCCGTTTCCAGCATAATCACGGCAACCTTGCTGTTTCTGGACCCCACCATAACGCCTGTTATCACAGAGAGGCCTGAACATGCCCCTAGAGCTGGAGAAGACGAAGTATTATTCTGTTTTTTTTTTAATTAATCGGTTTGTCCATTCTAAAAGGGTCCCCACTCAAAGCTGCTATCCTCACTCGGGCGTTGTATTCATTATGGGATCCCATGGAGATCTATGAAAACAGTGAGACCATGCGGTGGGTTGACGCCTCAACCTTATGGGGCATTACCAACAAATGAGGTAATTCGCTCTCTTTTGCATGGCGAATTACGTAATTCTAAAGGTAATTGAAGTGTGAATTACGAATGAGAAAGGGAACTACGTAATTGGGGTGCCGTGGGAAAGAAGCCGTATTAAGAACAAACACTATTTTGCGGTCAAGTCTTTAATATGTTCAAATCAGCATGGCCTCGTCTCTGGACGTTTGACTGTGTCTAATTTACTGGTTTTTAGTGAATTTTGTATATCAGCATTTTCGGCAGGACTTCAAGTGGACTGTATTTACACCGACTCTTCGAAGGCAAAATTTCAGTGAGATTTGAATAATCTCCATTTATGGTGTTCGAAGTCACGGCTCTCTTTAAAAATAAAAAAATGCTTTCATATTGCATTTTCCAGGCGTCAGAATTTTGTGAACACGCTGTTCTCTATCGATAATCTTGTGCTATATAATGTAATGGAAACTAAGGACCTTGGAGTGATGTTTGACTCCAAGTTTTTTTTTCGACGGTCATATAAATTTTATTCTGCTAAATCGCACTCAGTTTAGGTTTTATTTGGCGTAATATCTCCGAATTCTCAGATATGTATACATATAAACTGCTATACATAGCTCTTGTCCGTTCACATTTGGAATACGCAGTTATAATTTGGAGACCTTATGACCAATTTTCAGTTAATATTTAGACTTGAGCGAGTCCAAAAAGCTTTTCTAAAACCATCTTACGATTCTCGGCCTTCTTTAATTAATTTGAGCTCTTTGGAAAATAGAAGAACTGTCCTTTCCTTGTCATATATCTACAGCATAATTAATGGCATTACTGAGTGTCCAATTTTACTTGAGCGGATAAGCTTTAACTTTCCACAAAGAAGTCTCCGAAATGTCTAGCCTTTTTACGTGCTCGTGCACTTCGAGAACTGTAGCTCGTTTCTGTAACTTTTCTCTGCCGGTTATTTTTCTACTGGTAGATAATATACGTCAAGGCGAATTGAGATATGAATTCGCCGCCCTGTTCTCTACTGCTAATGAGTAGTAGAGAATGACGTATATTCTCTACCAGTAGAGAAATAATCGGTAGAGAAGATTTACAGAAACGGACTACAGGTACTGAACTATTTTTACCAGATGTGCTTTTATAAAAACTTTAAGCCCAATTACTTTATAAGTTTATTATTGTATATACATATAAGTAGTGCTGTTAATAAAAATCAAATTTTGTTGAAGGTACTGCGACCACGAGTCTGTGTAAAATATTACAACAATTCCAAACAAATACGCGAATTCATAGCATAGAACCATTGTGGTGCATAAAAATCGATATTTTCTCTAAGCAAAACTAATATCTGAATTACTGTAATCGTAGTCATGAAAATCATGACTGGAAATACTTTAGTTGTAATCCTTAAAATTTAACGATTACGACTACTGTAATCGTAATTCTAATGTTATATTTTTAGCATTACGATTACTGTAATCGTAAACATAAAAAGTACGATTACGATTACAGTTGTCGTAATCGTTAAATTTTAAGAATTACAACTAAAGTATTCACAATCAAGAATCTTTTAATTACAATTACAGTAATAGGAATGCTAAAAATTTTCTGCGATACAATTATAGTAATCGCTATCCTAAGTAATCGAAATGTAAACGTGATCTTAAGTGCCCAGCTCTGATATGTACATATGTATAATAAAAATATCTAGTGAACCCGCATGCCGTTAAACGCCAAGCCAGCGGAGCCGCTGAATTTTAATTCGCTGCACTATGTCTATATCGTTGTAAATTTCATACAGCTCATCGTTAAATCGTCTGCGATATTCCCCATCACCAACGCGTAAAGCTAGAGCCGCCTCATCAGATGCTTTCATTGTCCATGCCTCCGCGCCATACACCAGCACAGGCATGATGAATGACTTGTAGAGTGTGATCTTTGTACGACGAAAGAGGACTTTACTTCTCAATTGCCTATTAAGCGCAAAGTAGCACTTGTTGGTAAGAGTGATTCTGCGTTTGATTTCAATGTTGACATTATTATTGGTGTTAATGCTGGTTCCCAAATAAACGAAGTCGTCTACTTTTTCAAACTTGTAACTGTCAACAGTGACGTGGGTGCCAAGACGCGTATGCTCTGACTGTTTGTGTGATGACAGGAAATACATTTGTCCTCGTTCACCACCAGACCCATTCGCTTTGCTTCTCTATCCAATCATGAGAAGGCAGAACAGACGTAGCCCTTGTTTTTACCGATAATATCGATGTCGTCGGCATACGCCAGCAATTTTACGCTCTTGTAAAGTATTGTGCCTGAGCGGTTCAGTTCTGCGGCTCTTATTATCTTCTCCAACATCAGATTAAAGAAATCACACGAAAGGGAGTCCTCTTGTCTGAAATCTCGTTTGGTATCAAACGGCTCGGAGAGGTCCTTCCCTATTCTGACGGAGCTGGTGGTATTGCTCAACATCATTTTACACAACCGTATTAGTTTCGCGGGGGATACCAAATTCAGACATCGCGGCATAAAGGAAACTTCTCTTCGTGCTGTCTCACTTTTGAGATTCTAAAGAACGGTGAAAATCGAATGACTATCAAAAAAATGTTTCTCGTATCATATAAATATGTGTATACTTAATTAGATCAATATAGAAAGATATTTTCAAACTAAAGCTTTCATAAATCTCTTTCGATCGACACCCATATCAGGTCCCTGAAGTAATCACTACAACATTCACCGATTGATTTGGCACATATGCCATAATTTAGTGCTTATTAAGTGCCAATTTATGGCAGTAAAAAAATTTAGTGCTCTGTAAATTATGGTAAAAAAAGTGGTTGCCATCTCTTCAGCTAAAGTAAGCACTACACTATCCATATCTCTGGAACCAATAAGCGCATATACTTCTACCTTTCGGAATTATTTAGTGCTTATTTAGTGCCAATTACTGCTCTGTAAATTTTGGTAAAAAGATGTAGTAACCATCTTTTCAGCTGATATAAGCACCACACTATCAATATCTCTGGAACCAAAAAGCGCATATACTTCTACCTTACGGCATTATTTAGTGCCAATTCATGCCGCAAATAAATTTTTTTCGATGTATTTTTTGTTTGTGCTTTCTGGGTGAGCTCTGGTGTTTTGATTTTGTCGGTGAATCTTGTTTACTGTCCTCTCCATTAGATTGTCAATAAGGCCATTAGGGTAGCAGTTTTTGTATAGTATGTTTCTTATTTTCTTGTCGTTCTCTTTCGCAAATTCTTTATCGCTGAGTATGTTTATTTTTCTAATGATTCCAGTCGCAGTGTATAATTTTTGTTTCCACTGATGATTCGAATGGAGATTTGGAATACCAGTTAAACAATATGTTGTTGTTTTTTCTGTGCAATTCTACATCCAGAAATGCTATTTTGTTATGGTTTTCTTTCTCCGATGTAAATTTAATTTTGTTGTGTTGGCATTTCGAGTTGTTAATATGTCCTCCGCGTCCTTTGTTTTGATGATAACAAACATATCATCTACACTGGAAACTGCAACAAATGCTACGTAGGCACAACGAAAAGAGAACTAGGTGTACGAATAAACGAACATAAAACGGATGCGCGAAACAAGAAGATGACAACAGCGCTGGCTCAACACTTAACTTAAAACGAACACACAGCTGACTTTGACAACACGAAGATTTTGGATATTGAAAGAGGAGATAGGAGGAGAATGACGCTAAAGAGCCTTCTCATACAACAACAGCTGGATAACGTGATGAACTTTAAGGAAGACGTAGACAACACTAGCAACGGCTACCCAGCAGTAATAAGAGGCAGATATAAATAATTGTGAAAACAAAACAAATGAAGCAAAATGTAAAAAGCAGTAGCTAAATGATGTTGTGCTGAACAAAAAGTTATTGTGAAATGTGATTTAATTTATATATTAACAGTGAGTTTATGTACGTGATTGTTATTGTGCATTGTAATTATGACTTGCAATGCCTATTGGAACACTTATATATGTATGTTAATGTTATTCATGTGGATTGGTTATTTATTTTTCAAATATAGACTCCCTGAAGAAGGTGCGGAAAAAAGCGCCGAAATGCGTAGGATGGAAAAGGAAGACGTATTTTCGCTTTTTATAAAACCGGCCGAAGTAGCTCCAACCCAACAAACAATTTTACAAGAATTTGGCCCAAATCAACAAATATCGTTGAGCAGATCCGAATAACACTACGAGCATTAAATAGCAATAAACATGAAGCAATTCTACCAACATATTAAACTAAAATATGATGAAGGGACAAGTTATATAATCAAACAATATAACAAGAACATGAAAAAATCAATTAAACAGGAAGAAAGGATGAAGTTTTTACTAAGATGTGAAGAATACGGTATCACTCCGCCACATCTACAGGGTAAGACAAACTAGAAACTACCCTGCGAGAACTGAAGAAAATAGAACAGTGCTTTTTACTGAAAATTATGAATTTAGAGATAAAAGAGACCAATATCAACATCAAAATTATAAAAGCAAATATAAGACACACTGAAGATTTATTGAAAAGGGACTTCAAGAAATAGACTACGAAAAAGTAATAGAATGCCAGGAACAGTTCTCGCAACAAATCTCTATAAATACACAAATAATACATGACAAAAAACTTAAAGAACAAATTTCAAGAAATGCTACAAAATTTCGTATTAGCGTCAACAAAGACTGGTTTGTTAACAAAACGAACATCACAGTGCCCCAGGAGTCTCGATGGTTGTTCTCACTTGGAAGAAAATTTGCACTGCCCGTTTCCAGGAAATCGTTTTCGCCTATACATGTAATCGCAAATTTAGAACAAGGCATACAAGAAATCACAGATGGAAGAGAAAAAAAGCAGCAAGAAGCAATATCGCACTTAAAATAAACAGATTCCATGACAAATTAAGTCATAACTCGAAAGAAAAATTTATACTAAAAGCACATACAGACACTAAAAAATGCATAAGCCAGTACAAAGATCAAATAATAATGACCCAAGCAGACAAGGGAAACAAAACGGTAATGATTACAAAAACGCATAACGATCAAAAAATGAGAGAAATGTTAAATGGCAGAACGACGTACAAAACCGTAAAGAGTAATCCCACACAACAATTATTACGAAGAAATAATATAATAGTTAACGACCTATACAAGCAGAAGAAAATTGATACCAAACAGAAATTAAACTTAACTTGTGCAGCGGCAACTTCGCCGCGACTATATCGAAAATTCGCTTCAAAAACGCCCTATCTCACTTCAAAATGTATTGAAAATATGCAGATATAGGGCGTTTTTGAATCGACAGCTGAGATAGGGCTTTTTTGAAACGACTTCTGAAATAGGGCGTTCTTGAAAAGTTTTTTGAGATAGAGCGTTTTCGAACTGACTGCCGAGATAGGTCGATCTTCCACTCAGCCATCGATATAGGCTTCCAAAAATCCACAAGCCAAATACGCCTCTCAGACCAATTTCTTAATCTACTAATGTACCGTGCTATAAATTACCTAAGTTCATAGGAAATATTTTAAGAAATATAACGTCAGAGAAATACAATATTAAAAACTCATTTCAATTAACAGAAAATCTCTAAAGTATCAGAATAGAAGACGATGAAATCTTAATATCTTTCGACGTTATTTACAAATATTCCGATTTAGTTGGCTATTCGGACGATCATGAACAAATGGGACGGGTTGGAAAATTACCCCAACATGACGAAAAAACAATTCCAGACGGTACTAGATTTTTGCTTACGGGATAACAATTATTTTAAATACAACTACACCTTTTACCAACAAATTTATGGTATGCCTATGGTTAACCCATTATCCCCGATCATAGCAAATATCCTTATGGACAAAATATTAGATGACTGCATAGCCGAATTGAACCATAAGGGCATACATGTTATATACATAAACAAATATGTAGATGATATGTTTGCTATTATCAAAATCGGAGAACGAAAACCATAACAAAAATAGCATTTCTGGATGTAGAATTGCGCAGAAAAAACAACAACATATTGTTTAACTGGTATTCCATATCTATATCGTCGGGTAGATTAATAAATTTCCATTCGAATCAACTGTGGAAACAAAAAGTAATCACTGCGACTAGGCTGGACTGGACTCAGCGACAAAGAATTTGCGAAAGAGAACGACAAGAAATTAAGAAACATACTATAAGTTAACTCTCGACGAGTTTAAAGGATTAAAAAAAATTTTCCGGCTTGTGCCGTTCTTTACACCTTTATTTCCAAAAATTAACTAACTGCTATCATTGTCTTACACCCATTTAAAACTAATAAGTCACGTTGCATTGCAAGTGACGTAGCTTAGCAATTGTCAGCGTCGCAGCGCCAACGACGTTCCCATATAGCGGTGACGCATCGTCAGCGTTTATTCCGGATGCGCGTGTGGTGTCTTTTGCCCGTGGGACACTGGTAACTGCAGGTTTCGCATGCTTGCGTAGCTGACTTCAAATATTCTTAAACCTATGCCTCGTTGTCACGTTGCAACTGCAGGTGATATGTTGACCTTGATGGGAGGTGTTGGATGTCCAGACACTTGCCAATGAATTGGGCATGTTGTAACTGGA
>NW_023458557.1:33745615-33760585 GCF_013731165.1 Rhagoletis pomonella | reverse complement strand
TGTCCAGACACTTGCCAATGAATTGGGCATGTTGTAACTGGAGTTTGGAATGCAGGCAACTTGTGTAAATGTGAGTAATGCAGGTAGCCTATGTAAGCGTGGGAATATTCGTGTGTGGAGTTTAAATATTAACGGCGTTAACTCCTCCCCTCTTAAAAACGCTTGTCCTCGAGCGTTTGAAAAACTTGGAAAGTCCTTATTTCGGGCGTTGGGACTTGGCTGGTTGCTTCTTGTTGCTGATTGGCCTGTGTAATGGCCTCTGCTGGTTGTTTTGTAGGTTTACTTTGCTTTTTCCTTTTGTAGCGCAAATTTTTGGAGCTGACTACCAGGACAATAATTATAATGAGCGTAAGTCCTGCAGAAATTCGGTTTACTGCTTTCTCCGTTTGCAGTGATTAGATTTCCATGGTGTTGTTTATGTGTAGTTCGCTGAGTGCTTCTAGTGATAGTAGTTTAGTTAAGCTCTCCTCTATTGGGGTTGGCTGGGCTATTGCTGGCATTATCCTTAAGGGGGGTGCTTCAAAATTTTTGTATGTTCTTCCATTTGCCGTTATTGACTCATTTTTGAAATTTATAACATATGTACCGTTCATCACTCGAATGTTGCCGTCTATTGTTATGTTGCCTTGATAATTGTTAAGGAAAAGTATTCCTGGTGCGATGAGCTCGTCTCTTGGAATATGGTGGCAGTTGATAAAGTGACATGATGAATTGAGGCTTTTTATTAGTTTAGATATACAAAAATCATTACTTAAATCTAACAATTCGTTTTGCTTACAAATACTAATTTTGTTATATTTCTTACAATTATTTTGTATTCCAAATATTCTTTCTTTATTTCTTAAAACATTGTTGTATTTTAAATCAATTATTACATTATTTTTTATAACAGCTTTTAATATTAAGTTTTCGTAAATTTCTTTTGAGGTCAATGGTATTTTGACAACATATAAAATTGATGAATAATTTCTTAGTACGCTAACTTCTGCTAATTCTAATGCCTCTTCGGCAGTGTCAAATGGCATATTTTCTTTATTAATTTCTTTTATGGCTAGATCAATTTCTTTTTTATTTAATATTATTGAATTCACAATTCCTATTCTAGCCCATTGTATGGCATATTTTATATTGATAATTTCCTCTTTGATTAATCTTAATTTATTCTGAATGCTTATTGCTATTTCATTCGCTATTACATTATCTTCTTTTATGGCGTTCAGTAAGTTGTTAGTAATTTCGGTGATTTTATTGACTTGTTGATTTAAAGCGTTGTTTATAATTATCTGTTTATTGTTATTTATCAACAGTTTTTCCATATTATTATTTATCATATTAAGGTCATTGTGGTCGGGACTTCCCGCTATGTACTTCCAGGCGGTTCCAAGGAAATCTAGGGATCTTCGGGTTTTAGGATTTTGGATGGGTTCGACGATTTCCAACATCTCGATAGCTTGTTGGGCTTCGTCTCGTAGAGTAGAAGAGAAAGGATTTGATGGTGGTAAGTTCCTGTCTATTGTGTCTGTTATGTTTTCCAAGAGGTTTCTGTAAATTTGGGTGTTAATGATGTGGATAAAATTTAGGGTTCCGTCCTTTATTTTGGAGTAACCATTATCGATGGTTATAAGATGGGATGAGGAGTAGTCGTGTATTTGGGTTTCTGCGTTGCACAAGGCAACCAGGATTCTGCAAAAGCGAGTGTGAGGTTAATGGCCTGTTATGCTACTTTTGTGGAGGTTCTTATATGCCTGGCTGGGGAAGGAAGATAATTCTACAGCTAACTAAGTTAATATGTTCTATATCGTTTTATTTATTAAGTTTTTCCTTATTTAATGTGATTCTTTGAGTGGAATGCATTGGATTTAACTTATTCAGTTTTAATTAAATTTTATAGACAAAATTTAATTAAATGAAATAAATTTAAATCTGTATGCTTTGCTAAATCTAATTTTTTCTCAAATTGACTTTATTATCATTTAATTCGTAAATTTTTATAGAAAAAAAAAATTTTAAGAAAGAGGAGAAAAAAAAAAAATAAAATAAAATTTTTAATATATATATATATATATATTTTTTTTTTGTTGTTGTTATTGAGCCTTGATATGGCTTTTATGCACCGACCTTCCGGATTTGGTTGTAACTATGTTTCCTTTGTCTTCGACCACTACTTCCTTTTTGTATCTGGGTGTTAGTTTGTTTCCTAGTCTTTTATTTATTTTTACATAAATAACGTCGTTACTGTTGTATGTCCTGAACTCGGTCCTATCTTTATTATGAAGTCGTAAGTCTTTTTCTTGTTTATTTTTAAGATTTTGGACATTTTCTTCTCTGTCCAATGTCATTGGATTTGGTCCTATTGTTCTTCCGAAAAAATACTTCTACTGGTTTACGTTTGGTGGTGGAATGAATGGAATAGTTATACTTGAATATGGCTCTATTGAGGAGGTCCTTAAAGTCGGTGTGGGTGTTTTCTGCTTTAGTGCAACGCATCACTTCGGTAAGTGTGGAATGGAATCGTTCTATTTGTCCGTTTATAGAACTTTTGTATGGAGGAGTTTTAAATATTTCAATACCGTATTCATTTTCTAGCATAAAGGTTATAGGGGCTGCGTTTAGGGATTTTTCGTTGTCCATAACGATATTTTCTGGGATTCCGAATGCTGTCAAGAGACTTCTTAAGGGGGCCTTTATGTCTTCCGTTGCTCTGGAGCGCACAATTTTTGCTTGTGCGTATTTGGAAAATTTATCCATTGCCGTCAGCACTACTTTGTTGTTAGTATGGTATAGGTCTATATGAACGATATGACCTGGGTAATTAGGAATGGGAGTTGGTTTCAGGATAGGATTTACTGGATGTCTCTCATACTTATTTTCTAAGCAAATTTTGCACTGTTTTGCAATTCGTTTTATTTTGGCGTTCATTTGTGGGAAGTAACATCTTTCTAAGAGTTGGGCTTTATTTTCTGTGGGATTGCGGTGAGCTCTATTATGCTCGTTGATGATTTCCGTTTCCTGTTCTGATTCGTTTGTAACATTTCTAATGAATTTTCGGGTATAACGTACTTTGTACCTGCTAAAATGAATTTGGTAAATTGTTTGTATTTTCCCTAAAATGTTGTCTTCGGTTTTTATGCAATTTGTTACTGTAGGGTTGAGGTATCTTTTCAACAATGTGGTAAGACTTTCTTCTGTAAAGTCTCTTTCAATAATGATATGTCTATGGTAAGTGGGAAAAGGTAATTTAAATTGGTATGAAGAGGTTTCGCCAGTAGAAATAAAAATTTGATTTTTAAATGCATTGATAGGTGCGTCTGTATACGGTATTAAATTTTGGGCTGAAGTTTCGTCACTATGTTGGGTTGCAGACAAGGAATTTATTTGTTGTGGTGGTCGAGAAAGTGCGTCTGCGACAATATTGTTACTGCCAGGTTTGTATTTTAGTTCGTAATTATATTCCTCCAGTATAGCTTTCCACCTTTTTAGCTTACTATTGTTGTTTTTATTGCTAAGGGCATACGTCAGGGGTTGGTGATCGGTAAAAATTTTGACTGTAGCAGAGCCGTAGAGGTAACTTCTTAATGTTTTGAGTGTCCAGATTATCGCTAACATTTCTTTTTCGTTTGTTGCGTAATTTTCTTCAGCCTTTGACAAAGTTCTTGATATAAAAAGAATGGGTTTGTTTTCTTGTTCGAGTACTGCTCCTATAGCGTAATTAGAGGCGTCGGTCGTCAAGTGAAATTCTTTATTGAAGTTGGGGTATTGCAACATCACTTCGCTGGATGTGAGTGTACTTTTAATTTTATTGAAAGCATCTATTGCTTCGCTGTTCAGCGTTATTGCTGTTTTTGCTGATAGTTGTTTGCTTAGTCGTCCTTCCTCTCCTCTTAAAATAAGAGTAAGGGGTTTTGCTATCTTCGCGTAGTCCTTAATAAATCGTCTGTAGAATCCCGACATTCCCAAGAACGATCTAAGGTCCTTGAGTGTTTTCGGTATAGGTACTTTCTCTATTGCCTCTACCTTTGATGGGTTCGCTTTTATTCCGTTCGCAGTCACTATGAATCCTAAAAATTCAACTTCCTGTGCAAAGAATTTACATTTGTCTAGTTGGATTTTCATGTTTGCCTGTTCTAATGTGTCGAAAATTATTTTTTGGTCTTTTGAATGCTCTTTTTCTGTCTTGCTGAAGATTATGATATCGTCTATGTAGACGTAACATAATTTTCCTATGTGTTGTCGTAAGATGTCATCAAGGGCGTCTTGGAAGATGGATGGTGCATTTTTTAGTCCGAAAGGGAGTCTGGTAAATTCATATTTACCGTTATTGATGGAAAATGGGGTCTTTTCAATATCGGATTCCTTTAGTGGTATTTGATGGAATCCACTCTTTAGATCAATAACAGAAAAGAATTTATTACGGCCTAATTGCGCGAGTACTTCGTTTATCTCCGGGATAGGGTATCGATCTGTGATGGTGACTGAATTGAGCTTTCGGTAGTCAATTACCAATCTATATTGTTTATTTCCTGAGGTGTCTGGTTTCTTATTCACGATCCAGACAGGCGAGTTGTAGGGGGAATGGGATGGTCGAATAATCCCGTCCTCGATAAGGTTGTTGACTTGCTTCTCAACCTCATTTTTTAAAGACATTGGATAGGGGTAGTATTTGGTATAAATTGGGGAATCGTTAGTTGTCCGGATTTCGCCAACGATTCTTGTGGTATATGTTAGTTTTTTATCTGGTTCGGCGAATAATGTAGGAAATTGTTGCACTAGGTTTTCGATAATGATTTTTTGCTCTGAATTCATATGTCCTGTTTTTATTTCTATATAATTTACCGATTTGGATATTTGTTGCTTGATGGGGACTCTGATTTTATTTTCTATGAGCATGTAGTCGTTTGAGGTGTAGATTACAGCTTTAAGTTGTTTTAGACTGTCGTTGCCTATGATAGCATGAAAGGATTTGAGTGTTGGTAAGATAAAGAACTTTAATTTCTTGTTCTTGAGGCCAAAAAGGTTAAGTTCCGTGTGATGCGATATACTTATTTTTCCACCTACGGAGTTGGTCCTGTTGTTCGTAAGCATCATAGTAATCCTGCCATGATTGTTCCTGATTCTCTGGGTCGTATGCGTCGGCGTTCTCATTGTATTCACTAGTTTCGCTTGTGGTGGGGTCGAGTGTTTGGGAAATATGATTTACCCTCTGAATTTTGTTGGGAAAGTTTTTGTTGTACTGATGTGACTGCGTGGGTGGCGGTCGTTTCGATGTGACATTATTGTTATTAGGTCTATTCATGTAATTTACGTTCCTTGTCTGTTGTGATTGGGTACCGGTGGTTTCGGCTGTGTTGGCCTTGGTGGTGGGTTGTTATATGTAGGTTTATTGGGTGGTATGCCTGGTCTATTATAGTACTGGGGCTGTTGCTGTTGAGTTTGTCGGTATATAGGTGGTTGGTATAGGGGTTGTTGGTATAGTGGTTGTTGGTATAAGGTATGTTGATTTTGGAACTGTGGGGGAAATGGTGCTATAGAAGGAATTGGTTGAGGTATGTGGGCGAGATTTGGGTAGAAGGGATGGCTTGCGAATTGGAATTTCCTTGGGGGAATTACGGGCTTTTGCTGAGTTTGCAAACTAAATGGTGTTGGATGCAGATTTGTTCCTTTCGGCACGTGTGCCTGATTATTAGCGTGTATAGACCTGAAATTTTGATTTTATAATTTTGTACACAAATGCAAGGCTTCGGGTAAGTCGGCGGGTTCTTTCATTCCGAGGAGCCTTGATAGGTCACCTGACAATCCTCTTACGAAGGTGTCGAGTGCCTTATCGCGATATGTCTCGGTGAGAACACGCATGGCTTCGTCATTGATTTCCATACACGAAATTTTGTTAAGGATAAGGGATAGGTGGGTGTAGACTTCAGCGTAAAACTCTTGGACAGACTTTCGTCCTTGAATTAAACAGGTCATTTGATATTCGAGGGTGCTGAGATCCCTCTTATCGGCATAATGCGTTGTAAGGCAACGAGAGATTGCCTTCCAATTGGGCGGTGTGTTATATGCTTCGAGTGCAGCATCTGCACTACCAACAATTTTATTCCTAATCACGGTCAAGATACCGAAATATTTTGGCGTGCCTACGCTAGGCTCGTAAATTTTCAGGATCCTTTCTACGCTTTTCTTCCAACTACTAAATTCTGTGTGATTTCCGCTAAATTCCCTTAGGGAGCGGCACCTTGTCCATAACTGCGATGTTATTCCTATAACGTTCGTCTATGGTCTGGTCGGTCATAACCTGCTGTATGTTGTCCCTAGACAAAATTGATGCGTCACTTTGTAGAATCTCAGTCATGAGATTTCCTATAATCTCCCTGAATTCTGGGGTGGCGTTTACAGGTTGGGGAGCATTGGGGTTAGGTGCCGGAGGATTTATTCCTGGCGGTGCTACTCCAGCATTGGCTAGAAGCGAAGGCCTAACGAGGTTATTTTGTGCCATTTTTTATTTTTTTTTACTTTAGGATTTAGTATAAAAATTTACTTATTAATTATTATTCTTTTATTTCAGTTTAATATTCTCTGGAGGGTCCCCCTTTCGGAAGTGAATCGCAGAGATATTTTTTTGTTATAAGAATTGGATAACGAATCCAATTCTTTGGGTTATTTCGTTATGAGCTGTACAAGCTCTTAGTTATGAACGCTTATACCTAGTGTACTTCTTAATTTTTCGCCTATTAATTTTACTCTAGTCTGTAAGATTTTTTCTAATCATACACTCAATAAACACTGAATTGAATTGAAAAACTTTAGCAAATTACTTTGTTGGAAAAGAAATTACTTAGATAGTTATTTCGCTTTAATTCTTATTTTCTGTTTTTTTTCTTTTTAACTTTCACTTATCACACTAATTAAAAATTAATTAATTTTTTTTTTTTTTATATAATTACTTTCTCTTGCTTTTTCACATTCTTAAACTATTCTTACATTAGAGTCCAACGGCGCATTGGAGTATCCTTTTTGCCAAACTGCTACTAAGGGTCCAGCGGTGCGCACTCTTCGTTGGTGCGGGCTTTCTTCAATCGAAGTTATCCCAAATTGTTGGTCCGTTTGTCGCGTTCGATCACCTTCTCGGGGACTTGTTCTTTCCAAGTTTGCGCTGGTTTAACCGTAACGAAAACCCGTTTATTCCTTTGAAGGAAGCGCGAGGCACTACTTTAGGGCCTTTAACTCGAAATGAACGAACGCGACTGGGCCGTTGGGCGCCAGTTAACTCTCGACGAGTTTAAAGGATTAAAAAAAATATTTTTTTCCGGCTTGTGCCGTTCTTTACACCTTTATTTCCAAAAATTAACTAACTGCCGTCATTGTCTTACACCTATTTAAAACTAATAAGTCACGTTGCATTGCAAGTGACATAGCGTAGCAATTGTCAGCGTCGCAGCGCCAACGACGTTCCCATATAGCGGTGACGCATCGTCAGCGTTTATTCCGGATGCGCGTGTGGTGTCTTTTGCCCGTGGGACACTGGTAACTGCAGGTTTCGCATGCTTGCGTAGCTGACCTCAAATATTCTTAAACCTATGCCTCGTTGTCACGTTGCAACTGCAGGTGATATGTTGACCTTGATGGGAGGTGTTGGATGTCCAGACACTTGCCAATGAATTGGGCATGTTGTAACTGGAGTTTGTAATGCAGGCACCTTGTGTAAATGTGAGTAATGCAGGTAGCCTATGTAAGCGTGGGAATATTCGTGTGTGGAGTTTAAATGTTAACGGCGTTAACTTATACAAAATCAGCTACCCTAATGGCCTTATTGACAATCTAATAGAGAGGACAGTAAACAAGATTCACCGACAATATCAAAACACCAGAGTTCACCCAGAAATCACAAACAAAAAATACATCGGCATTAAATACATACCAGGACTAAGAAACAACCAAACACTAAGGAAAATAATAAGAAATGACAAAGTAATATATGCTCACAAGCCACATAATACGCTTAATAGAATATTCACGAAAACGAAGGACAAGATTGAGAAGGAGCAGCAAAGCAATGTAGTTTATGAAATTAAATGCAATGGAAATGGAAATGAAAGCTGCAACAAATGCTACGTAGGCATAACGAAAAGAGCATTAGACGTACGAATAAACGAACATAAAACGGATGCGCGAAACAAGAAGATGACAACCAGTGTTGCCATTTTAGCCGTTTTCCGGCTAGATTTAGCCGGTTGCGATAGCAAACAGCCGGAGAAATTTCGATTTAGCCAGCAGCCGATTTGTTAGCCGTTTTGCAGAAAAAAATTAGCCGATTTTGCTATTTGCTTTGTTTTCTTAAATTTCAAATATGTATATATGTTTCCATTTTTGACTAAGCGACCCAAAATCTGTTAGAAATGGCTACTAGCCTTATCGTAGAGAAAATTTTCATGTCAGGCAGGGTTGTATGAAATTGGGCCGATTTCGCTTATTTTTATTTTAAACGAAGAGGGGATTTTCTTCATAAAATGTTTGTTATAAATGTCTAAATTTTAAGTGTGAAGTTCTATTCGCAAACTTAGAAAATAAGAAATTGTTTCACTGTTAAGACACTTAGGATGCGTTTGTGTTTGGATATAGTACCAACAAACAGAATAAATATTACATGTAGATATTGTCTTCCCAGATAGCGCATATTTAATTCTGCCTAAATTACAAAACATCATTTTTGCCCACTCCCAAAGGTTTAAGGTAAGGGAAAAACTGATATTTTCAAGCACTATCACACATATATATTTTTTTAAACAAACTTTTTTGCTGAGAACTTATTTAAATTCCAAAAAACCGAATGCCAACTTGAATTAAATGAACCAACACTGAAGTGAGTCAAAATCAAAATAAAAGAGCACAAATTTCTATGTAAAGCAAAACTCTCTGGGAATCCTACGAGACATCTGCCGGTCATATGACCGGTCATCTAAATGGGAGGTCTGCAGTCTTTTGGTATCATATTTTACATCAGAATTGAAGGGATTTCTGAAAAATCTGACCAGTTCTTTTATATTTATTTTTATAGCGTTTTTGATGTGTATTGGTTTCTACTTGAGTGTATTGAGAATCGGTCAGTCTGAAAAGGCCTTGTAGGGAAGACAAAAGGTTTGTTCGTCGAAAATCCGAATTTCTAAAATTCTTTCAGAGAGGCAAAAAACAGGATCTACGTGTATATATCTTGTCAGTCCGACTTTCTTCAACATACGTTTCAATTTCTTTGTCGGGTTTACTATATCGAATCTGGCTGAGATTGCATTCCGATTAAGAATACAGTTTTTTTTGCCGAGTACCTTTCAAATCATTGGAATTAACTAAATTAATTAAGTAAACAACTTAATTAACTTACATTTTTCATTTTAAAATCGATCCAGTTTGTAAATTTTTAAATTTAACGAACTTGTTTACTCAAATTATCGCCGACAAAAAATCCAACCATGTGCCACAATCATATGTTTTTCCTAATTGCAAATTCTTGCTGGCGAAATTTTTTCCGGCTCGAATTTGTAACTTCTCTCCAAGAAACAGTCTTTTTACTCGTCATTTATTTAAATAAAACATGTGAAATTTAGTTGAAACATTTTAGCCGTTTTTAGCCGGTTTTATTTGCCAATTTAGCCGGTTCGTCCAAAAAGTTCTGGCAACACTGATGACAACAGCGCTGGATCAACACTCAACTGAAAACGAACACACAGCTGACTTTGACAACACGAAGATTTTAGATATTTAAAGAGGAGAATGACGCTAGAAAGCCATCGCATACAACAACAGCTGGATAACGTGATGAACTTTAAGGAAGACGTAGACAACACCAACAACGCCTACGCAGCAGTAATAAGAGGCAGATATAAGTAATTGTGAAAACAAAACAAAAGAAGCAAAATGTAAAAACAGTAGCTAAATGATGATGTGCTGTAAAGAAAATTATTGTGAAATGTGATTTAATTTATATATTAATTGTGAGTTTATGTACGTGATTGTTATTGTGCAATGTAATTATGACTCGCAATGTCATATATATATCGTCGGCTTAGAGTGTGAACCCGCTAAATCCGTTTTTTGGCAAAATTGACCTTTTGATGCAGTTCGAAGGAGTAGGCGATTCCACAGTTGGCAAGCAAAAAAATACGTCAATATAAAAATATAATTTTCAAAAATTGTTTGATGAGTAAAGCTGCTAAGTACAATCAGTTCAAATTCAACTGCTAAATCCAACATATTGTGCTTCTGTCGCTCGATTATTGTTCTATCTTAGAGTATTACTTACTTTATGCGTTTAAGCCAAGGTAATAGCCAACGAATAAGCTTTCATTTTTTATATCTCAAGGAAATTATTGTTACTTATGGAACGAAACAGAAGGAAGATTAAATGCAGAAGAGTTTTCCAGCGTGTGGGTAGATTTGATAGAAACCAATTTAGTACCAAATAATAGTTCCGGGGAGCCAATTACAGTAATTTTTTAATGCTTTGTTGTCCACAGCTATAAATAACAATATCATTATTGAGCAAAAGTTTCTTGAAGTAGGCCATACCCAAATGGAAGCTGATTGTATCCATTCCACTATTGAACGAGCACTTAAGAAAAAAGATATCCATGTTCCTGCAGAATACGTTGAAGTATTTATCTAGATCAGCTAGAAAAAATCCAAAACCATATGACGTAACTTATCTTAGTTACACGTTCTTTAAAAGCTTTAACACAGTTCAATTCTTTAATAGCATTCGTCCCGGTCGCGGCAAAGGTGCTGCTAAAGTAACTGATATACGAGCCCTACGGTATACACCAAGTGGCGACATACATTTCAAACTAAGATTCTCCAACGCAAAGAAAATCCTCAGTAGCTGTTTCCTTGCCGTTTTCTCACCTTCCGAATTTATACGAGAGTAGGCGTACGACTGCTCACAGAAAGTATGATATCTCCAGTATTTCAAACGATTACTTCCTGAAGATTACCACACCTACTATGACAATTTACCTCATGATTGAATAATATGTATCATACTTTCTGGCATTATCGAGTTCCTACATAAATTATCTTATATGTGGACTTCGTACTATTAATTTGAAAGAGGAATACTTCACGTATAGTTACTAATATATGTATTATAAACTGCCTATTTTTGTTGCAATAAACGGAAGAATAAATCTGCTAAGTTAGAAATTCGCCAATAAAACCATAAAAACGTAATTTTTTCATTCGTTCTGGATTAGGGCCATATAACGTCGCGCGATTAACAAACTTTATGTAGAATTTGCCCCTTAGACTAAGAGTTAAAGATATATATAGTTTTTTACCTCTACAGTAAAATATGTTTTTTGGTCGTTAGCACGTTTACACTCTAAGGCGACGTTATGTATGTTAATGTTATTCATGTTTATTGTTTATTTAATGTTCAAATATAGACTCCCTAACGAAGGCGTGGAAAAAAGCGCCGAAATATATATTTTATTATACCGGCCAAAGTAGCTTCAACCCACAAAAAAAATCTTTTTTTTTGTTCTGTAAATTTTGGTAAAAACATGTAGCAGCCGTCTCTTCAGCTAATGTAAGCACTACACTATAAATATCTCTGGAACTAAGAAGCGCATATATTTCTACCTTACGGCAAAATTTAGTGCCAATTTATGCCGCAAAAATTTTTTTTTTGCTCTGTAAATTTTTGTTAAAACATGTAGTAGCCATCTCTTCAGCTGAAGTAAGCACTACACTATCAATATCTCTGGAACCAAATAGCCCATGACTAGCGCTAGCAGGGGTCTAGATTGCAAAATCGTCCAAAATTGCCAATTTTTTTTTATATAAAGTTTATGAAATCTACTTAACACATTTTTTTACTTTAACAATGACATCTTGTTATAGAATAGTTTGTAAAACCGAAAAAGAATATAATACCTTCAGGGTAATAATGAATAACACAAATAACTAATAGCAAACAATTTTACGTATGTGTAGTTTAAAACATATTTACATTAATACATTTTGCAATAGGACTGTGCAATTAATAAATTTATTATAACTCATATTGATTGATTAAAAATAAAAAATATAAATAAAAATAGCTAATATAAAAAACAGAAATTCGAATCCCTTTCGTGTATATACTACACCGTGCGATAGTCAATTTTACAACAATCGATTAAAAATTGACTGGTATGCAAAACCTACGTCGTCGGGGAGATTAATCAGTTACAATTCGAAACATGAGAGGAAAACTATTTTAAATACCGCAACCAATTTCATAAGAAGAGTCCTCCCATTAGCGACAAATATTTTCATAAAAAGAACCAAAATATTATCCAACAAGTTTTGGAACAGAACAAATTCCCCTGTTGCTTAATTAGGAAACTCATTCAGAATTATTACGTTAGGACCGATAAAGAGAATACTTATAATGAGAATAAAGTATACAAAACCGCTACATATATTCCGGGGATGTCTGAGTGGATGAAACATTATAATATATCGTCCCGTTTCTACCTTAACCACGTATCTAAAATTTTTGGGGAAACTAATATTCCCACTTATAACAGCTGTTTAAGCGTCACACTATTTGAAAATAGAACAAAGACTTAATGAAGGTGCTCACTACTGTTAGTGGAACCAGAAATATTAAGTAAAAAATGCGTGAATTGTATCCTAGGGGAAGAAATTAAGCATTTTTCTTACACTCTCTAAATTACCTCTATTGCAGATACGAGGTTAAGGCAGAAACGGGACGATATATGAAAACAAAGGTTCAAATAGCATTTACATGCAGCAACACACTAGCAACACTAAGGACAAGATCCCTAGATACGAGAAATCTGACGTAATATACACACTTTCATGTAATGGCGACGGGTCCCACTTATGCGACAAAGTATATGTGTGGACAACAAAAACAAAACTCAAGACAAGGATTTCCGTACACAAATCAAATATAAACTTAAGGAACAGCTCAACGGGCAATAAGACGGCCTTGTCAGCACACTGTAGGGATACGGGACACTTTCCCGATTTTGATAATGTTGCCATTCTACAAGAAGAAAAGAACTATAATAAACGCAACATTTTGGAAATGTTACACATTACGAACGCCCCTAATGAGAGAAGGATCAACTTTAAAACGGACACAGACAATTGTGCATATGTGTATCGCAATTAGGTTTTAAATTGGCAGCAACAATCTTCAACGTAGGTGTTCCTCTATTCCATAATCAACATTCGTTCCGTAGAATAATAATAAAATGCTGTGCTCTTACATATCCATATGTTTGTACATATACATACTAGGAGTATTCTCGAAGTCTTGCACGATGCAAGGATTGCACGAAATGCAAAAATACTATTCCAAATTTTGAAGAGTACGAGAGCACCCCATTGCAAAGTGATAGCATGCATGCATGCATAGCAATCAGCGAAATTCTGAATCAAATACAATAACAAGATACAGCAAAAAAATGAAGTGAGCGAGATGAGAGGAATGAGAGAAATATGTAGCAATTCCAACAACAAAGCAACTAGCACAAGGTCGCATTTATTTTGTTATGTTTTTTGCAAAATATATACAGGGGTTTCGACGTTGCAGCGATAGGAAATGGTATTTACCATATATTTTGTTGTTGTGTGTTTTCAAGTTATGCAATCTATGCAATCCGTGCGACGTGCAACGGATTTACAAGATTTGTAGAATACCCCTATTGTCTTCCTGCTTAATGTTCCGTGTATTGTTTTTTTGTATGTTTTTTGTTTACAATTACGGTATTTTTAATTGTTTACTTCTTATGTTTATTCATTTCATTCATTTGCCTAAAATTTTACTTGTTTAACTATTATTTCTGTGCGCCTAATTAGTCGACCAAGCACAATCAAGAGTGTAAGTTGTGTTTAATGTATGTTTGTAATAATTTAAAGTTATCGTGTTTGTATATTTACAGTCCTGAAGATGCCCTCAGATTGAGGTCGAAATATCGACAATTAAAATATCAATAGAACGAAGATTTGCGTTTTATTTAATTTCAATATACTCGCGAAAACATGGACCAAATATAGCAGGGGTGGGCAAGGCCGAGGCCGAAAGGAGCCTCATGTAAATTCTAATGCTGCAAAGAGCCACAAAGAACAAAAAAAAAATAATATTTTTATTGAGCTTTGTACCACGATTATTTATTAGGAAAAATTGAAAAGGCAACAAACTCTAAGCGGTAGAAGTTATAGCACTATTTCGGAGATCACCACATCTCCTCATCAGACTTCTTTTTTCTAGACCTCAGCAGGGATCGAACCTGCGAATTCGATGTTCAAAGTCAGAAGCGTTAACCACTGAGCTATGTACATCCCGTAAACTCTTGTTGCTAATTCATTTTTCCTTATTCAACCAACTACTATCAAGTGCAGCTGATTTGCCGCTATTTAAACTCGACAGCGTGGTTGTTGTTGCCAATTCTATACATCCATTTGTTTATTTGCTTTTTTGTATAGTTTCAGGCAGGCTCTTCCTAAACTATGTATTTGTCAATGTTATTGTGGCTTGTTAACATTTTATTTCTAATATTTTTATTGAGCTTTGTACCACGATTGTTTATTAGGAAAAATTGAAAAGGCAACAAAGTCTAAGCGGTAGAAGTTATAGCACTATTTCGGAGATCACCACATCTCCTCATCAGACTTCTTTTTTCTAGACTTCAGCAGGGAGCAGTGGCCACAATAACATTGACAAATACATAGTTTAGGAAGAGCCTGCCTGAAACTATACAAAAAAGCAAATAAGCAAATGGATGTATAGAATTGCCAACAACAACCACGCTGTCGAGTTTAAATAGCGGCAAATCAGCTGCAATTGATAGTAGTTGGTTGAATAAGGAAAAATGAATTAGCAACAAGAGTTTACGGGATGTACATAGCTCAGTGGTTAACGCTTCTGACTTTGAACATCGAATTCGCAGGTTCGATCCCTGCTGAAGTCTA
>NW_023458557.1:33741018-33745515 GCF_013731165.1 Rhagoletis pomonella | reverse complement strand
TCCGGTAAAAATTTTTAATTTGAAGGTTTCGAGTTATAGAGGGTTAATATGTATACGTTGCCATCTCCGTACAGCTCACTTCACCACGCCTAGCACACTTGCGTGCTCGCAGTTTGCCCGCGACGTCGACTGGGTGCACCTCTGCTGTGTATACCTAGTGTAGTGCTTACTTCAGTTGAAGAGATGATTACTACATGTTTTTACCCAAATTCACACACATAAGGACAAAGTGACTAATTAAGACGACAAAAATAGAAAGACAAAAGTCTTTAAATCTTATCACACGTACCTTTCTAATCCTCCTTATAAACCAGTCCACAATGTAACACACAAATTTTGACTTTTAACGCAACGCAGCAGCTTTTGCAAAAGCGCAAAGTAGGGTTTTCTATCGTGCGTGGAATTAAATAATTTTTTGTTTGAAGCGATGATAAAATAGTTTTGCTTGCCATTTTATTCTTATTAACAACTAATATATATTCAACAATTTTTATTGAGCTTGAGGCCGTTTTTAATCAAAAGGTTATTGTGGAAAAGCAACAATAATTGAAAAAATGGTAGAAGTGATAGCTATTTCGGAAATCACCACATTTCCTCATCAGACTTCTTTCAGTAGGATTCGAACCGACGATCCCACTGACTCAACCAGTTGCCTACGCACTGTGATAAGGGCGCCTTGTGAATTCTTGTTGTTTTTTCCATTATTTCATTTCGTTAAGCCAACTAAGAACAAAAGCAAAAGCAATAAGAATTCACAAGGCGAACTTAGCGTTTAAACTGCGAGTCTTTTTCTCTAATCAATCCCCAAATGTAATCTCCCATCATGTTCTCATTGTATTGTCCTTGGTATCGCCGCTCAAATTCCATTATATCCTGATGGAAGCGCTCGCCTTGCTCCTCTGAATATGCTCCCATGTTCTCCTTGAATTTGTCAAGATGTGCATCCAGAATATGGAGTTTGAGAGACATCCTGCAGCCCATTTTGCCGTAGTTCTCCACCAGACTTTCGACCAGCTCCACGTAGTTTGCGGCTTTGTGATTGCCTAGGAATCCCTGTACCACTGACATAAAACTCATCCAAGCAGCTTTCTCAACACGAGTGAGCTTCTTGGGGAATTCCTCAGACTCGAAGATTTTCTTTATTTGTGGTCCAACGAAGATACCGGCTGTAACTTTCGCCTCAGAGAGCTTAGGGAACAAGTCTTGTAGGTACTTGAACGCTGAAGAATTTTTGTCGAGAGCTTTGACGAATTGCTTTATAAGACCCAGTTTGATGTGGAGTGGTGGCATCAGTACCTTCTGGGGGTCCACCAAGGGCTCCCACTTGACGTTGTTCCTCCCCACTGTGAATTCAGTTCGTTGTGGCCATTCACGCTTACTGTAGTGTGCACTGTCGTTTCTGCTGTCCCACAGGCATAGAAAGCAAGGAAACTTGGTGTAACCGCCTTGCAGGCCCATTAAGAATGTCACTATTTTGAAATCTCCGATCACTTCCCAGCCATATTGCTCATACTTCAATGCGTTCAGCACTTTCTTGACATTGTCGTAGTTCTCTTTGAGAGATACTGAATGCGCCAGAGGAAGAGACGGATACTTGTTGCCATTGTGAAGCAACACGGCTTTGAGACTCTTGCATGAGCTGTCAATGAAGAGGCGCCACTCTTTTGGTTCGAAATCAATTCCGATTTCCTCGAACAGACCGGTCACGTCGTGGCAGAAGCAGAGCCCATCTTCGCTGATGAAGAAGTTGGAAAAAAGTTCGTGACGCTTCCTCTGACATGTGACTTTAACACTAGGATCCAGCAAATTCCACTGCATCAGTCTGGACGTCAAAAGTTCAGCATCGGACTTGGTTAGACCAAGATCTCTGATCAAATCATTCATGTCCTTTTGGTTGGGATAGTATGGGTTTTTGTTATCAGCTAGTAAATTAAATCCTTCACCTTCATTGTCTTCCACACTCATGGAATCAGGGCTCTCACAGGAAGACACCTGCTCTTTCTCTGGAGGAGTAGGAACGGGGCGGTCAGAGCTGTGTGGAACTGGAGCCATGGATGAAGGAATGTCAGGATACATGATTTGACTTGCTTTTTTGCCAGTCCGACGTTTGGAAGGGTCCACCATGCAGAAAAAGCAGTTGCTTGAATGGTCAGTGGGTTCTCTCCAAACTCTTGGAACAGCAAACTTCATAGCTCTCTTTTCCCCTCTGTACCATCCTGAAAAAAAAATTAGAAAAGAAAAGTACTGTCTAATAAAAAAGTTAATAGAAACATTTATTTTACCCATAACAAAGCAATATAGTTTTAAAATGTCTTACCTTCGAATGTCCTTTTGCAGTTTTCACACGCGAAATGAGGTGCCCAGGATTTGTCTTGATCACCCACAGGCATGCCGAAATAAGCATTGTAAGCTTCGCACATTTTAAAACCTGTTTCCAAAGAGTACTTATTCGCTCTTGTTTTGATAAAATATCCGCAGACATAACAAAATGCATCTGCAGGATACTTGCAGCCTCGTGAAGCCATGTTTGAACGAATTTATCTGTAATAAAATAAGAAACAACTCTCAATAAATCACAAAAATGTTGCAAAATTTATTGCGACGACTTTGTTGTTTTAACTAGTGTTGGGCAGTATCGAGCACTTTTGTATATTTACTACTTTGGTATCGATACTTTTAAGCATCGGGTACTGTCGATACTTTTCAGCATCGAGTACTGAGTACTTTTGGAATCGATACTGCCCAACACTAGTTTTAACACACACAAATGTAGAGAAAACAAGTTGTATGCGCTCGTGTATCAGTTTTCAACAAACAAGCATAAAAATAAACGCAGATAAGCGCTGCCATGGTCACAAAAGCAAAGTTATCTTGCGACAATAGCTGTTTTCTATACTTTTGGGACCTAACTGACTAGGAAATAACAATTACAACCCAGGGACAAAAACCTTGTTACATAGTGTAATTTTGTCAACATGGAAAGTGAGGCGTGAGGTATGTACTTTATTTTGCGATTTTTGTTAAAAATATAGATGTTTGTAAAATGGGTATAATACCTATTTTATAAATGGCTTTTTTTTATTGAAGAAATTTAGAAATTTTTATATTAGTTAGAGTCATAAAAAAAGTTCCAACGAGTACAGCAATTTCTCTTCAAAAGTTCGAAAATCCAACTGTTTAGGCGCATCTGCTAACACCAGTCGCCTAAATACATGCTATGTACTGCTGCATGCGCAAAAATTTCCTTTATGCAATTTTGGAAATGTTTGCACATGCACTTCTCAACTGTCATGTAACTGAACTTTCTTAAGTTTTAATTAGGTGGCACTTCAAAGTATGCTCGGTCTAGTCTGATGCATCCTCGGGACACTGCTTCCGGAGCATTTTGCGGAATCTGCATGGCTTACAACCATGAAGAGGTGGTAAACGAACTTTACCATTGGCCACAGTGCCTACCTACCATTTTTGCACCAATACATATTTTTTTTTATATAAATACATATGTACATGCAAACATACTGGTCTCCCCTCTCACTGAGTTATTCATGGTCTTTCGAGCGGGATATTTGCGGCTTTTGTTATATCCACTAGACGACCAAGTCGTCTAGGGGGGCCGGTATGTTTAGGCGCGTCTGCTAACACCAGGCGCCTAAATACATGCTATGTACTGCTGCATGTGCAAAAATTTCCTTTATGCAATTTAGGAAATGTTTGCACATGCACTTCTCAACTGTCATGTAACTGAACTTTCTTAAGTTTTAATTAGGTGGCACTTCAAAGTATGCTCGGTCTAGTCTGATGCATCCTCGGGACACTGCTTCCGGAGCATTTTGCGGACTCTGCATGGCTTACAACCATGAAGAGATGGTAAACGAACTTTACCATTGGCCACAGTGCCTACCCACCATTTTTGCACCAATACATATTTTTTTTTTATATAAATACATATGTGCATGCAAACATACTGTGGTGCGATTCACTACGCGATTTTAACAACTCTTGTTATTGTTAAGTCAGCTAAACGACAATTTTAACAATTTAGATACTCAGTAAACGTTTCCCTAACAATATTCGTTAGCGCCATTTCAGCTGTTGTCGCTAACGACAGAGAACTTAGATAGATAGAGAAGGTGCAAACTGAAAGTGGAAACTATTCGCGTACGAAAAATTAACAGCGTTAGAAAAGTTCAAGTCGGAATGTAAAAATTCTGTTGAATTTAATGTTGATAACATAATACAATGTTGAGCAACATGAAATGTGATGTTCTTTGTGAGCAAATAAACGAAAATATGGTAAATCTTCACATAATTTTCATTAATTTGTAATTTTTGTTAAATTTTTTATTTTGTTCTCCTTTTATGAAGATGCAAATACAATTTAAAATAATGATAGTTTGGCATAAAGTTTACACACATATGTACATGCATACATATACTGGCAATCAAAAGTGAGTGCATGGTGTTTTTTGCTTAATATTTGCAATGTTTTTCAATTAA
>NW_023458557.1:33739786-33740918 GCF_013731165.1 Rhagoletis pomonella | reverse complement strand
GGTGTCTGGTTTCTTATTCACGATCCAGACAGGCGAGTTGTAGGGGGGAATGGGATGGTCGGATAATCCCGTCCTCGATAAGGTTGTTGACTTGCTTCTCAACCTCATTTTTTAAAGACATTGAATAGGGGTAGTATTTGGTATAAATTGGGGAATCGTTAGTTATCCGGATTTCGCCAACGATTCTTGTGGTATATGTTAGTTTTTTATCTGGTTCGGCGAATAATGTAGGAATTTGTTGCACTAGGTTTTCGATAATGATTTTTTGCTCTGAATTCATATGTCCTGTTTTTATTTCTATATTATTTACCGATTTGGATATTTGATGCTTGATGGGGACTCTGATTTTATTTTCTATGAGCATGTAGTCGTTTGAGGTGTAGATTACAGCTTTAAGTTGTTTTAGACTGTCGTTGCCTATGATAGCATGAAAGGATTTGAGTGTTGGTAAGATAAAGAACTTTAATTTCTTGTTCTTGAGGCCAAAAAGGTTAAGTTCCGTGTGATGCGATATACTTATTTTTCCGCTTACGGAGTTTGCAAAAAATACACTGTCGTTAGGTTTAGGATTTGCAACTAAGGAGGGCTGAATATAGTTCTTATTCGAACCGGTGTCAATGAGGATTTAAAAATTTTGCCGTCGCTAGCTTTGCATTCAAAATAAGGAAGCGACGATGAAGTTAGTCTAAAAAATTAACGTCTACATACTCGTTGACGTCGTCTTGGGGGTATTGTTGGTCCTGTTGTTCGTAAGCATTATAGTAATCCTGCCATGATTGTTCCTGATTCTCTGGGTCGTATGCGTCGGCGTTGTCATTGTATTCACTAGTTTCGATTGTGGTGGGCTCGAGTGTTTGGGAAATATGATTTACCCTCTGAATTTTGTTGGGAAAGTTTTTGTTGTACTGATGTGACTGCGTGGGTGGCGGTCGTTTCGATGTGACATTATTGTTATTAGGTCTATTCATGTAATTTACGTTCCTTGTCTGCTGCGATTGATCTACCTCCATGGGTACCGGTGGTTTCGGCTGTGTTGGCCTTGGTGGTGGGTTGTTATATGTAGGTTTATTGGGTGGAATGCCTGCTCTATTATAGTACTGGGGCTGTTGCTGTTGAGTTTGTCGGTATATAG
>NW_023458557.1:33735710-33739686 GCF_013731165.1 Rhagoletis pomonella | reverse complement strand
CTTCGATTGAAGAAAGCCCGCACCAACGAAGAGTGCGCACCGCTGGACCCTTAGTAGCAGTTTGGCAAAAAGGATACTCCAATGCGCCGTTGGACTCTAATGTAAGAATAGTTTAAGAATGTGAAAAAGCAAGAGAAAGTAATTATATAAAAAAAAAATTATAATTTTTAATTAGTGTGATAAGTGAAAGTTAAAGCGAAATAACTATCTAAGTAATTTCTTTTTTAAATTTAAACAAGCAAGAGAAAGTAATTATATAAAAAAACAACAATTAATTAATTTTTAATCAGTGTGATAAGTGAAAGTTAAAAAGAAAAAAAACAGAAAATAAGAATTAAAGCGAAATAACTATCTAAGTAATTTCTTTTCCAACAAAGTAATTTGCTAAAGTTTTTCAATTCAATTCAGTGTTTATTGAGTGTATAATTAGAAAAAATCTTACAGACTAGAGTAAAATTAATAGGCGAAAAATTAAGAAGTACACTAGGTGTAAGCGTTCATAACTAAGAGCTTGTACAGCTCATAACAAAATAACCCAAAGAATTGGATTCGTTATCCAATTCTTATAACAAAAGAATATCTCTGCGATTCACTTCCGAAAGGGGGACCCTCCAGAGAATATTAAATTGAAATAAAAGAATAATAATTAATAAGTAAATTTTTATACTAAATCCTAAAATAAAAAAAAAATGGCACAAAATAACGTCGTTAGGCCTTCGCTTCTAACCAATGCTGGAGTAGCACCGCCAGGAATAAATCCTCCGGCACCTAACTCCAATGCTCCCCAACCTGTGAACGCCACCCCAGAATTCAGGGAGATTATAAGAAATCTCATGACTGAGATTCTACAAAGTGACGCATCAATTTTGTCTAGGGACAACATACAGCAAGTTATGACCGACCAGACCATAGACGAACGTTATAGGAATAACATCGCAGATATGGACAAGGTGCCAGACGTTGTCCGCTCCCTAAGGGAATTTAGCGGAAATCACACAGAATTTAGTAGTTGGAAGAAAAGCGTAGAAAGGATCCTGAAAATTTACGAGCCTAGCGTAGGCACGCCAAAATATTTCGGTATCTTGAACGTGATTAGGAATAAAATTGTTGGTAGTGCAGATGCTGCACTCGAAGCATATAACACACCGCTCAATTGGAAGGCAATCTCTCGTTGCCTTACAACGCATTATGCCGATAAGAGGGATCTCAGCACCCTCGAATATCAGATGACCTGTTTAATTCAAGGACGAAAGTCTGTCCAAGAGTTTTACGCTGAAGTCTACACACACCTATCCCTTATCCTTAACAAAATTTCGTGTATGAAAATCAATGACGAAGCCATGCGTGTTCTCACCGAGACATATCGCGATAAGGCACTCGACACCTTCGTAAGAGGATTGTCAGGTGACCTATCAAGGCTCCTCGGAATGAAAGAACTCGCCGACTTACCCGAAGCCTTGCATTTGTGTACAAAATTAGAAAATCAAAATTTCAGGTCTATGTACGCTAATAATCAGGCACACGTGCCGAAAGGAACAAATCTGCATCCAACACCATTTAGTTTGCAAACTCAGCAAAAGCCCGTAATTCCCCCAAGGAAATTCCAATTCGCAAGCCATCCCTTCTACCCAAACCTTGCCCACATACCTCAACCAATTCCTTCTATAGCACCATTTCCCCCACAGTTCCAAAATCAACATACCTTATACCAACAACCACTATACCAACAACCCCTATACCAACCACCTATATACCGACAAACTCAACAGCAACAGCCCCAGTACTATAATAGACCAGGCATACCACCCAATAAACCTACATATAACAACCCACCACCAAGGCCAACACAGCCGAAACCACCGGTACCCATGGAGGTAGATCAATCGCAACAGACAAGGAACGTAAATTACATGAATAGACCTAATAACAATAACGTCACATCGAAACGACCGCCACCTACACAGTCACATCAGTACAACAAAACCTTTCCCAACAAAATTCAGAGGGTAAATCATATTTCCCAAACACTCGACCCCACCACAATCGAAACTAGTGAATACAACGACAACGCCGACGCATACGACCCAGAGAATCAGGAACAATCATGGCAGGATTACTATAATGCTTACGAACAACAGGACCAACAATACCCCCAGGACGACGTCAGCGAGTATGTAGACGTTCATTTTTTAGACTAACTTCATCGTCGCTTCCTTATTTCGAATGCAAAGCAAGCGATGGCAGAATTTTTAAATTCCTCATTGACACCGGTTCGAATAAGAACTATATTCAGCCCTCCTTAGTTGCAAATCCTAAACCTAACGACAGCGTATTTTTTGCAAACTCCGTAGGTGGAAAAATAAGTATATCGCATCACACGGAACTTAACCTTTTTGGCCTCAAGAACAAGAAATTTAAGTTCTTTATCTTACCAACACTCAAATCCTTTCATGCTATCATAGGCAACGACAGTCTAAAACAACTTAAAGCTGTAATCTACACCTCAAACGACTACATGCTCATAGAAAATTAAATCAGAGTCCCCATGAAGCAACAAATATCCAAATCGGTAAATAATATAGAAATAAAAACAGGACATATGAATTCAGAGCAAAAAATCATTATCGAAAACCTAGTGCAACAATTTCTTACATTATTCGCCGAACCAGATAAAAAACTAGCATATACCACAAGAATCGTTGGCGAAATCCGGACAACTAACGATTCCCCAATTTATACCAAATACTACCCCTATCCAATGTCTTTAAAAAATGAGGTTGAGAAGCAAGTCAACAACCTTATCGAGGACGGGATTATCCGACCATCCCATTCCCCCTACAACTCGCCTGTCTGGATCGTGAATAAGAAACCAGACACCTCAGGAAATAAACAATATAGATTGGTAATTGACTACCGAAAGCTCAATTCAGTCACCATCACAGGTCGATACCCTATCCCGGAGATAAACGAAGTACTCGCGCAATTAGGCCGTAATAAATTCTTTTCTGTTATTGATCTAAAGAGTGGATTCCATCAAATACCACTAAAGGAATCCGATATTGAAAAGACCGCATTTTCCATCAATAACGGTAAATATGAATTTACCAGACTCCCTTTCGGACTAAAAAATGCACCATCCATCTTCCAACGCGCCCTTGATGACATCTTACGACAACACATAGGAAAATTATGTTACGTCTACATAGACGATATCATAATCTTCAGCAAGACAGAAAAAGAGCATTCAAAAGACCTAAAAATAATTTTCGACACATTAGAACAGGCAAACATGAAAATCCAACTAGACAAATGTAAATTCTTTGCACAGGAAGTTGAATTTTTAGGATTCATAGTGACTGCGAACGGAATAAAAGCGAACCCATCAAAGGTAGAGGCAATAGAGAAAGTACCTATACCGAAAACACTCAAGGACCTTAGATCGTTCTTGGGAATGTCGGGATTCTACAGACGATTTATTAAGGACTACGCGAAGATAGCAAAACCCCTTACTCTTATTTTAAGAGGAGAGGAAGGACGACTAAGCAAACAACTATCAGCAAAAACAGCAATAACGCTGAACAGCGAAGCAATAGATGCTTTCAATAAAATTAAAAATACACTCACATCCAGCGAAGTGATGTTGCAATACCCCAACTTCAATAAAGAATTTCACTTGACGACCGACGCCTCTAATTACGCTATAGGAGCAGTACTCGAACAAGAAAATAAACCCATTCTTTTTATATCAAGAACTTTGTCAAAGGCTGAAGAAAATTACGCAACAAACGAAAAAAGAAATGTTAGCGATAATCTGGGCACTCAAAACATTAAGAAGTTACCTCTACGGCTCTGCTACAGTCAAAATTTTTACCGATCACCAACCCCTGACGTATGCCCTTAGCAATAAAAACAACAATAGTAAGCTAAAAAGGTGGAAAGCTATACTGGAGGAATATAATTACGAACTAAAATACAA
>NW_023458557.1:33731863-33735610 GCF_013731165.1 Rhagoletis pomonella | reverse complement strand
AGGTGGAAAGCTATACTGGAGGAATATAATTACGAACTAAAATACAAACCTGGCAGTAACAATATTGTCGCAGAGGCACTTTCTCGACCACCACAACAAATAAATTCCTTGTCTGCAACCCAACATAGTGACGAAAGTTCAGCCCAAAATTTAATACCGTATACAGACGCACCTATCAATGCATTTAAAAATCAATTTTTATTTCTACTGGCGAAACCTCTTCATTCCAATTTAAATTACCTTTTCCCACTTACCATAGACATATTATTATTGAAAGAGACTTTACAGAAAAAAGTCTTACCACATTGTTGAGAAGATACCTCAACCCTACAGTAACAAATTGCATAAAAACCGAAGACAACATTTTAGGGAAAATACAAACAATTTACCAAATTCATTTTAGCAGGTACAAAGTACGTTATACCCGAAAATTCATTAGAGATGTTACAAACGAATCAGAACAGGAAACGGAAATCATCAACCAGCATAATAGAGCTCACCGCAATCCCACAGAAAATAAAGCCCAACTCTTAGAAAGATGTTACTTCACACAAATGAACGCCAAAATAAAACGAATTGCAAAACAGTGCAAAATTTGCTTAGAAAATAAGTATGAGAGACATCCAGTAAATCCTATCCTGAAACCAACTCCCATTCCTAATTACCCAGGTCATATCGTTCATATAGACCTATACCATACTAACAACAAAGTAGTGCTGACGGCAATGGATAAATTTTCCAAATACGCACAAGCAAATATTGTGCGCTCCAGAGCAACGGAAGACATAAAGGCCCCCCTTAAGAAGTCTCTTGACAGCATTCGGAATCCCAGAAATATCGTTATGGACAACGAAAAATCCCTAAACGCAGCCCCTATAACCTTTATGCTAGAAAATGAATACGGTATTGAAATATTTAAAACTCCTCCATACAAAAGTTCTATAAACGGACAAATAGAACGATTCCATTCCACACTTACCGGAGTGATGCGTTGCACTAAAGCAGAAAACACCCACACCGACTTTAAGGACCTCCTCAATAGAGCCATATTCAAGTATCACTACTCCATTCATTCCACCACCAAACGTAAACCAGTAGAAGTATTTTTCGGAAGAACAATAGGACCAAATCCAATGACATTGGACAGAGAAGAAAATGTCCAAAATCTTAAAAATAAACAAGAAAAAGACTTACGACTTCATAATAAAGATAGGACCGAGTTCAGGACATACAACAATAACGACGTTATTTATGTAAAAATAAATAAAAGACTAGGAAACAAACTAACACCCAGATACAAAAAGGAAGTAGTGCTCGAAGACAAAGGAAACGTAGTTACAACCAAATCCGGAAGGTCGGAAAAAATATATATATATATATATATATATATATTAAAAATTTTATTTTTTTTTTCTTCTCCTCTTTCTTAAAAATTGTTTTGTCTATAAAAATTTACGAATTAAATGATAATAAAGTCAATTTGAGAAAAAATTAGATTTAGCAAAGCATACAGATTTAAATTTATTTCATTTAATTAAATTTTGTCTATAAAATTTAATTAAAACTGAATAAATTAAATCCAATGCATTCCACTCAAAGAATCACATTAAATAAGGAAAAACTTAATAAATAAAACGATATAGAACATATTAACTTAGTTAGCTGTAAAATTATCTTCCTTCCCCAGCCAGGCATATAAGAACCTCCACAAAAGTAGCATAACAGGCCATTAACCTCACACTCGCTTTTGCAGAATCCTGGTTGCCTTGTGCCACGCAGAAACCCAAATACACGACTACTCCTCATCCCATCTTATAACCATCGATAATGGTTACTCCAAAATAAAGGACGGAACCCTAAATTTTATCCACATCATTAACACCCAAATTTACAGAAACCTCTTGGAAAACATAACAGACACAATAGACAGGAACTTACCACCATCAAATCCTTTCTCTTCTACTCTACTCTACGAAGCCCAACAAGCTATCGAGATGTTGGAAATCGTCGAACCCATCCAAAATCCTAAAACCCGAAGATCCCTAGATTTCCTTGGAACCGCCTGGAAGTACATAGCGGGACGTCCCGACCACAATGACCTTAATATGATAAATAATAATATGGAAAAACTGTTGATAAATAACAATAAACAGATAATTATAAACAACGCTTTAAATCAACAAGTCAATAAAATCACCGAAATTACTAACAACTTACTGAACGCCATAAAAGAAGATAATGTAATAGCGAATGAAATAGCAATAAGCCTTCAGAATAAGTTAAGATTAATCAAAGAGGAAATTATCAATATAAAATATGCCATACAATGGGCTAAAATAGGAATTGTAAATTCAATAATATTAAATAAAAAAGAAATTGATCTAGCCATAAAAGAAATGAATAAAGAAAATATGCCATTTGACACTGCCGAAGAGGCATTAGAATTAGCAGAAGTTAGCGTACTAAGAAATTATTCATCAATTTTATATGTTGTCAAAATACCATTGACCTCAAAAGAAATTTACGAAAACTTAATATTAAAAGCTGTTATAAAAAAATAATGTAATAATTGATTTAAAATACAACAATGTTTTAAGAAATAAAGAAAGAATATTTGGAATACAAAATAATTGTAAGAAATATAACAAAATTAGTATTTGTAAGCAAAACGAATTGTTAGATTTAAGTAATGATTTTTGTATATCTAAGCTAATAAAAAGCCTCAATTGATCATGTCACTTTATCAACTGCCACCATATTCCAAGAGACGAGCTCATCGCACCAGGAATACTTTTCCTTAACAATTATCAAGGCAACATAACAATAGACGGCAACAATCGAGTGATGAACGGTACATATGTTATAAATTTCAAAAATGAGTCAATAACGGCAAATGGAAGAACATACAAAAATTTTGAAGCACCCCCCTTAAGGATAATGCCAGCAATAGCCCAGCCAACCCCAATAGAAGAGAGCTTAACTAAACTACTATCACTAGAAGCACTCAACGAACTACACATAAACAACACCATGGAAATCCAGTCACTGCAAACGGAGAAAGCAGTAAACCGAATTTCTGCAGGACTTACGCTCATTATAATTATTGTCCTGGTAGTCAGCTCCAAAAATTTGCGCTACAAAAGGAAAAAGCAAAGTAAACCTACGAAACAACCAGCAGAGGCCATTACACACGCCAATCAGCAACAAGAAGCAACCAGCCAAGTCCCAATGCCCGAAATAAAGACTTTCCAAGTTTTTCAAACGCTCGAGGACAAGCGTTTTTAAGAGGGGAGGAGTTAACGCCGTTAACATTTAAACTCCACACACGAATATTCCCACGCTTACATAGGCTACCTGCATTACTCACATTTACACAAGTTGCCTGCATTCCAAACTCCAGTTACAACACGCCCAATTCATTGGCAAGTGTCTGGACATCCAACACCTCCCATCAAGGTCAACATAGCACCTGCAGTTGCAACGTGACAACGAGGCATAGGTTTAAGAATATTTGAAGTCAGCTACGCAAGCATGCGAAACCTGCAGTTACCAGTGTCCCACGGGCAAAAGACACCACCCGCGCATCCGGAATAAACGCTGACGATGCGTCACCGCAATATGGGAACGTCGTTGGCGCTGCGACGCTGACAATTGCTACGCTATGTCACTTGCAATGCAACGTGACTTATTAGTTTTAAATAGGTGTAAGACAATGATGGCAGTTAGTTAATTTTGGGAAATAAAGGT
>NW_023458557.1:33726379-33731763 GCF_013731165.1 Rhagoletis pomonella | reverse complement strand
GATCGTGCTGTATGAGCTTTACAACGATATAGACATAGTGCAGCGAATTAAAATTCAGCGGCTCCTGCTCTGAAAATTTTCAACGCGGGCAGCGATGCTGGTAACTGAGGAAGAGGAAGGCCTCCTCTGCGTTGGAAAGACCAGGTGGAGAAGGACTTGGCTTCACTTGGCATTTCCAATTGGCGTCAGTTAGCACAGAAGAGAAATGACTGACGTGCTGCTTTGGACTCGGCCAAAATCGCTTAGGCGGTTACAGCGCCAATTAAGAAGAAGAAGAGATATGTACATATGTATGTTTATACAAAACGTAAGCAAACATTTTGCTTGCATAGTCTTCTGTTCTCTTTCATTGCAAGTTGAATTATTTTAATATCTATTGCAAAATTTTGTACATAAAATAAAATAACACTTTTTAATATACAACGCGTTTATAAATGGACTAAAAATTAGAAAATAAAATAATGTAAAAAATATATTTTTTAAAAACAAGCTTTTATTTAACATGTACAATCAAAGGAATAAAATAAAGTAGTGTAACAAAAGATTTTTTAGCAAGAAAATTTTGTCAAAACTGCACTAAAATGAATAAAATAAAATAAGTTAAGGTCTCGTTAAAGTTACTAAAAACTATTTAGTGAAAGGAGTTATTCAAACTTTAACAATTGTACTAATTTAATTTACTAACAATTTGTACTAATTTACTTCGTTTTTAAAAAAGCTTGTCGGCGAATTCAGCGTACATGCATAATTGGTTAGGTATGCATATGTATGTATGCAGATATGTAAATGCCGGTTTGCTATCCGCGCGACAAGCTTTTTTAAAAACGAAGTAAATTAGTACAAATTGTTAGTAATTTTCATTAGAGTTTGAAAAACTCCTTTCACTAAATGGTTGTTAGTAACTTTAACGAGACCTTAACTTATTTTATTTTATTCATTTTAGTGCAGTTTTGACAAAATTTTCTTGCTAAAAATCTTTTGTTACACTACTTTATTTTATTCTTTTGATTGTACATGTTAAATAAAAGCTTGTTTTTAAAAAATATTTTTTTTTATATTATTTTATTCTAACATGTATGTGTTGTTGGCCGCTGTAACCTAACGATTAGAGGTGTTTTCTACCACTCCGGATGACCTGAGTTCAGCCGCTGGTCAAAGCAATATCGCCTCTCGGCAAGCAATTGCAAACCTCTGCGTGTATTTCTGCCATGAAAAAGCTTCTCATAAAATCAATTTGCCTTTCAAAGGCGGTGTAAAACTCTAGGTCCCTCCATTTTTATAACAACATCAAACATATTATTATTACTATTTTTGGAGTATCCAGCTAATAAGATTTTTGGAAAGATCAGTGAAGTTACTACATTTTTTTCAGGGAATATCAACGGCCGTATTTTTGGCGAGAGACAAATTATCATCCTTTGAAAGAAAATTAAATTTGTAGATTACCTGTGTGGAAAGGAAAAGCATGGAAGTACCAAATGAAATGTGAAATGTCATAAATGGGCACTTGGTAAATCTTCTCAAATCTTTGTCAGATTATTTTACGAAGCTTTCATAGATCTTCAGAGTTCTTCGGCATTGAAACACACATTTCAATCTGTGTCTCTGAATGAGTTTTGATTTAGCGTTAGGAGTAAATACCATAAAGCAGCTAAAAAGCCTATCCTATTTTTGCTTCCTTCTTCCACAGCGTATCGTTATGAAACATTGTTTTCAGCTTACAATTATACAAAATACAAATTGAGGTCGAAATTGGATGCTACCCCAGAAATGCGCATACAGCTTTTAGACATAATACCGAACTATAAAGCAATAAATAATAAAACAGTTAAACATTTTCATTCTTCACATTAAAAGTTACAATAGTAAATATATATATAGATATATGTACATGTCGGCCGCTGTGGTGTAGTGGTAAGCAGTGCGCGCTTCCACTCCGCAACGCCTGGGTTCAAACCCTGGTCAAAGCAACATCGCAAAAAATATAGAAAAAAGGTTTTTTCTTAACAGCGGTCGTCCCTCGGCAGGCAATGGCAAACCTCCGAGTGTATTTCTGCCATGAAAAACAGCTTCTCATAAAAATACAATCGCCGTTCGGAGTCGGCGTAAAACTGTAGGTCCCTCCGTTTTGTGTGACAACATCAAGGCGCACGCCACAAATCGGAGGAGAAGCTCGGCCAAACACTAACATATGTGTAAGCGCCAATCTATTATTATTATTATATGTACATTTCTAGTAAAAGTTTTTATTCATATTTGGCCATTTGGCAGTACTTTTGATGTTTAGTAATTTGATGTTGGGGCCCAAGAAATTAAATTCCTGAGGGTTACATTATATTAAAAGTTTGGGAACAGCTGCACTAGACAAGTACATTAACGTTTCCGTAGTATAAAAATTCTTGTTATTCTTGCCCATGTTAGAGAAGGTTTGAAGTATATAGATGATAATAAGGAGACCATATAACCACTACATTCCCATCGTTGGTCCTCAGTAACTTTGAACGTGGTTCACATAACTCACCTTTATACCTACATCAAGCTTTTTATGCACAATAGGTTTTGAAAGTACTTTCATATTTCAATGATACTACAATTTTAGCTTCAAAACTATTTTCATAATGTAACAGGCCCTATAATTGCGTCTAATGTCGCAAAGTAGTCGTTGCGGTGTTAAGACGTGTTTTTGTCGCGCTCTGATAGTGTATCAGTCTGCTTAGTTCATCTCAAACTTGTATTGCTTAATATGCTAAATTGCCCAAAGTGCTCCTCTTTGATTGAGGATGACGATCATATTTCCTGTGACTTTTGTGAAATAAAATCTCACGTGAAATGTGCAAAATTAAGGTATAATGCTTTGAACATAATAAAAAATAACAAAAATGTGCTGTTTCGTTGCGACGAGTGTACATTGCGCCGTCCCTCGGCCTCGTCTTTGCTCATAGAAGAAGCTAAAAAGAACATAAATGCACTTAGTGAATTTTTACAGTCCTTAACTAACAAACAGTCCTCTACCGTAAGCAATAACAATATAAATAACACTGAGTTGAAGAGCAAAGGTATTGTGACGCGCTCTAGAACAAAGATCGTTGACCCTAAAGTGCAATCGCAATCGGCATCAAGAAACGCTCTTGTTTCTAATCTACCCGATCATTCTAAAACCTCTTGCAAAAACAATGCAGTAAGTCGTGTTGGTGCTAATTCTGGTGCGAAAGAATTTCAAGAAGTAAACAATGTTGATAATATGCTGACAGCTGATGCTGCTGGTAACGCAGTTGCTGATGCTGCTGGTAACGTAGTTGCTGATGCCGCTGGTAATGCAGTTTCTGATGCTGCTGGTAACGCAGTTGCTATTGCTGCTGGTAACGCCGTTGCGCCGAAACCACAGTGGAACGTGGTGAAGAGAAATAAGCGTAATAAACAAAAAATTATTGTTGGCTCAACTACTATTGCAGATTTGAATGTAGCGGTGCGCCTTAAATGGTTACATTTGTCTTCTTTCGCGCCGTCTGTTACTGAAGATAATATAAAAGACTACATTGCCATAAATGCAGGTTTGGATAAAAATGCTCTATCCTGTTACAAATTGGTAAAGAAGGGCACTCCTACTTCGCAATTAAAAAATGTGAATTTTAAATTGTGTGTTCCTTCCCCGTCTTTTGATAAATTGCTAACGCCTGACATCTGGCCTATGAATGTGACAGTTCGTCAATTTCGTTTTTTCGAGAAAAGTGCACAAACTCTCGAGAAAGCTCAGCTCACCCCTCTTGCGGAATAAACATATATTTAAAAGTTTATTTTCAAAATGCGTCCGGGCTCAGAACGAAGTCGATGGACGTGCGTTTGCTAAGTTCCCAGTTGGAATTCGATGTATTTGTAATTATTGAGACATGGCTTAATGCTATATTTTTTGATGCCGAGTTTTTTGACCCCAAGCTTTATACTGTTTTTCGTAAGGATCGTGATCCATTTAAGTCGGGTTGCAATAGGGGTGGTGGAGTACAACGAGATGTTGTAGCCTTCCACCGTTGCTAGTACAATTCCAGGAAGATGATTCGCTATTTGACCAGCTTTGTGTGAAACTACAAACCGCATCGAATATTCTGTACGTATGCGCGTCTTACATACCACCAGCCAGTAATGAGTTCATTTATAAGACTCATGTTGATAACATTGTATCACTTAATGATCGAATTGGAATCAACTATGCGTGTTTACTGATTTTAATCTAAATAGAATTATTTGGTCCTACTTAGATAATAATTTATTTCTAACCCCATCTAATATTAGTAGCGATATAGAATCATATTTTGTCGACAATTTGATGGGAAATGACTTAGTTCAGGTAAATGGATTCCAAAACAATTTAAATCACACTTTGTATCTTATCTTTGTAAGTTCTAGCATTAAGTTTCATCTTGATATTCCTGCAGTATCAATCTCACCGCCCAATATTCATCATTCCCCTCTCGCGCTTGAAATTTTTGATTAATGAAATTTATTTTTAGATATTGAATGGGATGACATTTTTGGTGGAGCTGTTGCTGCAGTGTGCTTTAATCTATTTAAAAGCAATGTCGTTAATTTATGTAAAGAGTTCATTCCAGTTCATGCTAAATTACCTAATAAGCTTCCTTGGTATTCAAAGGAGCTAAAACATCTAAAGAACTTGAGAAATAAGTTCTTCAAAAAATATAAATTAACTAAAGATCAGAAATTCTTTGACTTATACTCCTCCTACAAGACCCAATGTATCAAAATGAATAAATCACACTACAGAGACTACATTAGTAATTTTGAAACACAACTCAAAAGTACTCGGAATAGTTTTTGGAGGTACATTAAATCTAGAAAGAGGGTTTCAAGTGTCCCTAACTCAGTTTTTTATGGTAACGTCTCTGCCAACTCTCTCTCTGCAGCCGCTGATCTCTTTGCTGATTATTTCTCTTCAAACGTTGTCTCAGATGATGAGCTAACTGATGCTGAATATGCGGACCTTTTTTCAGATAACTCGGATATCTTAAATAATTCCTTCAACTATGGCTCTTTAGTCTTAACTGATAAAGACATTTGTGAAGGTGTTAATGGGCTAAAGCTTTCAGTGCAAACGGATCTGGATGGGCTGTCGATCATTATTCTTAAATAAAGTAATGTAAAAAAAAAATATTTTTTTAAAAATAAACTTTTATTTAACATGTTTAATCAAAGGAATAAAATAAAGTAGTGAAACAAAAGATTTAGCAAGAAAATTTTGTCAAAACTGCACTAAAATGAATAAAATAAAATAAGTTAAGGTCTCGTTAAAGTTACTAAAAGCCATTTAGTGAAAGGAGTTATTCAAACTCTAATGAAAATTACTAACAATTTGTACTAATTTACTTCGTTTT
>NW_023458557.1:33723471-33726279 GCF_013731165.1 Rhagoletis pomonella | reverse complement strand
AAAAAAACCTCTACTGACAAAACACAAGCACAACAACAACAGCAAAAGTGTGAGACTAAGCAGCAACCATCAAATAGCAACGTTAGCACCAATACAAACTCAAATTCGAACACCTCAGCTACAAATTCTGCGAGCATACACTACCATCGCAATATTTTCCGCAGCGGTGGGGGACTTATACGTGACATACTTGGCGGCGACAAACTAAATAAGGATAAAACCAACAACAGCCAACAAGAGTTGGCACTGAAGAAGTGCAACCAGCGCCCTAAGCCCAAGAAGGTGGTATCGCGCAACAAGAGCTTAGACATACATGAGCTCATCAACACGGTAGACAATGAACTAAGCGCAGAGAAGCAGAAGAATGGACACGGTCATTTTATGGACGATACCTTCATTGAAAATATAACGCGAGCAAAGGAAGCCTACCGCCAGGCCAAGAACGATGAAATGAACGAAGAAAAACCCGAAGATTACAGATTTGTGGATGATACCGACGAAGGTGAGGGTGGTCGCCTTCAAACGGAGAAACCAGGTCAAAATCCCGACAGCGATGAGCATCTCAGGTGTATGTCTTCGAGCAGCGGTTTTGCTGGGTCATCACGACACATTCTGTTCAACGACGAGGATATTGTGTATCTGATAAAGAAAGAGCTTCCGGTGAAACGAGAAATGAGCAAAACTAAACGCAAATTATCCACCAACCATGCGGCAATGAGTGACAAGGAACAGTATCAGCAATACGAGCGTTCTCGTGAACGTGACCGTGACCGTGACTGTGAGCGTGGCAGAGAACGGCATGAGCGCAGTGAAAGTGTGCTGCGGGCGCGTTTGAAATTCAAGAAATTGACACCGGAGGGCACGCCACTTCCGACGCACAGATCTCCCTCTGCACAAATGCTCAACAATCAGCTGGAAACCAATCAAAGCGACTACAATGGAGTTGAATATGACTTACCGAATACGCGAAATTATCAGTCGTCAAGATCAGTCATCGACAATTATGGCATAAGTCTTGCGGACAGTAATAAACGTGGAATTCTGCAGCGACAAAACACTTCACCTGCACTGATTAGATTGGCTGGCGAAAGCGAAAATGCCAATGGAAGTGGAAAAGGAAATGAGGGTGTCTACGACGACGCCATGCGCTACAGTCCAGAAAATCGGCGACGACACCTGCAGCTATTTCAACGTGGCGAGCAGCGTGTGCAGCTCCAACGGCGGAAATCATTAACGGACTATGACAGCACTCGGTTAGACAACTGCAGCTCTAATAGTAGTATGACAAGTGGCGGTGGCAGTGCTGGTACGCCCAGCATCGATCAACCGCGCTCAGAGAAGCCTCGCAAGAAACTCTCCTTCCGCGAGCCTGTGGCAGATAAACCGCGAATACGACGACGCAGCTCGCCTCTTCAACGTACGGAAGGTGATGCTGCCAACAGCGAAGTGTACAGTAATGATGCGATGAGCTCAGCTGGAGCGGCCGCAATGGAACTAGGCAATCGACTTGGTGTAGACGATGCTGTAATAACGAATAAGAATGCGAACAAAGCGAGCTGCGATAATTTCAGTGTCAGCAGCAATAACACAGCTTTAATGGCATTAGCTGATAACCGCAATTATTCTGCACAAATTAATCAAAGTACACAGTTAGATGCAACAGCATGCTATTATGTGAATAATGCGAATTCAACAAAGGATTTTGAGGTGAGGCTTGTGATAATTACTAATAGTGAAATTGTATATTCTGTAGCAGAGGAAGTGTAATCAGGATGTATCGTTAGTACAAGCAATGACATCAATTATTTTGGGGTAGAGATGAGCGTGTATTGTGTAATTTTATTTTGATATTTATTATATGTGTCCATTAGCTTGAGAGTAGTTCAACCGTTATAACACGACACATTTCAGTGAAATCAAAATTGCACATGCGAATATTCCTCAGTTAAACTGTATTTATTTATTTATTTAATTTTAATTTTCTCTCTTTTTTTGATCTTTCAGTCACAGGCGATGCGGATTGTGCGCACTGTCGGTCAGGCCTTCGAAGTATGTCACAAGTTCAATCTTCATAAGAATTCCTTCGATCACAACGACGAACGCTCAGATGTCTCATCGGATTTGCTCGATATGGAACGCATTTCAGAACAACCACTGTCCGATGACGAGTTGGACAAGAAAGGTAAGTGAAATCAAATCGGTGGGGTGCGATAAAGCCATGCGAGATAACGCCATATGGCTCTATCTCCCATCCAATTGCGAGGTAAAGCCATATGGCATTATCACGCTTCGTATTGAGAGATAATGCCATATTTTTTTTTTTGTCAATTGTGAGTTAAAGCCATATGGCCTTATCTCTCATATGAATTTATTTGTCATTGTGAATGTGCATTTAATTGTTATTCATTTCACCTCCCCTTGCAGTGTCATAATCCCAATTTTTTTACTTGGGACTATGACACGCAGGCTGGGTGTCATAATCCCAAATAAAAATTAGACAAAATCCCAAGTTAAAAAAAGTAACAAATTTTTTTTTGCACATTTCGTAAAAGGGAAACCAGCTCAAAGGTGTCAAAATCCCAATTGAGAGTATGACACTCCCTCTGCAGTGTCATATTCCCAAGTAAAAAAAATTCGGATTATGACACTGCAAGGGGAGTGTCATAATCCCAACTTTTTTACTTGGGATTTTGCCAGTTGGGACTATGACATGTCACCGATTTTTCCCTTTTACAGAATGCTTACACCTTCTTGAATGCATATGTTATGTAGCTGCGTATTTGTACCCGGCGGCGCGGCATGCAGGCA
>NW_023458557.1:33721929-33723371 GCF_013731165.1 Rhagoletis pomonella | reverse complement strand
GTGGTAAAAATGAGTACAACGGAGTTCTGGTTCAACTATTTGTCAGACGATGAGAGCTTGGTAAACTGGCCAGGAGTAGAAAATGTTTAAGAGAGTTTAAGTGTAGTCTTTCGAATATATTTTGACATAAAATATACTTAAAATTTGTCTACAGATTTATTAAAAACTTCCGACTGTCTAAAGAGGCGTTTGTGAGCCAAATCTATTTAGAATATTCTAAAACTATCAACAGCTTACGATTTTGTTCTCAGAGATCGTGCCAACTGAGTATTGCGATTTTCTTTCACAAGTAAAACCAGGCTTTCGAGCTTGTGTTTAATATTCACGACGTTAGAACTGCATGAAATTAATAAAAAACTGTTTAAATTTAGTGTCTAGCCGCCAAAAAGTAAGAAAACAAATGCAAAATTGTACATATATCAAAATTTTCTAACACTTCGCTACACCATCGAAACCTAAATTCTGTTCGAATCGAATCCAACTGATAATAAGGGCCTAAAAGTCACCAGTATTTTTAATGCAATCTCGCCAACAGCAGTGTTTTCTGCATACACTTGCATCCAGAACTCTCTTGGCTCCCTTCGTAGTATTTAATATTCAAAGTGCTGTCTTCACTGATGTCCAGAAGGTTTTCAAAAGCTTAATTTGTCATCTCGGTAGGTTTACTTTTCGGGTCAAATGAAAACGGGTTTGTTATCCAACTGAAGACATCCTCAGATTCAATGTTGGGAAAATATTCGACAATGTTTTTTTCTAAACCTTCCAAGTTAACGCTGGTAATGCGCGTTAACGCAATGAAAATAATTTTTACAGCCAATTTCACGAAAGCAATTTAAGTGGAAAATGATTTTAATTTTTTGAATTTTATATGGAAATTTACGGAAAATTTCATTTTCCATTTAAATTGCTGGTGAAACCTGCTGTTATCAATTTTCTTAGCGTTTACTTCGAAATTACATAGGTTTTTCTGATTTACTTTGTTTACTTATGGGGTTTCCATGCAAATTGCTAGAAATTCTAAAATATACATGTCACCAATAAAAAAATCTCTACGTGCTTGAAAAAACCACAGAGGTATTTTAATTTCGCAGGCCTCTGTTATCTTCGCAGCGTCATCCCATATGGGTTTTAAAACTAGTGGCGGCATCTTCCTAGTCGCCAGGGAATACCGACGGATCATACAGTGACTTCTCGTGGCGTTTTCTGCATCTTGCTTCATCCTAGACATCGCTCCTTTCGTTTTTACAACCACTGCAAATATCCGCCCACTTGCTCCATTTCAAACCATTGTTCTGTACAAATTTTTCGATAGCTTTAAAAATTTCGTCGGTAGTGGTGTAAGTCTCAAGTAATTCGCTCATCAAAAGTTCTTCTTCGATTTGCATTGCGAATGGGTATAGATATAGATATAGATATAGATATAGATATAGATATAGATATAG
>NW_023458557.1:33707972-33721829 GCF_013731165.1 Rhagoletis pomonella | reverse complement strand
GATATAGATATAGATATAGATATAGATATAGATATAGATATAGATAGATATTAGTTAATACTGTACTGTAAAGTACATATTTGTATAGTAAGGAAATTGTTTTCAAATTAGATAAATAAACGGTATTTGAATATTGAATTAACACACGTTTGAGGAAAGGGTGCGATAGTAGACTTCAGTTATAAGATTATAAATTTAATGTCCAAGAAAAAGTCGGTACTTTACATATTTTCTAATTGCCTTCGAAAAGATATTAACTAACAATATTTTATAAATGAGGCCTTAAGAGCTTTGGGAGAGAGTTATAACACAAAAATACATATAAGGCGCAGGGTAGCACGCCGGGCAATTGCTAGTTTTCAATAAAATTTTTCATTTTTGTAATTTTAAGTGTGTTTTTATATTTTGGTTAGTTTTGAAGGCAAATATTAATATTTACATAACTTTGTTTGTAATAAACTGAGAAGATAGTTAGGGGATTTCCTTAAACTCGTAAAGTCTTAAACTGTGTAAAACTCCTATGTTTACAAGGCCTTTATGTGAACGCCCCATTTGTGAAAATAGGCGCTTAAAGTGACTGTTTGACATATCAACCAGGATTTTGTGAAGCATTTTTTGTTTCGTAGTATTTTCCATAACATCCGGCCGTCTCGTCTATATCACTCTTGGTTAAAATACAATTAAAAATGCCGAAAATTATCAAAAAACCTAAAGGTCTGATTATGCATACTTCGCATAACTTCGAACAACTCCTTAAAAGTAACACAACTTTACAAAACTTATGGCTGATTATGCTTAATTTATCAGTACCAAGAACCTTATGCATCGACGCAATATGGTTATTCACGGTGTGTGAACAAAAACGGCTGATGTTTGGTTTCTTTAGGTAAATATACTTGTTTACAGAAAAATTAATTTTAGTGGTTTTAATTAATTAATTAATTAATCGCAACGGTTTTTTACCCTCCATTCCCGCCCAACCGACATGAGGGGCGCAGTCCGCATGACGTACGGAACTTTTTTTTTGATAGTTTTCTTTATAGTAAAAATCGAGTCCAATATGTCAAACGTGCTGGAACGGAAGTTAAAATCTTGACATAAACAATGGGGATAGTGGACAGCTTCGCTGTGCCTCGATAGTTTTCTATAGAGGATCTGCTGCCGTTTTTGTGAAGTGGTATTATGAAAGACTTCTTCCATGCTGACGGAAAAATGGCATGTTTTAGGAACAAATTGAATAGAGTTGCTAAAGGCTCGCAGATGTTCTCAGCGCAGTTTTTAAGAAAACAGGTTGGAATATGATCAGGTCCAGGCCTAAATGACGCTTTAAGGTTTTTAAATAGTGTAAAACTTCAGCCGAAGATATTACTGGAATATAAGCAGAGTTGATTGGAGAAAGCTTCAGTTATGATTTCGTAGCTTAACTCAAGAGCGGGATGGTATGCATCCTCTGGCAAAACTAGGGGATCACACGGATTAATAGAGGCCTTCGGAGCATCATCAACGTAAACGAGATCCAAGACCTTTCCAAACTTATTTGGACATATATTTATTTGTTTAAAGCAAAGCTCAGCTAATTCCTCCAGAGGTTTTTAGCTATCTCTAGATGAAACTGGTACAACATCGGTGTCAATAATGTTCCATGAAATATGTGGCAGATTTAAATCGCCCAAAATAATAATAGAATCGGATGCCGTAAGCATTGCATTTACGGACTCAAGTAAAGAAACTAGCTGCATATATCCTGATGCGGCAGAATTAGGAGGGATGTAGCAAACAGCTAAATAAATATAAATCTTTCCAGCCTGCACACGTATACATTTAAATTCGGTATATTCAATGATAGGAACACTAAATTCCTCGGATGGTATCGATGAATGCACCGCAAAAAGAACACCACCGCCGATTCTGCCCTCGTGGTCACTACTGTATATTTGATATTCATTTGGAAGAATTTCGGAATTAAAAATATGAGGTTTGAGCCATGTTTCGGTCAAGGAAATAATATTATAATTGCAGTCAAAACCTTTTAAATATAATATAGTAAATATTTAAATTAGACTTGCGAGTTAGTTTTTTGAATTAGAATTAAGATTAGAAAATTTAGCTACGTTGTTATTAGTTTTATTAGGTTTATACTCAAACTCGCGAACAAACGCCCCGGTCGGCCAAAATGAATTATTTAGTAGTGAATCAAAATCTTCGGCAGCTACAGCAATTTTAAAAGACGAAATATCGCGATCGTATTTAAAATTAAATTTTAATTATATCATCCGAAGAAGTGTCTTTAGCATATCTAGAGACAAAGATTGATCTTCTCGGAGGAATTACAACCAACTTTTTGGTAATGATGTCCGATATGCCGGATTCCGAATTATTCGGAGGAACTAAGTTAGACAGTGCAGCTTTAGATGTTGATGGCAACACTGTTAAATCGCCGGTTTGATTATTTTTAGATATAGACCTAGTGGATATGGCTTTAGATAGCGGAGGCTCCAATGCCTGAGGGCATGGAGAAGAAAGATTAATAAGTTCCCAGGACTGGGATGAAGGATTTTTCTAACTAGATTCAGTGGCTATCTTTTTAAGTGGACTAATAACACGCCCACCTTTATTTTCTCGGCTATCCTCAGAGTGTGGAGGGTTGTCGAGACATGTGAAGACCTAAACATTTTTTTTCGTAATGCTTAAATTTCTAAACAAGCACCGACAGATCCTTCCCGATCTCAGAAAAACCATTTCTGGACTGCCTAAAGAATTTAAATAAATCAACTTCGGTTGATCTACATTTATGACAAGTCCAACGAAGAGCCTTTCCCTCATTAATAGCGTCTAACACCCTACCGCTCAAACCAGCACATTTTATATGGGCAATCCCATCGCAGAGCCAGCATGATATATAGGAGTCGCTTTTAACGTGGCAATTGGTGTAAATACACGACATGTTTAAAATTATATTTATTTATAGGCTGCAGAAGCAAAAAAGCAAAACAGTTTTGAAAACGGTGTTTCAATCAGAGAACCAATCAGCTGGTAAATATCAGTTGGCAAGCTATGTAGCGAACAGTTTTAAATACACTGTATATTTGACACCTAATAAACACAACGCAAGCAGCTGTGACAAAGATGAAACAGCAGAAATGACAAAAAGAGTAAAATCAATTTGCACAAACTAAAACAATTGTACAACAACAATATATTATTTTAAACAAAGTACTCGACACATGCAATTAAGAATATCAAGTTAAATTAATCAAATTTACAGGAAATTTTGATATTTTACTTATTTTTAAATTGCGCATCAGAAGTTTATTCACACTTTTTTTAATTTTTTACTTTATTAAGCGTAAACAGCTTTATAAAACACAAAATTTAAACAGATCACAATAAACACAGCTTCACAGCTTTGACGTTAGCGTACTTATTGGGGTATATTTGTAGTCCAAATTAAGTCGACACTAAAGCTCTTTGCAGTTTGACCTAATTTTCAATACAATATCTGCCAAAATATGTAAATAAAATACGTATGTTTTTATTTAAAAGAAAAATACGTAGTTAACTACATATATCGAACGATATATTTACTAGAAAGAGCATAACAATATCTTTAATTTGATATATCATTTTATATAGTTAGGTTTAAGGACAACTCCTACAGCGAAATAAAACAACTGCATTGATATTTTAATATAAAATGAAAATTTTGAATAAAAAATAGCGCGATATTTTCTTCCAAATGTTCGCCTGCGAATGAGCGTTTTTTCTTTTAACATATAAAATTATGTTTCAATATTTAGTGATATTACCAAAAATTTTTTTTATTATAAATCATATGTTTAAAGGTGTTTCTGTATTTTTTCTTATCTTTTGCATATCTTTTAATATAGTTAATTACGTATGTTTTAAGGAAAACAAACTTTTAATAAAATATTTTTTATTTAAATATTAAATCAAACGACTTTTAATTACCTTTCCAACCATATCCATACTTTGAAAATTGGTTCAAAACTTTTCAAAATATAAGCTTTTGAAAATATTGAAAATTTCACGTTTACCCTCCCTAGCACCAGTCCTATGAATTTGCACAAAAAAAATTTATTCCATTAAAATCATGGCCCGCCGGCCATGCTCACTTTTTCTTTTTTTTAGCTCAACGGGCCCTATTTTTTACTTGCTCCCAAAATTATATTAATAGAGTTTTAATTCCCCCAATATGCTTTCCATGCATCTCTGTAAAAATATTGCTATTGGTACCACTGCAATTGAATACGATACCATGTATTACATTTTTCAAACTATATATTAGACATATTTACCACAAATAAGAAGGCAATAATATTCACATAATTCGCATAATGAAATTCCGCTCCTGGTACCTTTCTTTTATCGGTCTGTATTTCCATGTCCGCAGATGTATTTATAAAATCATACATAACCAAACGTCAAATATTTAAAAATGTGAACGTCAAATATATCTCGTTGTAGCAATGGAGACGATTGTGATTTAGCAACGGGATTTATTAAATCTTAATAGGTAAATCTCTCAGTGGAGACACAGTATAAAGTTTATTATGAACTTATTGATGAGTGAAAATATTAATTTTTTAGTTACCTTAACCCTCCAACCATTTTTTTTAAATAATGATTTTAAATCACCCATAATTTTAGATGTTGGTAATTAGGCAACTCTGAGCAATGTTCCAAACTCAGTTTCAATTTACCTGTAAAAATACGTACGCTAGGTGTAAAAACATTTCGACCGTCTGTAGACGGTCAAAACGGTTTAAGGTATACAAAAATTCGGACATGCATTTGTATATAATACAAGAAGGATGTTTTATTTCTTCAAATATTTGATCAAAAATATGTATATACAAAAAAAATAAAAGTAAATATAATTCAAAAGACCAAATATAAAACTAGAGGAGGGATATTACTGTCTTTTTTTAGTGTGAATGTTCGTAAACAAGTTTTTATTAGGCGCCTAACACAAAATTTATTATTTCATGCAATATATACATATATGGTTTTAAATTTTTTGCAATGTTTACATAGATTTTTTCCCAGGCAATTGAAACGCAGAGGCACCTCTCGACGTACAAATATCACGCTCTACCAATCCCTCATGACGCCAGTCCTTTTTATACAGCGCATAAACCGGGGCACGTAGAGAAATAACTGTATGAGCCTGACGCTACGTTGAAATAAACTTCGATTCGGCCTCCTTGGGTGAGAGTAAAAGCAATGGCGCGAACGAACACTATAGAAGCATCAAAAGAAGAAGGACCTGTTCTCCTCCTCCTGTCTTCCTATGATCAATTATAACAACTTCGCAAAGAAAAAGAGGCAGTTGACGAAGCTGTTTGGTATCGGCCAAAACAGCAAAACATTTGAAGTTCCTTATATGAAAGGAGACAAAAATACACTCCACTGATGAGGTGATCGGGCTGCACTTACTCAATATCTCAAACCGTCAAGTCGTTTGGGTTTTTGCATCCTCTGTTGTGAAAACCCAATTACTGCTTATATGATTATATAACCCGTGGCTAGCCAGAGTTATTCAAGGCCTCTTCTCGAGCGAAGTGCTTCGCGTACTAGGCGATATATCGAGCTATTAAGTTTTATCTGTTACAGCGGTTCTTTTCATGGGCGGGCGACCCCCTTTTCTACCACTCGAGGAAAGCGTTATAGATGCAAAGGAAAAACTTCAACTTCAACACCCCTAAAACAGGACTACAGAGTTTCTAAAAAAATGCCAATTTGATCCAGCCCCTTCGCCTCGATTAAAGCTTCGGCACTAACGAGATTTCATACGGTGGGAAAAGTTACAAAGGAGGTACAAAGCAGATGAAAACCGCACCCACCACCGCAAATACTTCTTAGTAGGGGATGCCTGAGGCCTGTGGATGCACACTGGGTCTAAAACAAGGTCTTGGACTTCACCAGAGCACACTCCTGTATATAGAAACCAAAACCAGAGGTGGTCCCGTCTTAATTTGGTTTAGATCCGATTATTGGACCATGAAAGAATTAACGGTAAAGTTTTACATGAGAATTGAAGTCAGTTTTGTTGTTTGCTAAAAACTTTGTTTTTTTACAAAACCTCTGTGAACGCCAAGCATATCTAAACCTAAATTCAAATACAAACTAATAGAAAATATTAAAAGATAATAATTATTTTACCTTTTATTTAAATAAATGACTGTTTAGCAGACTAACAAACCTAAGCTGAAAAGGACGTTCACGGTTGATAAAATTATCGAGGAACAACCAGGAGTTTACCAAAACTACCGAAATGGATGTGGAGACACCCAAAGTTTTAATTAATTGGATACATTTTTTTAATTGGAAATTGATTATGAATTCATAGAAAGAAACTTACAATGAAACTTTGGAATTAAGGGGGGAGGGGCGCTTTCGCCCCCCATCCCGTACCTGCGTACGCCCATGCAGCATTACATATGTAAAAGTCTGTTGATTTTTGATTTCTACGTAAAATTACATGCTATGCAGTGCAGTGCACAGTATGCATAACTGAGCCTTATGGCGTTATGATATGTCACAACTAATTTAAGCTTTGTGTAGTATTAAATTTATGTATGGACATATTTGCGTTTGAATTTAGTTTAACGGCTCTATTCTATATCAGTGGCAAATTCTTGCCACAGTTTTCATTACGGAAAAATATATGAAAAAGTTTAAATTTGTCAATAAACAATTTTTTGACACCGATACAGAATTGAGCTATAAATGTTATACGTATTTTTATGCATAATTAATTTATTCTTATTTCTAAATATTGATCACAGGGTACGCACAACCTTACGAGCAAAACAATTTCGAATATCCTAATTCTTTTGCAAAACCACTTAAAGTTCTAATTGACGCAAGCAATGGCGCTTCCGATTATGGCAACAAGTTTGGTGAGCCTGTAATTACCGGGTTCGCAATTTCTTATGGTCTTCAAGATTCTAATGGTGAACGCCAAGAATATGTTAAACCTATAATGTTTAGTGGCGGAATGGGCATTATGGATTCAAGAATGCGTCAAAAACATCATCCGGAAAGAGGTAATTAAATTAGTAAAAATGTTTACATTTACTACAACTAAAATTCGTAGGAATGTTGCTGGTGAAAATAGGTGGACCAGTATATCGAATCGGAGTTGGTGGAGGAGCTGCCAGCTCTGTAGAAGTACAAGGTTCAAGCGACTCTGCTTTCGATTTTAATGCGGTTCAACGAGGTGATGCCGAAATGGAGAACAAACTAAATCGTGTTGTGCGCGCTTGCGTTGAAATGGGAGACGAGAATCCGATCTTGGCAATACACGACCAGGTAAAATGTTAATTGATAACGTAGATCTGCTCAATTATAATTTCGCTTTTTACTTAAAAATCTGGGTAGGGTGCTGGAGGTAATGGTAATGTTTTAAAAGAATTAGTGGAACCTGGTTTTGCTGGCGCCGTTATATTTTCCAAAGAATTTCAGCTAGGCGATCCTACAATAAACGTCTTAGAGTTATGGGGGGCAGAATATCAAGAAAACAATGCGCTGCTCTGCAAACCTGAACGTCGTAAGTTACTGGAAGAAGTTTGCTTACGAGAGCGTTGCCCAATCAGCTTCGTAGGCGTTGTTACTGGAAATGGAAAAGTGACTTTGGTCGAAAGTGCAGCCCAATTTGAACGGGCTCTGAAATTGGTTAATGACTTTAATTCATTGGGCGCCATTCCATTCGATTTGGAGCTAAAGCATGTGCTTGGGGAAATGCCAAAACGAGAATATAAATTGGAGCGTATTCAAAAAAGGCTGAAGCCGTTATTGTTAAATCGAAATTTCGATAAAGACTATTGCTTGAAGTGTGTTTTACGCCAACTGTCGGTTGGGAGCAAACGTTTTCTTACCAACAAGGTTGACCGGTGTGTTACAGGTCTTGTAGCGCAGCAACAGTGCGTAGGGCCTTTACAGATACCCTTAGCTGACTACGGTTTGACTGCAGTTTCGTACTTTGGTAATGAAGGTATTGCAACTTCGATTGGCACGCAGCCTATAAAAGGTCTTTTAAGCTCAGCTGCTATGGCGCGTATGTGCGTAGCTGAGGCACTTTCCAATTTAGTGTTTGTAAAAATTACCGAGTTGGCGGACGTAAAATGCTCAGGAAACTGGATGTGGGCAGCGAAATTGCCGGGAGAGGGCGCCCGATTATATGACGCATGCAAGGAAATGTGTGACATTATGAAAGAATTGCGCATAGCAATCGATGGAGGAAAGGACTCACTTTCTATGGCTGCGAAAATCCGCGACAAAACTGTAAAATCGCCAGGCACTCTCGTTATTTCGACGTACGCACCTTGTCCAGATATTACCGTGAAAGTCACACCGGATTTAAAGGGCCCCGCGATATCTCAGCAAACGGCACTTGTTTGGGTAAATATCGAAGGCAAGTTTCGTTTGGGAGGATCTGCACTAGCTCAAGCGTACTCTCAGCAGGGCGACGAGTGTCCGACAGTGTTACGAAGTGATATTCTGGAGAAAGCATTTGTTACTACTCAAAATTTATTGCAACAACGAAAAATCCTTGCTGGCCACGATATCAGTGATGGTGGTCTCTTAATATGCCTATTGGAAATGTCATTTGGGGGTTTGAGTGGAATTCAAGTTGATTTAAGCAATATAATGGATCAGTTGAAGGATGCCCACATCGATAAAGCCGCAGAAGATATTGGTAAACCAGAATTAGCTATCTTATATGCTGAAGAGTGTGGCTGGGTTATTGAAGTACCAATGAGCATACTACCTGAAGTGCAAGCCTCATACAATTATAGTGGCGTACCTAACTACCATTTAGGAGTAACATCTGGCCATGGTCTAAAATCTACTATTAGCATAAAAAATCATTCCGACATCATACTTCAAAGCGATGTGCAAACACTGTTGAAACAATGGGAAAGAACCAGCTTTGAAATAGAAAAGTTGCAAGCTAATCCAGATTGTGCCCTAGAAGAATATAACTCCCTGAATTATCGTTTCGCTCCACGTTACCACTGCAATGTTGATTTTAATGTGGAACTGACTGTGTATCGGCCAACGAAGGTTGTAACGGTTGCTGTAATACGCGAAGAAGGTGTCAATAGCGACCGAGAAATGATGGCATCCTTGATAAAAGCTAACTTCGAAGTTCATGATGTAACTATGTCAGACTTGCTAAGTGGTAAGTAATTTTTCTCAGCCGATTTTAATTGTATGTAATGTATGCTTACGTATGTTCATATGTATAAGTATACAACTTACATTCGTGCTTGATAAAAACATCTAAAGTTACAACCGCTCGCTCAATTCGTCCCCCATTGGGTTTTTTGACGTTTGTTAGCATTTTAAGTATGCTCTCTCGAAATGATGCAAATGTCAAAGATATGCACAATTAAAAAATGACATTTTATGATATGAAATACATATTAGGGGTATTCTCGAAATCTTGCAAAGCCCTTGCACGTTGCACAGATTGCATAACTTGCAAACACACAAGGACAAAACGCAGAATATGCAACGTCTAATCCCATGTATATATTTTGCAAGAAAGCGTATCAAGATAAATGCCAGCTGTTTTAGTGTTGGAACTGCTACATACTTTACTTATTCCTCTCCTTTCCCTCCTTTCATTTCTTTTTTGGGGTGTGTTGTTATTGTATTTGACACAGACTTTTGCTGCTTGCTGCTAAGGGGTTGCAAGAATCAACTCATGAATTAACTCGAATCTAGCGCCGCTGTTGAAAGAAGAAGAAATTATGTGAGTTCTTGTCTTTGGCACCCTGAAATTGTGCATATGGAAACTGTGCATACGAAATAATGCATTTGAAAAACAACGAAATAATGCATACGAAAAAAACCCAAATAATGCATATATTAACAGTTTCGGTTGAAAACCGCAATAATGAATATTAGAAAAACCGAAATTATGCACATGCACTCTTTCGTTTGAAAACCGAAATAATGCATATGAACAAAAACGAAATAATGTATATATGCACAGTTTCGGTTGAAAACCGAAATAACGCATATGAAGAACCCGAAATAATGCATACATGCACACTTTCGTTTGAAAACCGAACTAATGCATACATGCACAGTTTCGACTCATTACCGAAATAATGCATATGACAAAAACCGAAACAGTGCATACATGAAAACGAACTTCTTTCTGCGTAGGCGGCCTTCGGCCGCGCTTAGGGATTATAACCCTTACTAAGTAGAACTCTCCTTACTGTGTTGCCGGAAAAGGGGACCGGAAGTATTTTTGCGCAGAACTTCCTTCTGCGTAGGCGGCCTTCGGCCGCGCTTAGGAATTATATCCCCTACTAAGTAGAATTCTCTTTTCTGTGTTGCCGGAAAAGGGAACCGAAAGTATTTTTGGGCAGAACTTCCCTCTGCGTAGGCGGCCTTCGGCCGCGCTTAGGGATTATATCCCTTACTAAGTAGAACTCTCCTTTCTGTGTTGCCGGAAAAGAGGCGACGGAAGTATTTTTGGGTAGAACTTCCCTCTGCTTAGGCGGCCTTCGGCCGCGTTTAGAGATTATATCCCTTACTAAGTAGAATTCTCCTTTCTGTGTTGCCGGAAAAGGGGACCGGAAGTATTTTTGCGCAGAACTTATTTCTGCGTAGGCCGCCTTCGGCCGCGCTTAGGGATTATATTCCTTACAAAGTAGAACTCTCCTTTCTGTGTTGCTGGAAAAGAGGGGACGGAAGTATTTTTGGGCAGAACTTCTTTCTACGTAGGCGGCCTTCGGCCGCGCTTAGGGATTATAACCCTTACTAAGTAGAACTCTCCTTTCTGTGTTGCCGGAAAAGAAGGGCGGAAGTATTTCTGCGCAGAACTTCTCTCTGCGTAGGCGGCTTTTCGGATTAAAAGCCTTACTAAGTAGAAGTAATTAATTCATATTAGAAAACGCGAAATTATCCATATGCACACTTTCGTTAGAAAACCGAAATAATGGATATAACTAAAACCGAAATAATGCATGCATGCACAATTTCGGTTCAAACTCGAAATAATGCATATGTGAAAGACGAAGTAATGCATACATGCTTAGTTTCGGATGAAAACCGAAATAATGCATATGTGAAAGACGAAAGTATGCATACATGCACAGTTTCGGTTGAAAACCGAAATAATGCATGCATGCACAGTTTCGGTTGAAAGCCGAAATAATGCATATGAAAAACCCGAAGTAATGCATACATGCACAGTTTCGGTTGAAAACCGAAATAATGCATATGAGAAAATACCGAAATTATGCATATGCATACTTTCCATTTAAAAGCGATATAATGCATATGAAAAAAATACGAAGTAATGCATACATGCACAGTTCCGGTTGAAAACCGAAATAATGTCTAAATACACAGTTTCCCTATGCGCAATTTCGGTGCCCCTTGTCTTTCACTAGCGGGTAAACTTATTAATTCATCGCATAAACCCAGCAAACACAGTCTCTAATGTTAGAGAAATTTCGATTTCTACATTAGATGACTAATTATATTAAACAATTTATATTGAGCTCGAGGCCGTTTTAAATGAAAATTTTATTGTGGAAAAGCAACAATAATTTGAAAAAATGGTAGAAGTGATAGCTATTTCGGAAATCACCACATTTCCTCATCAGACTTCTTTCAGTAGGATTCGAACCGACGATCCCACTGACTCAGCCAGTTGCCTATACACCGTGCTAAGTACGCCTTGTAAATTATCGTTTGCTTTTTTCCACTATTTTCATTTTTGTTATGCCAACACAATCAAGCGCAGCTATTCCGCTGCAATTCACTTGACCATGTGGTTGTTGGTATTGTTGGTTTTTGCTATGTTTAGAATGTTTAACTTTTTTAGGTGTGCTTGTCCTTAAGTTATTTGTTTTTGTTATTTTTTTGGCCTTTATAACAATTATATTCAACAATTTATATTGAGCTCGAGGCCGTTTTAAATGAAAATTTTATTGTCGAAAGATAACTAAGGTAATTCTCTAATCGTTCTCGAGTCGATGACGAAGTTAAAGAACTACATTAGAATTCGATTCGAGAATGATTAGAGAAACAACGCAAATTCAAATAAATGTAAATAAGAAATATTCCAAATTAATGAATCATAAATTATTTTTAACTTCAAATAATTCATTATTATTTTATTGCAAATACATTTAGTACAAATTTTATAAACAACGCGTTTTATTTAATAAACAGCAGTTTGAAATTCACATTCGTATCCCATTAGAGATCAATATTAGAATTCGATTAGAGAATTAAAATTTCCTCGAGTCGAGAACTATGTCCCATTTTTGTTGAGATCGCTATGATTCTCGATAGTTTTTCGAGTCGATCTCTAACGTTTGAGATTGGAGAATGTGGCTAGTTCTCCCATCATTCTCTAATCGATAACTAACCGCGATGTTTGCTGGGAACAAACGAAACTCACAGTCACACTACCAACCACTGCTTAACGATCGTCACAACTAGTTTCAACTCGACAGCGGCGCTGCACTCGAGTTATGGCATGAATTCATGAGTTGATTCTTGCAACTCTTTATTTGCTAACTATGCATCCTATAACTCTTGCAAATTTGGAATAGCATTTTTGCATTTCGTATTCATCCAAAATGGGACAAAATTAATAACGGTAGAAAAGGAGAAATGATTGCCTACTTTAGCGATTGCGCAAATACCGTTTTTCTCTGCAAACAGGCCAACGTACAGTTTACTCCAATTCCCCAAATTAACGTATAAACGGAAAAAATAGATCCAGGTGGTCTTATAGAAAGAGATTTGCCAACATAAGCACAACATCGTTATTTGCAAAAGTGCGGTCCTTTACGGTAAAATATCTTTGAATCTATGCCAAAATCTGCGTCTCAACGTGGGAGCAGGAGCTCATTAAAACAATTGTTTATATTTATTTATTTACATACGTACATTCAAATTTTGTTGTTTCGACTTATGGTACCTGTAATTATTATACCACTGGGCACGTTCAGAAGGCGCAACAGCTCAGTAACTGTTGCGATTGCAACTTCTGAACGCGTTGTTGTATACTTCTGATCAACTGAACAGTTGCGTGTTAGATGATCGTAATATTTTTCGGATCATTTGAGACAACATGTTTTTGATAGTTGAATTTGACAGCTAATGTATCAAGCCGTTCAGAAGACGCATAACGATCACTGATTTTTTAAGCAACGGTTGCGCTCAACTGCTGCGCCTTCTGAACCTACCCATTGTTTCGACTGAAATAAACGTCTTTAGTTTGAGTGAAAACCAAAATAAACAAATGAAAGGACCGCGAGAGAAAATTTTTAAAATGCTAGGAAACGTTAAAATTCCTAAGGCTGGCTCTAAGCAGTAGGAGTGTTCCCGTACTCAGGAACCCAGTAAGCATTACAAATATAAACCTTTCCATGGCAAATATTTATTTAATCTTTAATTTAATTTAATTTATTTAATTTAATAAATAATAGACATCACTGGGGCGGTAGCCCCAGGTTTACCACACAGAAAGGGAATTCTAGTTACCTTATCCTTTCCAAAGGCTACATCACTGGGGCGGTAGCCCCAGTTGGTGCACACCAACAGGTCTATTTTGCACGTTACCGAAGATTTTGTGACCGGAAAATTTTATTACCAAAAAATCTTACCACTTCTTGTCACCGCGATTCTAGGTACGTTAGTAATGCAGTGAAAATATTCAGCAATTCAGCTATGAAGATTTGTGGGAATTCCTGTATTGCATATTTCACGGGGCAATATTTTGTTACCAGCTTATGAGATGGTGACCAAATTTACCGGTTACAAGAGAGCACAGAATGCGAAAAAGGTTTA
>NW_023458557.1:33705695-33707872 GCF_013731165.1 Rhagoletis pomonella | reverse complement strand
TTTCCATCGCAGTGGGGGCTTCCCTCTTCCTCTGCTACCACCAGCAGGTTCCGAGTTAAGTACTTTCAGAGCTGCAGCGTCGGTGTCCATTCGAACGACATGGCCAAGCCAGCGGAGCCGCTGTATTTTAATTCGCTGCACTATGTCCATGTCGTTGTAAAGCTCATACAGCTCATAGTTCCATCGTCTGCGGTACTCGCCATCGCCAACGCTTACGTGTAGCGCGCAACAAGAATTGATTCTTTATTTGAAATTACTTTCTTTTTATACAAAATTTCTTACACTAATTTACACTAATACTTACAAACTACAAATGTGCATATGGTATGCTAAATCAGCATATGTGTCATAGTTATTTTGGCAGTCGCACTGACAAACTGACGCTGACGATCTGTTAAGCTGATCGTCACGTGAGTTGGTCAGTGTGCCTGTCTTGAGTAATGCAATTGGCAAGTGTAACCTGAACTGTGCCTTTGAACGTTTGCTGTTGAACTCCCGCTGAGTTCATTATGACTTATGTGGGTCATGATGGCATTGACATCGTGTGCGGTCGATATTTGTAAATGCATTAGAGTGGTGTATTTACTGTAATACTACATCAGTCCAAAGTAGCACTTGTTGGCAAGAGTGATTCTGCGTTGGATTTCAATGCTGATATTATTATCGGTGTTAATGCTGGTTCCCAAGTAAACGAAATTCTCTATTTTCTCGTTTGTAACTGTCAACAGTGACGTGGGTGCCAAGGCGCGAATGTGCTGACTGTTTGTTTGATGACAGGAGATACTTCGTCTTGTCCTCGTTTACCACCAGACCAATTCGCTTTGCTTCCTCATCAAACTTGGAAAAGGCAGAACAGACTTCGCGGTTTTGGTTACAGATGATGTCGATGTCATCGGCATAAGCCAGCAACTGCACGCTCTTGTAGTAAATTGTTCCAGAGGGGTTGAGTTCTGCAGCTATTATTATCTTCTCCAACATCAGATTAAAGAAGTCACATGAAATTGAGTCGCCCTGTTTGAAACCCCGTTTGGTGACGTACGGCTCGGTGAGGTCTTTCCCAATTCTGACGGAGCTGGTGGTATTGCTCAACGTCATTTTACACAGCCGTATGAGTTTTTAGGGGATGCCAAATTCAGACATAGCGGCGTATAGGCAACTCCTTTTAGTGCTGTCAAAAGCGGCTTTAAAGTCGACAAATAGGTGGTGAGTGTCGATCCTTTTCTCGCGGGTCTTTTCCAAGATTTGGCGTATTGTGAATACGTGGTCTATGGTGGATTTTCCAGGTCGAAAGCCACACTGATAAGGCCCAGTCAGTTCATTGACGGTGGGCTTCAGTCTTCCACACAATACGCTCGATAAGACCTTGTAACCTATGCTTAGAAGGCTGATCCCGCGGTAGTTGGCGCCAAAGGCGGGGTCACCTTTCTTGTGGATTGGGCAGAGCACACTTAAATTCCAGTCGTCGGGCATGCGTTCATCTGACCTTATTCTGCACAAGAGTTGATGCATGCACCTTATCAACTCCTCGCCGCCGTACTTGAATAGCTCAGCCGACAGGCTGTCAGCTCAAGCAGCTTTGTTGGTTTTCAGCCGCGTTCAACAGAACAAACAGTTCTGTTAGTTGGGTTATATTCCAATTCAAACTGCTCAATTTGCCTCGTTAAATGCCGTTTTTCGCTTATTTTCAAACGATTCCCTAGGGGTCTGTGGGAGGCCCCGAAAGGGGGGGGGGGGGGGGGGCGGGCTTTAAGTAAAGGGGGGGCCCCCCCCTTGGGGGGGGGGGGGGGGCTAGGGCAGTGACTGCTTTTTTTGACATTCCCTTTTGTTTGTTTACATTTTTGTTGTTGCCTTTTAGGCTTCAGTGAACGGATGCTGGCTGCGTTTCATTTATGTCAAATTCAGCATGCGAGGTTTGCTGCGATAAAGGTAGTGACAGTGAATTTAGAATTTGGGCTAAACTGAGCAGTACTGCTGGCTGCCATTGCTGTATTGTGAGTCGCTTCATTGGGCACCACACTTTCTAAAAAACCAGCTGATTTCGAAAAACTGACGCTGCCACTGCCACTGCGTTATTGTATTTTGGGCTTAAGTCCGGAGTTGTGTGGTTTAGTTGGGATTTCCCTGAACACCAGATACATATTTTCTAAATACGTACGTTCTTCATAAAATTTTATTTT
>NW_023458557.1:33703437-33705595 GCF_013731165.1 Rhagoletis pomonella | reverse complement strand
TGCAACCCTTGCGGAAACATGTGAAGCATTGCCAGCTATCAGTTATTTTGCGAAGATAGCTGAATGAAGGAAAACAAAGTGGAAAGGAATTAAAAAAACACTCATGAACTGCTTATTTATAGTAAAATTGTTTGATTTTATATATTTTGAAGGAAACGTTGGATTCTATTGCATTTGCAATTATAGCAGCGGAGTAAGAGCGTGCTATGAATGATTTCGCAAAGATACGTGGAGCTGTCGGGCATAGTAACCATGGGCGCGTATATGTCAGCTTCTGGTTGAATTGTAGACCCACAAGCCAGAACTGCTCCTATGCTTGAAGAACTGGTTCTCAATCGAGTTAATGCAATAACAGCTTCTTCCAGGCCATTGAAGACATGCACTTTGTTAGGTCCACCACCTGTTGCACTTGCTTCTGCCTTCGGACGCGCTTAGAGATTATAACCCTTACTAAGTAGAAGTCTTCTTTGTGTGTTGCCGGAAAATAAGAGCTTCCGCATGTCAAAGGTATACAACACTTCTTGTGCACATCACTCCGGCTACGCCATGTACAGTATTTTTGCGCTGAACCCACGTCGAAATTCGCAAAAAAGTACATAGTGCAAACCGAATTTATTAATATGATAGTGCTCGGAAATTTGAAACATTTATTTTAAATACAATTTTAATCCTTTGATTACACGTGATGTTAAAGTTTTTGGATTTGGATTATGCGTTTGGACACAACAACCGAAAATCATTGTACAAATAACAAAACCGGATCCAAGTTTCTCGATAAGGGGCAACAAAGATTCTTTTTTAACCGTTTATATAAAGCAGTGGATAAAAATATACGTATATGCGAAGGGCAAATTTATCTGTTTAAATGAACACCACGAATATTTCCTGCAAACACACATCGATTTACGACTTTTATTTCGCCTCCGACACAGAATTGTTTTCGTAAAAATTGCGCAAAAAAGCGTACTCGTTCGTTTTTAGGTATGCCATTAATACGAATTTCGAAAGTTCGAAAATACGATTCGGATTGCAGCATACTATTTCTACGATTCGTAGCAAAATCCGAATACGAAAGAGTTGCAGAATAGGGGTGATAAATTGGTGCCGTCCTTTATTTTTCTGACAATACATTTTATAATTCTAGTGGAAAAACAGTACCAATTTTTTTTTGGTGGAGAGTGATGCATTCTAATTTATATACAATATTGCAGCAACTTACTACGTACCTTTGGTTTATTTTCCACTAATAATTAGTATGCTTTAGAAATATCAACGTAAATACGTAAATAGAGCATATGATTTCGTTCGTTTTAGAGTTGTAGCAGGTAGTGATTTTTTCTTCAAACTGCATTTCCCTAAGTGCGGAGTTGTGTGATTTAGTTGGGATTTCCCTGAACACCAGATATTTCGTAAATACGTACGTTCTTCATTAAATTTTATTTTTTAAGGGTTTTGGGTGTGCACCTACATAAATGAGATAAACGATGCGGGTGCTCCATTAGCGATTACGCACAACAGCTTATCCTGAAATTTTTTAGGGCGTTGTATGGAAGATGTTTTTTCGCTTTTCCAAGGATTTACGCTATAATTGCACGTATATATATATGCATTGTCGTCAGTGGTAGAAGTAATAGAAAAAAAGCCTTTCCACTTATGTAAAACATCGCGTTTCACTTTTGAATCGTATTACAGAGCAGCCTCTTTGAGTTTTTTTTTTTGGGAAATATAAATCGTATGCCGCATTATACTAAAGCCAGCCTTTGACATAAGCTACTATTCCATATGAACACAGTATATAAAAATTAAGCAAATTATTACATCACAATATTTTATATACATATTTATTTTCTTCAATTTCCAATTTTGAGAAGTGGAGAATATCGAAATTTAATGGTGTTATCAATAGATTCGATAACGATTTTTTTGATAATTTTGTACGTGTACAATTTTGTACAGTGTGACTTAAGTACAATTATAGCGTAATTCCACGGAAACGCGCGAAACATCTTCCATACAACGCCGTAAAAAGCGATAAGCTATAGTGAGTGATCGAAAATAGACCAACCGCATCGTTTATCTCATTTATTTAGGTGCACACAAAAAACTCCTACAAAATAAAATTTTATGAAGAACGTACGTATTTAGAAAATATGTATCT
>NW_023458557.1:33701693-33703337 GCF_013731165.1 Rhagoletis pomonella | reverse complement strand
AAAATAAAATTTTATGAAGAACGTACGTATTTAGAAAATATGTATCTAGTGTTCAGGGAAATCCCAACTAAACCACACAACTCCGCACTTAAGCCCAAAATACAATAACGCAGTGGCAGTGGCAGCGTCAGTTTTTCGAAATCAGCTGGTTTTTTAGAAAGTGTGGTGCCCAATGATGCGACTCACAATACAGCAATGGCAGCCAGCAGTACTGCTCAGTTTAGCCCAAATTTTAAATTCACTGTCACTGCCTTTATCGCAGCAAACCTCGCATGCTGAATTTGACATAAATGAAATGCAGCCAGCATCCGTTGATGTCACTGAAGCCTAACAGGCAACAACAAAAATGTAAACAAACAATAGGGAATGTCAAAAAAAGCAGTCACTGCCCTATCCGCCCCCCCCCTTCGAAAGGGGACAGTCCCCACTTTACTAAAAGCCGTACCCCCCCTTCGGGGCCTCCCACAGACCCCTAGGGAATCGTTTGAAAATGGGCGAAGAACGGCATTTACCGAGGCAAATTGAGCAGTTTGAAGTGGAATATAACCCAACTAACAGAAGTTTGTTCTGTTGAACGCGGCTGAAAAACAACAAAGCTGCTGGAGCTGACAGCCTGCCAGCTGAGCTATTCAAGTACGGTGGCGAGGAGTTGATAAGGTGCATGCATCAACTCTTGTGCAGAATATGGTCAGATGAACGCATGCCCGATTACTGGAATTTAAGTGTGCTCTGCCCAATCCACAAGAAAGGTGACCCCGCCATTGGCGCCAACTACCGCGGGATCAGCCTTCTAAGCATAGGTTACAAGGTCTTATCGAGCGTATTGTGTGAAAGACTGAAGCTTACCGTCAATGAGCTGACTGGGCCTTATCAGTGTGGCTTTAGACCTGGAAAATCCACCATAGACCACGTATTCACAATACGCCAAATCTTGGAAAAGACCCGCGAGAAAAGGATCGACGCTCACCACCAATTTGTCGACTTTAAAGCCGCTTTTGACAGCACTAAAAGGAGTTGCCTATACGCCGCTATGTCTGAATTTGGCGTCCCCTAAAAACTCATACGGCTGTGTAAAATGACGTTGAGCAATATCACCACCTCCATCAGAATTGGGAAAGACCTCTCCGAGCCGTTCGTCACCAAACGGGGTTTCAAACAGGGCGACTCCATTTCATGTGACTTCTTTAATCTGATGTTGGAGAAGATAATAAGAGCTGCATAACTCAACCGCTCAGTAACAATTTACTACAAGAGCGTGCAATTGCTGGCTTATGCCGATGACATCGACATCATCTGTAACAAAAACCGCGAAGTCTGTTCTGCCTTTTCCAAGTTTGATAAGGAAGCAAAGCGAATTAGTCTGGTGGTAAACGAGGACAAGACGAAGTATCTCCTGTCATCAAACAAACAGTCAGCACATTCGCGCCTTGGCACCCACGTCACTGTTGACAGTTACAATTTCGAGAAAATAGAGAATTCGGTTTACTTGGGAACCAGCATTAACACCGATAATAATGTCAGAATTGAAATCCAACGCAGAATCACTCTTGCCAACAAGTGCTACTTTGGACTGAGTAGGCAATTCAGGAGTAAAGTCCTCTCGACGTACGAAAACTACGCTCTATAAGTCACTCATCATGCCCG
>NW_023458557.1:33699243-33701593 GCF_013731165.1 Rhagoletis pomonella | reverse complement strand
ATTTTTGGAGCTATTTGTTCGCCGTGCTGTGCGGAGCACGTTAAAAAATACCAACGCCATCAAGTCCATGTCTACGATGCGCAGGGGTGCACGAACTGTCATTGAAAATCCATATGTCGACGATCTGGTCATGAGTTTTAATAGTGCCGAAGAAGCTATTGAGGTCATCAACGAAGCTGTCAAAATCAACGCCGCCGCATCTTTCAAGCTCCGCGATTTTATATCTAACGACAAACTAGTTCAACAGAAGCTGAATGGTGAAGGTTCATCTGCCAACAAGCAAATCATAAGAATGGAGCGTCAAGCAACAACGGAAAAACTTCTTGGTATGTTTTGGAACACTGCAAACGATGGTCTTGAATTTCAGTTTAAATTCCACAAAATTACTCACGATGTTATTGAAGGTACACGACCTCCAACCAAGCGCGAATTGTTGCGCATAGCCATGTCCATGTACGATCCGTTTGGTCTCTTGACAAACGTTACGATATGCATAAAATTACTGGTGCAAGCATTGTGGAAGCAACGGGTCCAGTGGGATTAAGCGATGCCATATGAATTAGCGCAGCAGTGGTAAAAGTGGTGGAGCAACAGCCAGTCAGTTAAGCATCTTTCTGTGCCAAGATGTTACTCTTTAATGTTGCCGGTAGCAGAGGAGATACAGCTGCATATTTTTGTCGATGCCAGCTCTCTCGCCTATGCCGCTGTGGCGTATCTTCGAATAAAGAAAGGAGAAAAGATCGACGTCGCTATGGTGGGCGCAAAGTCAAGGTGTGCGCCACTTAAGGGTATGACTATACCACGTCTGGAGCTACAAGCTGCAGTTCTGCGTTGCCGTCTGAAGGAGTCATTAGAACGATGCCATGATTTTCGTGTGAGCAGCACTACATTTTTGAGCGATTCCAAAACCGTCATACTTTCGAGACTACAGGCAGTTCGCCGCATATCGTGTGGCCGAAATAATAAGCACTACATCGTCAGATCAGTGGCGCTGGATTCCCACGTCATTAAACGTCGCAGACGAAGCAACGCGAGCCTGTACGTCTTTTGAGTGCAACATAACGTCGAGATGGGTTGCAGGACCAGGGTTTCTTTATGAGGACGCAACGTGCTGGCCGCAAGAGATACCAGAGCTGACGTCTGATCATCGTGACTTCGAAGAAGTCACCAAGCGAGTCATAATGCTGTCAAGTCCAGGGGAGTATCCTATAAAGTTTACTAATTTTTCAAAATTTTTGAAGGTTACCAGAGTCGTTGCCTGGGTACTGCGCTTTCTTAACAACGCTAAGTCTGAAGTTCGCAGAAGTGGAGAACTAAACTCCGCAGAGCTCGCCAAAGCCGAAATGTAATTACTTCGTCAAGTTCAATTTGAGTCGTTTTCCTATGAAATCCATGCCATCAAGCAGAAGAAGTGCCTACCGAAGTCGAGTTTTTTGTCGATGGTTTGCTGAAAGTGAACGGGAGAATTAACGCCGCCTACTGCCTGCCAATCGCAGCTAGACGCCCGGTTATTCTACCTCAAACACATTATGTCACACGGCTGATTGTGAAGCAATACCATTGCCGGCTTCATCACTAGAACGAGAGCCTAACCATAAACGAGATGAGACAAAAATTTTGGGTGCCTCGAGCGCGTGCCTTGCTCAAGTCGGTGAAGAGAAACTGTAACGTATGTATTTACAACAGCGCCAAGCCAGCTATACCACTCATGGGTCAACTGCCGACAGGCCGACTTACGCCGCACGTTCGCCCGTTTTCTTACGCCGGAGTCGACTATTGTGGCCCGTTTTATGTCACAATTGGCCGAAAAAAAGAGAAGCGATGGGTTAGTTTGTTTACGTGCCTCACGACAAGAGCCGCACATTTGGAAATTGCAGAAGACCTTTCTACAGACGCATTTATTTTGTGCCTCCGTAATTTCGTCAACCGCCGAGGAGTACCAATAAGAATTCGAAGCGACAATGGGACGAATTTCGTTGGCGCCCAGAAGGAGCTTAAGGCAGAAGAGCGTATGTTCGATTTTGGTCGCATAGAGGGTGAGATGGCACGTCGAAACATCGAGTGGGTATTCAATTGCCCTGCAAACCCGTCCGCAGGAGGTTGCTGGGAGCGCCTCGTGCAGTGCGTCAAACGGCTATTGCAGCGGGTATTGCAACAAGAATCACCACGGTTAGAAACTTTTCGTAGCGTCTTGATAGAGGCGGAAAATATAATTAATAGCCGCCCCATGACCGAGTTAGCCGTATCGCCGCAAGATGAGGAGCCACTGATGCCTAACCATTTTTTGTTGGAATGCCTTAACTCGACCCAAACGCCTAGTCCAGTTGACGAAAAGGTATGCCTCCGCAAG
>NW_023458557.1:33697923-33699143 GCF_013731165.1 Rhagoletis pomonella | reverse complement strand
ATCGGCCTCCAGAATTTGCACTCGCGAGAACATCTCCTGGATGTCACCGGCCACAGCGACGACACCTTGACGAAACTTGTGGATGATAGCTATCAGTGGCTGAGCTTGTTCCGGACCCTTCAGCAACACAGAATTAAGCGAAATACCATTTGTAGCGGCGGCTGCGTCAAAAACGATGCAGAGTTCTTGCGGCTTGTGTGGATTCACAACACCAAAGTGAGGGAGGTACCAAGTCCTTGGTCCTTCCACGGTGGCTTCATCAGGCGTCAATTGCTTCGCATATCCTTTGTCGAGGTACTTCGCAACTTCCCTCTTGTAGTTTTCCGCGAAAACTGCATCTCTTTGCATTCGCAACTCGATGTTAAGTAGGCGGTGCTTGGCCATTGCATAGCTTTGGCGGCAGAATGACCGAGTCCTCCCGCCATAAAAGGCCAACTTCATATCTCTGACCGAGGTCCCTTGTTGTTTCCGCCAATATTTTTCTGGCGCGTCGGCTTTCGTCCGACTCCAAGACGACTTGACTGTTGACACCAAAATTTTCTGTAGCAAAATAATCCTCCACTAGCTTATATAATTGCTTCAATGCGTCTGACTTGCGAACATGAAGAACTCGAGGGACGGCAACGTTTTCTTGGCGGTGAGGTCCATATACGACCCAACCTAACTTTGTGTTGATGGCGACTGGTTGGTCATATCGGGCTGCGACTGTTTTGATGGGCACACTTAAGTGACAATTATCCAAATTCAGCAGTAAAACTGGTTTGGCATCGACGTAGTTACGCACAGGCAATTATTTTAAGTGCACGTATTTAAACTTATCGCGCGATTGCCTCGGCAGATTAAGACTTTTTATCGTATGCACATCTTTCAGAGAATAGTTGTTACCCTTTACCCCTCTCACATCACATGACACTGGCCTTGAGTTTTCTGTTGCATGGCTGCCACCGTATCATTGCAGGGTAAGTGGCTTAACACGTCCTCTCAACCTCAGCTGTGTGGCGACCTCTTCTTCCAGTAGAGACACAGATGACCCTTCGTCGAACATAGCATACACGTTCACACAACCATGCGGGCCAGACAATATCACTGGCCAAATTTTAAATAGGCTGACTTCACTTTCTTGGCGACAGTTGAGGATGCGTTCCCGGTCGGCGGTTGGCTATGACGACGGACGATTGTCTTGATGCAGCAACTGATGATGCATACGCTTGCAACCATTG
>NW_023458557.1:33694082-33697823 GCF_013731165.1 Rhagoletis pomonella | reverse complement strand
AAAAATGTAGATCAACCGAAGTTGATTTATTTAAATTCTTTAGGCAGTCCAGAAATGGTTTTTCTGAAATCGGGAAGGATCTGTCGGTGCTTGTTGAGAAATTTAAGCATTACGAAAAAATGTTTAGGTCTTTCACTTGCCTCGACAACCCTCCGCACTCTGAGGATAGCCGAGAAAATAAAGGTGGGCGTGTTATTAGTCCACCTAAAAAGACAGCCACGGATTCTAGTAAAAAAAATCCTCCATCCCAGTCCTTGGAACTTATTAATCTATCTTCTCCATGCCCTCAGGCATTGGAGCCTCCGTTATCTAAAGCCATATCCACTAGGTCTACTGCTAAAAATAGTCAAACCGTTGATTTAACAGTGTTGCCATCAACTTCTCAAGCTGCACTGTCTAACTTAGTCCCTCCGAATAATTCGGAGCCCCGCACATCAGACATCATTACCAAAAAGTTGGTTGTAATTCCTCCGAGAAGATCAATCTTTGTCTCTAGATTTGCTAAAGATACTTCTTCGGATGATATAAAGTCATACATATCGACTAAAATTAGAACTAAAGATGTATTTATTCGTAAATTTAATTTTAAATACGATCGCGATATTTCATCTTTAAAAATTGAGGTAGCATCCGAAGTTTTTGATTCACTACTAAATAGTTCATTTTGGCCGACCGGGGCGTTTGTTCGCGAGTTTGAGTATAAACCTAATAAAAGTAATAATAACGTAGCTAAAATTTCTAATCTTAATTCGGATTCAAAAAACTAAGTCGGAAGTCTAATTTAAGTATTTACTATCAAAACGTTAGAGGTTTGAGTATCAAATTAACTGACTTATATTAAAAAGGTTTTGACTGCAATTATAATATTATTTCCTTGACCGAAACATGGCTCAAACCTCATATTTTTAATTCCGAAATTCTTCCAAATGAATATCAAATATACAGGAGCGACTTCGAGGGCAGAATCGGCGGTGGTGTTCTTTTTGCGGTGCATTCATCGATACCATCCGAGGAAGTTAGTCTTCCTGTCATTGAATATACCGAATTTAAATGTATACGTGTACAGGCTGGAAAGACTTATATTTATTTAGCTTCATGCTACTTCCCTCCTAATTCTGCCGTATCAGTATATATGCAGCTAGTTTCTTTACTTGAGACCGTAAATGCAATGCTTACGGCATCCGATTCTATGATTGTTTTGGGCGATTTAAATCTGCCACACATTTCTTGGAACATCATTGACACCGATGTTGTACCAGTTTCATCTAGAGATAGTTACAATGTATTTCTGGAGGAAATGGCTGAACTTTGCCTCAAACAAATAAATATATGTCCAAATAAGTTTGGAAAGGTCTTGGATCTCGTTTACGTTGATGATGTTCCGAAGGCCTCTATTAATCGGTGTTGATCCCCTAGTTTTGCCGGAGGATGCATACCATTCTGCTCTGTCAAGTTCAAGTACTAGATATGTTTTTGCGAAAGCAAATTTCAGGAAAATTAACAAAGAACTTTCAAAGTTATCTTGGCCAATATATAGAGATGACGTGGAGCGTAGCGTTGAGCACTTTAATGATACTGTTTTCAATTTGTTTCGAAAGTATGTGCCAAAACGTAATATTGTTCATGAAGAACCAATACAATTATGGTTCACTAAAGAGCTTAAAAAATTGAAAAATAAAAAGTCGCACTCTTTTAAACTGTATAAAAGAACGGGCTTACACAGTGATTACCTAAGGTACTCAGTTTTGCGGCATAGCTACTTTGCATTAAATAAGAAATGTTATAATTCATATTTATGTAAAATTAAGAAGAATTTAATTAACAATCCTAAATCATTTTATGGTTTCGTAAATTCAAAGCGTAAGGCACATGGTTTTCCGTCCGCTATGCATTATCGCAACACTGTATCTAGCGACAGCCAACTCATTGCCAATATGTTTGCTCAGTTCTTTAGGTCCAATTATTCTGTAGACTTCCCTATAAGTGGAGACTATCCGTACGAGCTTTGTCCAATCAACTCTGCTTATATTCCAGTAATATCTTCCGATGAAGTTTTACACTATTTAAAAACCTTAAAAACGTCATTTAGGCCTGGACCTGATCATATTCCGACCTGTTTTCTTAAAAACTGCGCTGAGAACATCTGCGAGCCTTTAACAACTCTATTCAATTTGTCACTTAAACATGGCGTTTTTCCGTCAGCCTGGAAGGAGTCTTTCATAATACCACTTCACAAAAACGGCAGCAGGTCCTCTATAGAAAACTATCGAGGCATAGCGAAACTCTCCGCTATCCCCAAATTATTCGAAGCAATTATTGTTAACCAGCTGACATATTCTATATCTTCTTCAATTACACAATCTCAACACGGGTTTTCTAAAGGAAAATCTACTATGACGGTTTTAGAGAAAATGCTCATGCCGACGTAATATACACCGATTTCAGTAAAGCTTTTGACAAAGTATGTCACTCGTTACTCATCCGTAAACTCGACCTAATCGGCTTTCAGCCCAGTCTTCTTCAATGGATCTCATCTTACCTCTCTGATAGAACACAAAGAGTTATTGTTAATAATTGTTCTTCCAACATCATTAAAGTTGCTTCAGGGGTTCCTAATTTTAACTGGGATTCAGATTATAATCTCCCCCCTTACACAAGTTGTCTAAAGCTCATAAATTTGCCTACACTCGCAAGCCGTAGAGAAATGCTAGGTATAATATTTATCGTAAAATTAATGACAGGCTTGATTAATAGCCCGGCCCTCCTGGCTGAGGTAAATTTTAATGTTCCTTCTCGAGTGTCAAGACACTTTCGACCTCTATTTTTAAAGCCATGCAAAACTAATTTTGAACTAAACGAATCATTCCGTGGTTTATGTCAGGATTTTAACTGTCATTCCAGCACGTTTGACGTATCGGACTCGATTTTTACTATAAAGAAAACTATTATTTCCACTCACAATAATGGAAATACTATCTTAAGCATATCCAATCAGCTGATGAATTTGATTCTGTAGCTGAATAGTTTTAGATCTCGACACTTAACAAACTCCTGTTTCCACTACTCGGCACCACAAAAAACTAAAAAAAAAAAAAAAAAAAAAGGTTCCGTACGTCATGCGGACTGCGCCCCTCGTGTCGGTTGGGCGGGAATGGAGGGTAAAAAGCCGTTGGGATTAATTAATTAAAAAAAAAAAATGACGTTGAGCATACACCAGCTCCGTCAGAGTTGGGAAAGACCTCTCCGAGCCATTCGTCACCAAACGGGGTTTTAGACAGCGCGACTCCATTGCCTGTGACTTCTTTAATCTGATGTTGGAGAAGATAATGAAAGCTGCAGAACTCAACCGCTCAGGAACAATGGCTTATGCCGATGACATCGACATCATCGGTAACAAAAACCGCGAAGTCTGTTCTGCCTTTACCAAGTTGGATAAGGAAGCAAAGCGAATTGGTCTGGTGGTAAACGAGGACAAGACGAAGTATCTCCTGTCATCAAACAAACAGTCAGCACATTCGCGCCTTGGCACCCACGTCACTGTTGACAGTTACAATTTCGAGAAAATAGAGAATTTGGTTTACTTGGGAACCAGCATTAACACCGATAATAATGTCAGAATTGAAATCCAACGCAGAATCACTCTTGCCAACAAGTGCTACTTTGGACTGAGTAGGCAATTCAGGAGTAAAGTCCTCTCTCGACGTACGAAAACTACGCTCTATAAGTCACTCATCATGCCCG
>NW_023458557.1:33687294-33693982 GCF_013731165.1 Rhagoletis pomonella | reverse complement strand
CACATACATGCACATACAGAAGTATCTGGCAAACAGCTGGCGCTACACATATAGAGCAGAAAATATTCCGTAAAAGGGAAAATCACATGGGAGATAAAGCCATACGAGATAACGCCATATGGCCTTATCGCTCTTTGAAATTGGAAATAAAGCCATACAGAAATTTTGGCGCGAATATGGCTTTATCTCTCTTTGAATTGAGTGATAAGGCCATATGGCGTTATCTCGCATGGCTTTATCGCACCCCACCAATCAAATCAAAGTTACGATTCCGTGCTAGGGTAACGTCGCTCCAATCAATTTGATCACCTACTAGGAGGATGTTTCAACAATAATTTTTCCATCGCTGCCCTCTGAAAACATCTGATTCGGTTATCTGAGTTATAATATCCGCCTTCGATTCGCCAACACTTAGCGAGTGACGAAGCGAACGAAATTAATGAGGTACAACCAAACTCACGAACGTTCGTCGCTGCCAGCTAACTTTGTTAGTGCTTTCTCATAAAAAATGTTTCGTTAATCTAGCAGGGATGAACTCAAGCGTCCAGAAATGTGCGAATCCAAGGCGGCTAATATAATATTCGTATAAAAGAGTTGTGAGGAAACCCTGATTTAACTTATCTATTCTAAAGGCTGCCGAAAATAAATATAAAAAACTTCGCCCACCTACTTATTGAGCTGGTACAGTCATTTACGAAACTAATTTGTTTACGTACATTTTATGTAACACCCTCATATTACAATATGTGACAATGAAAATGTATTTTTCGTGACATTCCATAAACTGTAAGTCAACCTTACAAAAACTGTACCTCAGCATTTGCAAATTACTCTTAAAATCTGGGCTTTTGATCAAAAAACCGCCTTTTTGTAGCTTTTTGCTAGCCCGATATGCAGATTTTATATGCCAACCAGAAAAACGCATTGGGGCGCTTATAATGGTGTAAAATTAACTAATATGTAACCAATGTACTTGTTTAGACATTTATAACTATTAGTAAAGCATTCTTAACATTAAGCGCTTAAATCTGTTTCTGATATTTTTTAAATTTCTTAATGATAACACTGGTTTACAGTGGTTAAGTTTTAAAATATTATTTTTGTTGTTATTTGATTTTTGTTAGTTTTTTAAAGTTCATTCTTGAACAACAATCGGTATGAATACAGGTTTAAAGGCAGTATCACACGATTGGGTATTTGCAAATCGTTTCCCAATTGTGTGAATACCCAAATATTTTTCTTTATCCCAATGACGAAAATTAATTTGTTGAAATTTTTCAATACTGTCTACAGAAAAAAATTTTGGAGGTGTTCTGACCCGGCCTTGGATACATTTATACATATATATAAATTATATTCACATGTGTACATATTTGAATTATTTACTTTTTTTATTTATTTATTTATTTATTTAGCCAATGAATACAAAAAATTATTCTTACAGACTAACAAGAAAGTTACCAAATTAATCTAAAATGGAAAACTAGGAAAGAGCAAACATTCGTTTCTACAGACTGAAAAATCAGTAACTTAAGAGCTTTCAATGCAATAGAGATCTTAAAATTGTAATCATTGTAATAGGTACAATTAGCATTCATTTAATTAGTTATGCATAAGTCTAAAGCTGGGATCACACGATTTGTACATTTGGCTAAAAATTTGTCAAATTCATAGACAAATCATGTGAACGCTAAATTACATTTGTCATTTATCAGAAAAGCCAAATATTTGCCTTCTTGTGGCAAATGAAAAACAACCCTGGTGGCCAAATCGTGTGAACGCAATGCTGCTACGTAAGCCAAATAAAAATTACGCAAATGACCAAATATCTGATTTGCCACTTTATGACAAATGCCAGTGACAAATATACAAAGCGGTATTGCCATTTCGTGCTTGTGAACCTTTGTATTTTCCAATTTTGGTAAAATTTTAATATAATATTCGTATCCGAAAACTACCGAAAAATATCACGTTATTTGAAAACAATAATTTTAAAATATTTGCTCAAACTGAACATTTGAAAAGTTCGACAGTAGCTGAGTGTGCAGAGAAGCGTGCGATGCAGTAAAATCTGCATACTCAGAATTTTAAATACACCCTCAAAATCTAGGCTAAAGGTCAAAAACCGCGTGTTTCAAAGGGTGACGCACAGGTATACTTGCTCGTAACTTTATTTCTGTTTACCCGGTGAAAGATACGTATTTATGTATGTGATTCAAGATAAGACATTTCGCTGCTTACAACAATGTTTAAATTGATAATTTATCTTAAGAAATGGCAAAGGAATCAGTCATCGGACTTAAAAAAAAATGTGTGTGGTAGAATCTAAAAAAAATGTGGTCGATTTCAAAAATATGTGGTAGATCTCAGGTTTTGGATCAAACTTTGTACAAATATTAAAAAAAAATCTGCAAGGTTTCTCCTAAATTGCAAACATTTTAATTAGAATCTAAAACAAAAATAATTTTAGTATAATAAAGTGCAAGATTGAAGCTGATAAAAATTGCGTTAAGTTTTAGCAATTTTTTTTTCTTGAACGTGTAAAGCAGTTCCTTCCATATCAAGATATTTTCCAACATATTTTGAAAGATTTCTGCAACCTTGCAGAGTGCTGCCAGCTTTTCTTTTTATCACATCACGATGTAGCGAACAAATCTGGCTCGTTCCTGAAATGCTACTTGTGATTTGCCGATTTTGACAATTCTGAAGTAAAAGTAAACAACGCTTTAGAAATTTGAAATGCACTGAAATTTGCTAATGCTTTCACAAAAATCGCCGGTTTTTATCATTTTCGCTATAAATGCTTTTTATAAATCATATATTTTGCAATTTAACACGATAAAACCATGTTTGATGTCGAAAAATTGAATATTGAGAAAATTTACTATTTTACAGTTTATTTTATCCCCCCATTCTGCCTGTTGTTAGTGTTTAGTGTTGGACAATTTTTGCTCTTAAAATTAAGAAAATTATGTTGAGCAAAAATAAAACTACTCAAAAACGCGAATATGTGGTAGATTTCAGACCTTGTGTGGTAGGTGTGCTCAAAAAAGTGGCAGATCTACAACATTGTGGTAGAAGTCTGATCACTGAAAGGAATCGTACAGAGTATATCGATGGCTGAGTGGAAGATCGACCTATCTCGGCAACCAGTTCGAAAACGCCCTTTCTCAGAAAATTTTTTAACAACGCGCTATCTCAGAAAACTTTTCAAGAACGCCCTACTTCAGAATTTCATTGAAAAATGCCCTATCTCAGCTACCGATTCAAAAACGCCCTATATCAGCTTATTTTCAATGTATTTTCGTTTGAGATAGGGCGTTATTAAACCAAATTCTGAAATAGGGCGTTTTTCAATCAAACTTTGAAGTAGGGCGTTCTTGAAAAATTTTCAGAGACAGGGCGTTTTTGAACTGGCTTCCGAGATAGGTCGATCTTCCACTCAGCCATCGATATGCAAAATTTAAATTTTTTACTTTTTTTCATTTTAAATTACGACTTGTCCGACTATTTTGTTAACTAGTATACATACATAGGGTGCCCATTCTCAAGACAAATTAACCATTTATAAATGGTTGTAAACAACCAAATGTTTTCTCTTAAATGGCATATGTAAGTACTTTTCATCGGGCAAACAGAAATAAAGTTACGAGCAAGTATATGCTTCAACCTTTTTACCTTCAGCCCAGATTTTGAGGGTGTATTCAAAATTCTGAGTACCTGTGCGTATATATTATTTTTGTTTATTTCACTTCAAATCTCACGAAATCATAAATGCAAAAGTATGGTTGACACCGGATCAACTGTTTAAGTATTTATGACCAAATGGTTAAATCGTGTGAATGAATTTGGACAATATTTGTCACTTTACTGCTGTGCGCAAATGTGTGCCAAATCATTTGGATCTTTGGCAGCCAAATCGTCTGATCGCAAAACAAATCATTTGTACATTGCTATCCAAATGCGCAAATGTAGACAAATCTAAATTTGGCATTTTGTGTACAAATGTACAAATCGTGTGATCCCTGCTTAAGAACTAAAGTTCATTACAGACTATGAAAACTGCATACATTGAAATGAAATGATAACCCAATCAAGTTGGATTATTACAAAAATGAGAAAAGCTACTATTCCGGAGTGTAGTTCTTGGTAAAGAAAAGTCTAAATCTAGAGAACTTGAGATAAGGTTTAATTCGGCCAGTGTTCTTCTGATCGGTGCGTTCATGCTATAAACTGTTTTACTAAAGCTAATGTTAAATAATTCAGTGCTTCCTAGATTTTTACTCCGAACGTTAAAATTAACTCTTCCGAGCAAGGCATGACAATCAGTTTTGCCGGAAATGATGTCGAGCATGAAAGACATTGAGAGAGCTAATCTTCTATTACGAAGGGTCATCAAGTTAATTAGTTGACGTCGAGAGAAGTAAGAAGGTTTTGGTTCAGAAAAATTTAATGATTGCAGGGCATAGCGTATAAAAACCTTTTGCACAGACTTTGAACGCATAGTTGCCAACTTGGTGCTTTAAGCACTAGATTTAGTGGTTAGTGCCTAGTGCCCTTTTTAGTGCCTTTTTCTGCTCTAAGATTTCTGAATTTACAAGAATCTATGAAGTTAAATGCACTAAAGTGCAAACCATGATTGATAAAAAGGTGAAGTTGCAAACCCACGTTCTTGCGTTCTTGTTAAATTGTATTCGCGTTGAAAATGCTAGCACGCAGATAACTTAAGTATTTATTTTTTTATTTTCTTGATTATTGATTGATTACACAGTTCGAAAAATTTTAACTTTTTTTGCCACCTGAGTTCATCGGTTTTTTTAGATTTTTCTGTGCTGAATCCAAATCTAGCTGCAGAATTTCTCTACCACGTCAGAATTTTGAGAGTTGAGTTAATTATAAAACAACAAATTTTTTCACTCATATCTACTTAGGGTATCATTAAGTATTACTCTTCCCCTTCAAAATTCAATTTCATTTGTTGCGATTCGATTGTTCTTTCTCCAGACGTGCCAGTTTTAATGTGTAGTACTTCGGTATTACTTCGTAGGCATGAATGTGTATTTATTTATACATGTAAATATTGTTTATTTTTTTACTTTTGTTTACCACACTAAAAAAATTATCCTTTGATAAAAAAATAGTGCTTTTAGGACGGTAAAACGCTCTTTTTTCCAAGGTTTGGTGCTTTTTGAAATTCAAAAGTTGGCAACACTTATGTGAATTTGCTAGTATGGATTCCAAATGAAAGCGCCATACTCTAACTAAGATCGGATAAAAGCTGAATATAAAGTCTTAAAAGTATAAGGATCCAGAAAATCTTTATTTATTCGGCGAACAAAAGCTAGCATGGAGAATGCATTTGCTATAGCGCAGTTTATATGCGTAAGGAACGAAAACTTCGAGTCGAAATAAAACCCAAGGTCCTTAATTTCATTAACCGGCGATAAAAGCGAGTTAGAAATATGATACGAAGTTTGCAGAGGCTTATGTAGTTTGGCAAATGTAATTTTATAGCATTTAGTTATATTGAGACACAATCGATTTTTTAAACACCAGATATGCAATTTGTCGATCTCAGATTGAAGAGCAAAAGAGTCACTAGGGCTTTTTATCACTGAATAAATTTTTAAGTCGTCAGCGTACAAACGAAACTTAGCAGTTGAAAAGCATAACCCGATGTCGTTTATGAATAAAATGAAAAACAAGGGACCCAAGATGCTTCCTTGCGGGACCCCGGAAGTAGGTGTGAATGTTTTGGAAGAAACTCCATCTAGAAAAACGAAAGTCTTCCTTTCAGCTAAATAAGACTTGATCCACTGAAGAAGAACCGAATGAAAACCTAGTCGGAAAAGTTTAGCAACTAATATCTTGTGGGATATCCTATCAAATGCTTTGGAGAAATTCGTATAGATTGTATCCACTTGGTAGCCATTTTGGAAGGCATTTAAACAGTCGTCAGAAAATACTGCAAGGTTGGTCGTAGTAGACCTGCCTGGGACAAAACCGTGTTGGTTCACACAAATGTAGTTCTTAATATTGAAGAGGAGTTTCCTTTTAATAATGCATTCAAACAGTTTCGATACGGAAGTTAGTTTCGAGATGGGTCTGTAGTTGCTAACGTCGCTTTTATTTCCAGATTTGAAGATTGACATGAATGATGTGATTTTCCAGTCATCAATGAAAATTCCAGAGGCAAGAGACCTATTAAATATGACTTTTAGTGGAGCAATTAATGACGGAGATTTTTATAAGCTTTTATTTAACTTGGTCATCCCGCGCAAATCGTGGAAATTTCCAATCGATTTTAAACTAACTTCCCGACAAGTTAGAGACTTGAAATTTTCAGCATAGTTCCAATCACGATGATAATGCAATTTAAAATATAAATGAATTCCCTATATGGTCCAGGAGTCTTGATTCAAAGTCGGTCAAAAATTAGTAAAATTTATGGCTAACAGAGCGTAATTTGCCAAAGAACGTAAAACCAGAGCAAAGCCATTTATGGCAAATTCTAGATATCAACCTAGTCTAGATATGAACCTCGTTGTAGGCATACCAAGGAGATAAAATTAGAAGACTCGAGAAGTTTCCTCGCTAGAAGAACTTTAATATTGCGACTAAATATATGCCATGCTACAGCGGAAGTGGACGACACGCCATTTCTTTAAATGAAATTAACTGCTGCTAT
>NW_023458557.1:33548565-33687194 GCF_013731165.1 Rhagoletis pomonella | reverse complement strand
TCTAGTACTTGAACTTGACTTATTATTATGTATTTCATTTATGATTTTGTAGCTTAACTCAAGAGCAGGATGGTATGCATCTTCCGGCAAAACTAGGGGATCACACCGATTAATAGAGGCCTTCGGAACATCATCAACGTAAACGAGATCCAAGACCTTTCCAAACTTATTTGGACATATATTTATTTGTTTGAGGCAAAGTTCAGCCATTTCCTCCAGAAATACATTGTAACTATCTCTAGATGAAACTGGTACAACATCGGTGTCAATGATGTTCCATGAAATGTGTGGCAGATTTAAATCGCCCAAAACAATCATAGAATCGGAGGCCGTAAGCATTGAATTTACGGTCTCAAGTAAAGAAACTAGCTGCATATATACTGATACGGCAGAATTCGGAGGGATGTATCAAAGATCTAAATAAATATAAGTCTTTCCAGCCTGTACACGTATACAATTTGAATTCCTCGGATGGTATCGATGAATGCACCGCAAAAAGAACACCACCGCCGATTCTGCCCTCGTGGTCACTACTGTATATTTGATATTCATTTGGAAGAATTTCGGAATTAAAAATATGAGGTTTGAGCCATGTTTCGGTCAAGGAAATAATATTATAATTGCAGTCAAAACCTTTTAAATATAATATAGTAAATACTTAAATTAGACTTGCGAGTTAGTTTTTTGAATTAGAATTAAGATTAGAAAATTTAGCTACGTTGTTATTAGTTTTATTAGGTTTATACTCAAACTCGCGAACAAACGCCCCGGTCGGCCAAAATGAATTATTTAGTAGTGAATCAAAATCTTCGGCAGCTACAGCAATTTTAAAAGACGAAATATCGCGATCGTATTTAAAATTAAATTTTATTTATATCATCCGAAGAAGTGTCTTTAGCATATCTAGAGACAAAGATTGATCTTCTCGGAGGAATTACAACCAACTTTTTGGTAATGATGTCCGATATGCCGGATTCCGAATTATTCGGAGGAACTAAGTTAGACAGTGCAGCTTTAGATGTTGATGGCAACACTGTTAAATCGCCGGTTTGATTATTTTTAGATATAGACCTAGTGGATATGGCTTTAGATAGCGGAGGCTCCAATGCCTGAGGGCATGGAGAGGAAAGATTAATAAGTTCCCAGGACTGGGATGAAGGATTTTTCTGACTAGATTCAGTGGCTATCTTTTTAGGTGGACTAATAACACGCCCACCTTTATTTTCTCGGCTATCCTCAGAGTGCGGAGGGTTGTCGAGACAAGTGAAAGACCTAAACATTTTTTCGTAATGCTTAAATTTCTCAACAAGCACCGACAGATCCTTCCCGATCTCAGAAAAACCATTTCTGGACTGCCTAATGAATTTAAATAAATCAACTTCGGTTGATCTACATTTTTGACAAGACCAACGAAGACCCTTACCCTCGTTAATAGCGTCTAATACTCTACCGCTCAAACCAGCACATTTTATATGGGCAATCCCATCGCAGAGCCAGCATGACACATAGGAGTCGCTTTTAACGTTGCAATTGGTGTAAATACACGACATGTTTAAAATTATATTTATTTTTAAGTTTTAGAAGCAAAAATAGCAAAAACAGTTTTGAAAACGATGTATTAATCAGTGAACCAAACAGCTGGTAAATATCAGTTGGAAAGCTATGTAGCGAACAGTTTTAAATGCACTGTATATTTGACACCTAATAAACACAACGCAAACAGCTGTGACAAAGATGAAACAGCAGAAATGACAAAAAGACAAAAAGAGCAAAATCAATGTGCACAAACAAAAACAATTGTACAACAACAATATATTATATGAAACAAAATACTCGGCACATGCAATTAAGAATATCAAGTTAAATTAATCAAATTTACAGGAAATTTTGTGTTTTACTTATCTTTAAATTGTGCACCAGAAGTTTATTAACACTTTTTTTAGTTTTTTACTTTAATAAGCGTAAACAGCTTTATAAACCACAAAATTTAAACAGATCACAGAAAAACACAGCTTCACAGCTTGACGTTTGCGTATTATTTACGCTTTTTACACAGCCGTATGAGTTTTGAGGGGATGCCAAATTCAGACATAGCGGCGTATAGGCAACTCCTTTTAGTGCTGTCAAAAGCGGCTTTAAAGTCGGCAAATAGGTGGTGAGTGTCGATCCTTTTCTTGCGGGTCTTTTCCAAGATTTGGCGTATTGTGAATACGTGGTCTATGGTGGATTTTCCAGGTCTAAAGCCACACTGATAAGGCCCAATCAGTTCATTGACGGTTGGCTTCAGTCTTTCACACAATACGCTCGATAAGACCTTGTAACCTATGCTTAGAAGGCTGATCCCGCGGCGCCAATGGCGGGGTCACCTTTCTGGTGGATTGAGCAGAGCACACTTAAATTCCAGTCGTCGGGCATGCGTTCATCTGACCATATTCTGCACAAGAGTTGATGCATACACCTTATCAACTCCTCGCCGCCGTACTTGTATAGCTCAGCTGGCAGGCTGTCAGCTCCAGCAGCTTTGTTGTTTTTCAGCCGCGTTCAACAGAACAAACAGATTCTGTTATTTGGGTTATATTCCACTTCAAACTGCTCAATTTGCCTCGGTAAATGCCGTTTTTCGCCCATTTTCAAACGGTTCCCTAGGGGTCTGTGGCAGGCCCCGAAGGGGGGGTTCGGCTTTTAATAAAGTGGGGACTGCCCCCTTTCGAATGGGGGGAAGGGGGTTAGGGTTCATACATACATACTCTTATTCTATTTACGTGTGTATATTTTTGGCTTCTTATTAATATCCTTTTAATGGCGAATCAAAACATTTAAAAGAAATAAAAAATTTATATTTTTTTCCTGCTTTTCTTTACTCTCAGTTTTTACCAGACGCTCACTTTTCTCATTAGTTAATATTATCCCCACTAAGTTCCATTTATTAGATGTAATGAATAAACGCAGTCATTATAATAAAATAACATGCAGATACACCATCATACTGAAAAGTGTACGCTTGGAATATACTTTAACTACACGTATATGTGTATGTAATTTATATGTACATACATATATATTACCACCATAACTCATATATGTATTTGTGCCTATTTCTACATTCGTTCCAACCGAAAAGCATTTGCTTGCATTACTTACATATACATATGTATGTATGCTGCAAGAATGATAGAATACAAGATTGCGCCAATCGAGCTGAGAGCAACTGGCCGTGACGTCAAAATACACCAGAATGAGAGAGCAAGACGATTTCGACAAGAAAAAGAAGAAGCATCGAACAAAAGGCAGTATTGCCAAGCTTTGAATTTGAAAAAGCACCAAATTTTTATTGGTGTATTTTATGGACTTTATATGAATACATAATTTTATTGTAAGGATGCCGATTCAAATTAATAAAAATCAATGTTTCTTACAAGATTGCGCCAATCGAGCTGAGAGCAACTGGCCGTGACGTCAAAATATACCAGAATGAGAGAGCAAGACGAACTCGACAAGAAAAAGAAGAAGCATCGAACAAAAGGCAGTATTGCCAAGCTTTGAATTTGAAAAAGCACCAAATTTTTATTGGTGGATTTTATGGACTTTATATGAATACATAACTTTATTGTAAGGATGCCGATTCAAATTAATAAAAAGCAATGTTTCTTGCACAACGGTCGATTTCTTCTGGCATGATTGAAGGTGCTGCACATATTTCGTTGTCGCTTATGATTGTCACTGTGTCATGATTTTGTTTAAATTTTTGTAAAATTGCTTCGCACACTTACGATTGCTATAAATTTTGTTTCCATTTTTTTAAGATTTTCTAATTTGATGTCTTCAAACTAAAAACAAAAGCACCATAAACGCACCAAGCACAAAACTCAAAAATTTTCGGGTTTTGAATACCCACCAAATTTGGTGCGAAAAGCATCAAGTTGGCAACAGTTAATGTAAACAAAAGTATGTTATGACGTCAGCGATTGGGTGGATGCTGTCAAATCGACGAAGAGAGGGTTAGCGGTCCGCGAATGGCGCGACCTTTATTTTCCGGATCGTGTGTATGCTGTATGCATAACAAAATGCATAACCAAAACAAACGCAAAAAATATCTCCCATACAAATATGATAAGCTGTTGTGAGTGATCGCGGATGGATTACTTGCATCGTTTTTCTCATTTATGAGATACCGACATCGGCAATGCTCGGACTTCTCATATTCGAGTGAGAGGAAATTTCTTTGCTTTTTTCGATCGCGAATGAAAAGCAGCGGAAATTTTTTTGTCGATCGCATTCCGAATGTGAGAGGTAATAAATTTGTTTGCATTTTTCACTCGCGATATAAGAATGCAAAAATAATTGTGGAATATTCTTGATCGCGAACGTGAGAGAATGTGAGTGAGAATTTCCGAGCCCTGAAACATACCTGTATGTGAATACTATTGCGTGGCTTTGTTTTCACCAAGTTCAGTTTAAAGTTCCACGTCTGCATTAGACTAAGGTAGTGAAAGTAAATGAAGTGCAAATTCCGCCATATCGGAAAACAATTTGTAGAAAATCTACGAATTCGAATGCCTGCTACGAATACGAAAAATTGCTATCACTGAATCCGAGTGAACTCGAAAATATCGCTGCCCGCTTCGAATGCTGATTCGAAATCAGCTAGTGCAAAGGAAACAATAGACATTAGGGGTATTCTCCAAATCTTGCAAAGCCATTGCACGTAGTACGGATTGCACGGATTGCATAAATTGCAAACACACAACAAGAAAATTCATGGGAAACAACATTTCCTATCGCTGCAAAATATGCAACGTCGAAACCCATGTATATATTTTGCAAAATAGCATAGCAAGATAATAGCGACCCTGTGCTAGTTGTTTTGTTGTTGGAATTGCTACATATTTCTCTCATTCCTCTCATCTCGCTCACTTAATTTTTTTTTGCTGTCTCTTGTTATTGTATTTGATACATAATTTCGCTGCTTGCTCCCCATGCATGCTACCACTTTGCAATGGGGTGTTCTCGTACTCTTCGAAATTTGGAATAGTATTTTTGCATTTCGTGCAATCCGTGCATCGTGCAAGACTTCGAGAATACCCCTATTTATTTATACAATTTTGCTCACGCTGCCCCAGCAGTCGCAATGGCCGAGTGAGCAAAGTACTAGACTGCCAATTGAGAGATCCGAGTTCGAGTCGTCGGGCAGTGGAGCTCTTTTTTTATTTAACTTTTGTTTCTTTTTTTAATATTTTTTTTAGCTTAGATTTTATTCTTTAAAGAGAAAAATATATTTTTTAAATTTATTTTATGATATTAAAGTAATTAGGTTTCTTTCCTAATAAATTGTTGTTAAACTATTATTCCCTCGATTCACGGTAAAAAATTTGGGTTTAATTTTTAAACCGTGCTGGGCTTGCTGCCTTTTTAATCTTTTACAGTCTATTTTTTAATCCAGTCAATAGTTTTAAGAAATTTTTAATATATTCTGGTTTAAATCTTAGTCCAAAAAGTTCGTGGTTTAAAAATCAAACCAAAATGTTTTAATTTTAGTTTCTAGGTTTCATATATAGAAAATTTGGGTTAAAATCTAAACCGAAATAGAAAATGTTTGCACACAGCGAATGTGGTGTTGATTCAAACTCAACATATGAAAGCACATTTACATGCGTGGCTGTAGCTGATTTTGCACAGATGCTTGATGGAATTTAAGATTGTTTTTTTTTTTTAAGTATTCTTAATTATGAAAATGTTTGGGTTTAAATTTTAAACCGAACTGTTTAAATTCTAAACCTAACATATGTGCTCTCTTTTTCTAGACTTGGAAGGTTTGTATTTGGAACTGAACTTAGTTTGGTCATATATGTAGTCCAAAAAGTTTAAAATTAAGACCGAAGTTCTTAACCGTGTTCATAAAAAATATTCATTCATTAAATAGCGTCTAGCAGATGTACATATGTATGCATATATGTAATACTTCTATATTGGCATTACACTACAGATCATGTTGAAATAAATATAAGGTGATGTCACTTACATAACCTCACTTTTTACCACAGTATATACAGTAGTAAACCTTTTTGAGTACTCCTCGGTGGTAAAATCTGATCAGGGTTGATAATGAGAAGGAGCATGCATTTTGTTCATTCAGAGTTGTATACAAAATTACTGTGGGAGCAACAATCGTTCTATGGCAGAGTGGCACAAGTCATGACTGTGTAATAATGACCGAAATTAATTGCAAAAGTGTAAAAACATTGCAAATGATTGTCTATTATTATAGATACTAGTACAGATTATCATAGTTCAGTGTATAACTTGTTATATTACACCGTACATGGTAATGAACTGTTAAAGGCTGAAAACGTTTATAACTTGTAGATCGCTCAAATTTGGGTATGCTTAATGAACTGTCTGGGTGGATGCGCTGGCAGGCATTGGGGTCTGTATAACTATACAAACCTTGTTTTTTTCAATAACGACTTAAATATATTCGGAAATTAAGAATTTTGCTTAATAGATTCACAAAATTTACGTTTTTCATAAAAGTTTAATATTATAATGGACTTTTTTTAATTTTAAACTTACATTTAAGAACACTCCATTCAGTGCTATAATTACGATTTGAGTTTTCCAGTTTATAAAACACAAGCGTTAATTATGTACTTAACTATTGATATTATTCTTCATTAAGCATGAATATCAGCATACATTAAAGATGAATATTGTACTTAACCTACATTTTGTTCATAAATAACACATAATTATGTATATTTTATCCTCGAAAATAACTTTTCTAATCATGGGACGAAATTCCCCACAGTAAGTGTTGCCGTGCGCGCAAAACGAAAACGCTGCACACAACCCAAAAGTACTCCTCGGGGACCAGTTGGTGAAAAACTGCGAAAAGGTTTATTACTGTACATACTGTGCTTTTTATGCATGCCAATTGCGGCTGTGCATTTTGGGGTAGTAGAAAAAGGGCGAAAATATTAGGATTATTTTTACTACTTTTTGGGTACTATTTCCAATACATACATATATCAGTGGACCCCACACCAGTTAAATTAAGCTTGCATCAATAAAATATTTTTTCTGTAAACCAGAGTACAGTTTCATTTCTTCGCTCAAAAGAAATCATTGTTATTTAATTTTTATTTTTTCGATCAAATATATTGATTTTAATAATTATTTTCAGTTACATTTTTCTACCTTAAAATTATTATCTGTAAAACTTAAAGGCCACACGGTCGTACCACACATATGATGATGGTTATAACTTAAAAAATAAGGACTATTTTCCGTCTTTCATTTATTCATATTAAAACAAATTAAATTATACATTTCTCTTTATTTAATTATTCTTACTTTCTACTAAAAATGACATATTAGCCCGTATGGAATTTTATTTGTATTTTTTCCTTAAGTTCTGAAGTATATGTATATGCGTACTTAGTTTTTAAATATCTTAACTTTAAAAGGAATTTTATTACGACCTTTATTTTCGTTAACATTTTAAAATTACATCTCTGAATTCGATCAGTGATATTATAAAATAATTATGCGTTTAAATTGTTAGACCAAAGTGCATTATCGTAGCCATCCGAGGCACTGCTCCAATAATCTTTTGGATATGTATAGTATATATTTTACCAAAAATTTACTTACAAAATCACAATTATTGGAAATTATCGCTCGAATTTTTCAATAAATTTGAAACGAAAAGTCAAAGCAAAAGCGAAATAAAGAAGCAGTTACTACGTTTATACGAAAGCTATTTGCAAATAAAAATAATTTGCAAATACCTAACTCACTGTTTATGCGATGGTGAAAAATTATTTTTTAATATTGCCTTATTATAAAAAAGCAATAATATGACCATCGAAAAAGAAAATAAAGTTAAAAATGGCAACGTCTTGATTGTTAAAAGGCAATAAGATGACCATCGAAAAAGAAAATAAACCTAAGAATGGCGACGTCTTGCGCTTATTTGCAAATAGTGTCACTAATCAATACTTATTTGCGTGATTTAGTTATTTGCAAATAAAAAAAAAAATTAACTCAGCGTTTATACGGCAAAGTTTGCCATTTTGCAAATTGTTATTTGCAAATAATACGTGCGTATAAACGTAGTAAGTGAAACCTACGCATACTTTTATCACAAACTTGTCTGCTCCATTTTTTTGTTCCATTTTGCCCAGAAATGAAACTGGAATGAATAGAGTAGGCATTACTGTAACGCTGGTATGCCGAAATTGAAAAAAATTACAACAACCACCCCCTAAGTGACAACACCTTATTATTGTTTCACCATGAGTACAGATATATAAAAAAAAGAAAACGAAAACAATTAAAACAAATCGCAGTGAGGGTACCTTAAAGGAAAATTACAGAGAATTTTGAGTTTTCATTTAATTTAATGAATTTTATAATAAATTATATTGTAGAAATGTCGCACAGATGCGTTTTAAGTGAAAAAAGAGGGGATAAATTAAATAATAAATACTTAGCTTTACATGCGTATTTCTAGAAATTTTTGCTAAACATTTTTCTATTGTAGTGAAACTTTTTAATTTTTTTATTTTATTTTTGCACGAAGTTTAGAATTCGTATTTGGTAAAATATCAAAGGTCATTTTAAATTTTGTTCTGACAGCATAAACTCGTCGTAGAGTATCTGTACGAATCGTCATTACTAAAGGCGGGTTCATGTCCGGACTGTTTAGTTTCTTATCGGAAACCTAAACCAACAACAAAATTCGTTGCCACAAGTAGTTGTCGATAAGATAATATAAATAACAAACCAGTACATTGGTCCTTCAAAAAGTTCCAAAAATTTCATATTAAAACACATTAATTTCTCGATACTAGGTAATGCAAAATTGAATGCATTGCCTTGGCCGAGCTAGCGATCGTGCATGCAGCCAACAAAGTAATAAGGGTTTGTTGTATTAGAGTTAAGTATATGTATATACTAGCAGAGCACCCGACGTCGTTCGGGGTAAACAAATCCAAATATAAAACAGTAATACAAATATTCAATTCAGCATAATTTAAAGGAGATAAATTATTTTCCTTGTTTACATTAAGGCATCCTTATGAGCCATAATTTTAGCTTTATCGTGCTTTAACTAATATATATTGATCATCACTTGTACTACAAATCTTGTTGCATTATTAATATTAGGTGGATTAAGGTAACGATCAAATTTCTAAATTAAAATTATTCTATTACGGTACATTCCTTTTAGCTGCCTATTCGATTGGCTGTTTTAGTATAGCTGCACTTTTCTGGTTGAATTCTTAATTCGGAAGGAGTTTTATTCATTATGAATGAATCTTTTTCGTTTAACAGCATCGCGGGATTAAAAAACGATTTAATCTTTCCATTTCAAAATAATCTAAAGTCGGTAGGGTTAAAAAAACACGCAGTTGTAAATATCCGAGTTATCGAATAGATGAATACGGATATGTATATCCCCCTTTTACAAACTCATTTATATATACTTTACTCTAAACACCTCCCATAGATAACTATATCTGAATAGCAAATTTCAAGTTCATGTGACTTATGGTTCCCAATTTATGGCTGATTAAAAATTCCACGCCTACGGGATGTGCCACGCCCCCTTTTATAAACTCACTCATATACACCTTACTATAAGCACCTACCATAGATATGTTTGCATACCAAATTTAAATTTCATGTGACTTATGGTTTTGAAGTTATAGCTGATAAAAATTTCCACGCCTATGGGATTTGTCACGCCATCTTTTACAAACTCATTTATATTTATCGTTTTATAAGCACCTACCATAGCTATTCCTGCATACCAAATTTTAAGTACGCGCGACTTATAGTTCCGAGGTTATACCTGATAAAAAATTCCACGCCTATGGGGTGTGCCACGCCCCCTTTTACAAACTCGTTTATATATACCCTCCTATAAGCACCTACCATTGGTAAGTTTGCATATTAAAATTCAAGTTCGAGGGACTTATGGTTCCGAAGTTATAGATGATAAAAGAATCCACGCCTATGGGATGCGCCACGCCTCTTTTTACAAACTCAAACTTACAAACTTACTTATTATAAGCACCTACCAAATATGTATATAACTGCATACCAAATTTCAAGTTCGTGGAACTTATGGTTCCAAAGTTATAGCTGATAAAGGATTCCACGCCTATGGGATGCGCCTACCAAACTCGTTTATATATACTCTCCTATAAGCACCTTCCATTGATATGTCCGCATACCAAATTTCAAGTTCGTGTGACTTGTGGTTCCGAAGTTACAGCTGATTCCACACCTATGGGATATACCACGCCCCCTTTTACAAACTCGGTTATACGTACCCTTCTATAAGCACCTACCATTGATATGTCTGCATACCAAATTTCAAGTTCGTGTGACTTATGGTTGCGAAGTTATAGCTAATGAAAAATTCCACGCGTATGGGATGTGCCACGCCCCCTTTTACAAACTCGTTTATACATACCCTCCTATAAGCACCTACCATTGATATGTCTGCATACCAAATTTCAAGTTCGTGGGACTTGTGCTTCCGAAGTTACAGCTGATTCCACGCATATGGGGGGTGCCACGCCCCCTTTTGAAAACTCGTTTATATATACCCTCCTATAAGCACCTACCATTGATATGTCTGCATACCAAATTTCAAGTTCGTGGGACTTATGGTTCCGAAGTTATAGCTGATAAAAAATTCCACGCCTATCGGATGTGCCACGCCCCTTTTTACAAACTCCATTATATATATCCGCCTATAAGCATCTACCATTGACATGTCTGCATACCAAGTTTCAAGTTCATGTGACTTGTTGTCTAGAAGTTATGGCTGATTAAAATTTCACGCCTATGGGAGGTGCCACGCCCCCTTATCGGATCCCAATTTTTTCTCCCTATTATAGGCCCAGGTGTCATGGCAATACCCTGTCAAAATTAGGTCGATTCTGTCCGTCCGTTTAGACTGCAACCTGGCACATACATACATACTTTCACAAATATATAGTAGAAGATGTATGTAGGATAAGTGATAATTTGTGTATTTAGAGTAAGAATTTATCTAATATATATATAAAGGTTCTGGGAAACCAGAAGTTAGTCTAGTGCGAAATTTTCTCCGCGAGTGTTGTTATTTTAAAGTATACACGGACAACTTTTTATCTGCTCTCAAAACATTTTTGCCGGAGACGGTGCTGAAGTACAGTTCACCGTTCTATTCGGCATATTTTATTTTGCTCCGAAGCAAACAGCTGATGATATTGTTCCTACGTCGAACGCGTCAACCCGAATCATCAAGTCGTTCGGACAGAAAATCAAAATCAATTTTATTCGAAGAAAGAGTGTTCAGCACCACTGTTGCTAACTTAGTGCTTTTCGCACTAAATTCAGTGCTTTTTGTAATCCAAAACGCGAAAAGTTTGGTGCTTGGTGCCTTTTTTAGCGCTTTTTTTTAGTTTGAAGACACCAACACTGTAAATCTGAAACAAAAATGGAAGTTAAATTTAGAGCCATTGGAAGTTTCGCAAGGAACTTTACAAAAAAAAAGCAGCTTTTTTTTACACAAAAAGATTTTTCCACTATGCGCCGGTGGATGCGTTAAAATAAGACACTTTAAAAAGGGAAATCACATTTTTTTAGTTTGAAGTGGGAAGCGGTCCGAAAGAAAAGTTCCTTAGTTCACGAGATCATAAGAAACTGCAGTGTAGATTTAAATTTCCACATAATTCTGAAACATAACTTTTTTGTTACTTTCCTTTGATAGGAATTGTAGAAAAAATTAAGCAAAACGAAGAAAAATTAGAAAATAAGAGCAAAAATGTTTATAGAAAACAGAATAAATTCTACCGGCGAGCAAGAAACATTAATTTTTATTAATTTGAATCGGCATATCTACAATAAAATTTTGTATGCATACAAAGTCCATTAAATCCTCCAATAAAAAATTTGATGCTTTTTTCAAGAAAAACTCGAATTTTCTTGGGTTTTAGTGCTTTTTCAAATTCAAAACTTGGCAACACTGTTCGACACATTTTTGTCGCGCTCTCAGTGAGACAGATGTGGCGCCTATGTGGGCATACCGCGAGTGTGTATGTATGCATTCGACAAGTGAAAATGTAAAAGCATTCCCATTACCCAATTCCCAGTTTTTGTAGTATGGTGTACAACTCTTCTTACCGGGCGAACGATAAAGCAATTCTGAGTATGTGTGTGTGAATGTGTGATCCTGCGAAAGTGGAGCTTTTGAGTATGCGTGAGCGGATCAGGATGAACGGATTGCTCGATAGGGTCATCTCCTATAAAAGACCGTCAGGGCACATCAACGGGATTGTTGTCAAAGTAGCGGCCAGATAGTGGTTTCTTAAACTGTGCGCGTAAGTTCCGAGTGAAAAACAAACAAAAAATAAATAAAAAAGGGCAGTTCAAGCCAAGTAAGCGGTCTTTGCATATACCGTCAGCTACACAGTTACCAACGGTCTTAGTGGAAGTCTTGGGGAATCTGAAGTAAGTAGTTATGATTGTTTTAACCGCGTGTGTTTATATAGTAGTTAAGAAGCGATATGTTGCGCTCATATGTGCAGACATGCATGCGTACCAATGTACATACTTATATGCGTATATTTGGTATTGCAGGCATATGAACGCAGGTATAAATGTTCCCATGTATATGGCAGTTGATATAGGTATAAGTTTGTCAGATTACGAAATATCCTTACTTACAGGTCGCCAGCGGAAAACCTGCGAAAGGACCTCCAGAAGTGGGTGGAAGAACCCCTCCAGCCAGTTTTAGGACCATCTTTCGTCGCCGGACACACACCAATAAACAAACACACATAACGCATCAGACATACCTCTATTTCCTTTAACATCAACAACATTCACACCGGCGAACGACACACACACACACCTAGGTGACTTGTCGGCCGGAAGCTTACTCGCCTCCAGCCAGCGGCGCAATAGAAGTCGCAGCAGTAGATCAGCTGATCCATGTACATAGCCCAGAGTGGGCCAACAACTTCTTTACTTATACGGGAGCGAATACATGTACATATGTACTTTTGCACATCACAATATATGGATATACATACATAGAAGAAACGCACATTGAGGAGTGGAACGACGGATAGTGGGAGCATAAAAAGTGGACGTTAAGTGGAGTCAGAGACCAGCAGAGCAATTAAGATGCCCAGGGTTTCCCTTATTTAAATAGAATTTACAAATTTTACATATTTATTTTTTGTTCTATCCTTGTTAACAAGAGTTTATCTAACCATTCAATTTTAGTAAGTTTAATTAGTTTGTTAGGACTAATCTTGGCCGCGCGGTGTTATTTTCTTCAATGTTTTGTTCTTTCAATGTCTACCCTTGCGTATGCCTAATGGTCTGATTATGCATACTTCGCATAACTTCGCATAAATTTCAAACTGTGATTTCGTATGTACTTTATTTGTATTTTGTATGTATTCCATTACCCTGAAATTAGCAGAACTTTTTAAAACTTAGTGATCTGTTGAGTTTAGATTTTGCTTCACATTTTCTTAAGTTACACACTTAGTGCTCTGGTACAAATGGTTGTGCGAAGTTATGCGAAGTATGCATAATCAGACCCTAAGAGTCATAAGTATGTTATTTTGCAAATTCTGTTTTTTGCAAAGTTTTACCAGTAGTTAGATAAATTGAATTTTACCACGCGGAGTTATTTGGTTGAAGTATTAATTTTCAATTTCCTACCTTATATATCTGCATTTGTTGGATTCGTAATAGTCGTTCTCCCGTACGAAAAAAAAAGTTTTTTTTGGCCAACAAGTCTGTGTTCGTATGGAAAAGTAGCTTATGTCGAAAGGCTGACTTTAATATAAATCGGCATTTGCAGTATACGATTCCGAATGATTCGCTGGCGCTGAGCCGTTGAACAACTTTTAGAAAATAAACGTGCAAGAAATAGTTCCGATACTAGCAAGTCAATATTCTTATTAAGTCTCATCAAAAAATTCCTTGTCGTTTAAAGAATAAAAGGAATGCCGCATTATACTAAAGCCAACCCTTCGACATAAGCTACTTTTCCATATGAACACAGAAGTAATAGTTCAATAGTTTTTTTTTGTGTAGTTTTTCACCACCAAAGTAAATTTTTTTTTTATTTTGCGCATGCATAATCTGATCTACAATTATTCTTTTCGCATATTTATGATGCAACTGAATTCTTATTTTCACTAGGCTCCGCACTGAATTTATTGCTTGTTATAAAACTGCTTGTACTGGACTGGAAGTCACGGCGGGTCGGCATGGTTGTAGCCCGGCTTTAGCTCGTCAGCCCTTGTCGTGGTTCTTGCCGTTCCTTTCAGCCCACAGCCATAAACAAACAAAAAAATTCATGCCGGATAGAGGAAATGGAAACGAGAGACAACACTGTGGGAAAAAGGAAAGCGGTAGAAGGCCAGTCCTGTCAGGAGGGAGCCGTCCCACCCCATCTGTCTGTATAGCAAACAGCCGTGAACCCCACTTTGGCTCCAAAACATAGAAGTGGAGTTCCCTAGTCCTGACCTTATTTCGTCAGTCTATCAGTCCAGTTAAGTCCCTAGTTCGTCAGTTAGCCTAGGTCTAACATCCCCTTTTGCCTGCCAAGTCGCCACGAGGGCAACACCAACACCAAACGGCAGAAAACTCAGCACGCCATCTCGCCTAACTCTTGCTTCACCTATAAACAATGATAACGTGCATTCCTTTTTTTTGAAATATATATATATAATCTTTATTCACTAAGTATACTACTTACTACCACAAAATCTACTTAAATTCAGATTATTTCTACCACTTAAACTATTAACTATTAACTATTAACTTAGCTCTTTATTCTTACTACTACTCTGAACACCTATTTACTGCATTTACTCCATTTATTTATTTTTATTTTTTATTTTTTTTTTTACTACCCTAATACAGCCTAACTTCTATCTTGTAATTTCAATATCTTTTCAAACGCGCAAGTAGATGAAATGGAAAAAAAACAGCAGCCACCTAGCTAGCTGTTGGGCATACGTATGTATTTTAATATAGATTAAGTGAGCTTCAGTTCTATTCTCGCTGCAATTGCCTTCGCGTAAAATTCGTGTGCTAGTGCGCGTGTGAAAAAAAAACCAATATCTTACAAAAAAAGTTCAAAATAACTAAAAAAGAATTAAAGGTAAGGTTTACGAAAATTTTAGCGTTTTTACGACAGAAGGTCATAAAGCCAGTTGGCAAATTATTATTATTATTCTTTATATATATTAGGGTGCTTTTTTTTTGCGACTATTTTTTTTTTTCGGTCCCATCGTGAAATCTTGTTGGAAATACCCAAAAAAAAATTCCCTGAAAGTTTGAGCCCTTAATATTAATTTTAAGTACTCGGCCAAGGCGTGTAAAGATTTTCCATTTAAAATACACGGGAACTTTGATTTTTTTTTTTAAATTTCTATAGCTCAGCGGCATTTAATGGTATCACCTTGTCCAAAATAGGGATTTTCTCAGCATTAAATGCTCTACAAAAGTGCCCACTGCGGCGAAGTCGTAACTCACACCGGCGAGGTAGTACGGGCCACTAAACCTGATTTTTTCATGAAATTTACGTTTTTTCGCATTTATCTCGTAAATGACAAGAGCTATAGAAAAAATGTAAATGAGAAACTTGTAGAAAATTTTATTTCCTACAAAAAAGCTCATTAGCGCTTAATCGCTAACTTCAATACTGCTTGAGATATTTCAATTTTAAGTTTATGAAGTTTTAAATTTTTATCAAAAATCACGTAAAATTATAAAAAATATTGTTCTTTTATTAATTAGTAATTAGTTAAAAAAGTAGTGATAAATAATAAAAGAACAATTTTTTTATAATTTTTAATAAAAATTTAAAACTTCATAAACTTAAAATTGAAATATCTCAAGCAGTATTGAAGTTAGCGATTAAGCGCTAATGAGCTTTTTTATAGGAAATAAAATTTCCTACAAGTTTCTCATTTACATTTTTTCTATAGCTCTTGTCATTTACGAGATAAATGCGAAAAAACGTAAATTTCATGAAAAAATCAGGTTTAGTGGCCCGTACTACCTCGCCGGTGTGAGTTACGACTTCGCTGCAGTGGGCACTTTTGTAGAGCATTTAATGCTGAGAAAATCCCCATTTTGGACAAGGTGATACCATTAAATGCCGCTGAGCTATAGAAATTAAAAAAAAAAAAATCAAAGTTCCCGTGTATTTTAAATGGAAAATCTTCACACGCCTTGGCCGAGTACTTAAAATTAATATTAAGGGCTCAAACTTTCAGGGAATTTTTTTTGGGTATTTCCAACAAAATTTCACGATGGGACCGAAAAAAAAAAATAGTCGCAAAAAAAAAAAGTACCCTAATATATATATTTTTTTTTTCATTTAAACCTACCAAAAAGCTTATTGTGATAAAAATGTACCTATGTACCAAAAAGTGCAAAAAAACGTGGTTAAACTTAACTAACCAAAAAAAAGTGTGTTAAGTGTATAAAAAGTGCGTGAAAAAAAGACTTATATGTCTATAAAAAAATTTTCTACGTGATGTGTTAATTACGTAAAAGATGGATTTTATCCATAAAATCAAAAAAACTTAAAAAAAGAAATACATGTATATACATATATGTAAAAGCCTAAATTCTACTCTTCTATGGAGGCAAAAACAATTTCGAGGAGTGCAAGTTGGGGAACAAAATTTCCCGTATTGTCACATGGGTTACTATGCGGGTAATCTGACAAAAGTGAAACCCCGTAGACGGGCCTAACCTACTCTATCTCGGTTGCTTAATATTTACATTTGAGTAATTATAATGAAATTTATAAAAAAAGGAGCATAGATGGAATGTGGTGTTAAATTTTAGGTTAGTCTCGGTTGTATCGGTGCAAGGGGTGCACACTGTTCCGCTCTCACCACGGTTGCTGTTCCCAGTTGGTCGCGGCAAATTGTGTCCACTACTCTGATCTCTAAATCCCGCGTAGTTATGTAGTGTGGCGAGTGGTTGTCCACCTCGCGAGCGTGGTCAGCCACTTAGCGATGGTTTTTTTCTTTCTTTTGGGTGAAGTTTGTGATGGTGAAATTTGTGTATTGCCAGGAGCGCCGCGCACCGCTGCTCACACTTGTTTGGCCGAAACACCGCGGTCTTGTGTCCTATGTTGCAGATGTCGTTGGATGCTGCAGTGCACCTTCGCCCAGTAAAATGCGTTGGAGGTAAGATTCCGTATTTTTATTGTTATTGTTGCTGCCGTCTTTAAGCTGCCGTCGCTGGCCCTCGGGTTAACACCCGCTGAGAATCTGCCGAATCACAAACATAAAACAATTAATAAAGCATGCACATGTAAGGACAGCCTGTAGCAACAGTTCCTTATTTTTATTTATTTTTATTTTATTTTTTATTTTATTTAATTATTTTGTTTTTTTTTTGTGTGTACATATAAGTACACATCGATATGGAGATATACAAGTATGTATGTAGGTGGAGTGCATATATGCCATGACTGGTTTCTATGTAAACACGTACATTAGGGCGGGTCAATTTTTTTTTTCGACATCGTTCCTAGCAGATTCGGATTCTACATAAAATTCTAAGAAAAAAAGCCCTTTAGACCATAGCTCTAAAATCAATTTCGAGCCTGCGCAATTTTAAAAGAAATTATTTTTAATTAATACTAAGTCCATAATCAGATTAATATTTACTAAAGTGTTAGGAATGTTTCTTTTTTTGTAATAAAGAATTGTGCTCGGGAGTTTTGTGATATGAAAAATTAATTTCTGATATCTATTTTTTATTTAAAGAACCGCAAGATGGCGCTTCAAAGCAAATCTACTATATATTTGTGGAAGTATGTATGTATGTATGTACCAGGTTGCAGCCTGAACGGATGTATAGAATCGAATAAAATTTTGCCAAAGTATTGCCATGACTCCTGGACCTATAATAGGGTAAAAAAATTGAATCTCGCCAAGGGGGGGGGGGGGATGAGGGATACCTCCCATAGTGAAAATTTTTAATCAGGTCTAACTTCGGAATTATAGTCACATGAACCCGAAATTTGAAATGCACAGATACCTATGTTAGGTGCTTATGGAAAGATATATGTATATAAATGAGTTTGTAAAAAGGGGCGTGGCACATCTTATAGGTGTGGAATCTTTTATCAGCTATAACAGCAGGCAGTATTAGTGATCTCATTGTATTGGATTTTGAAGATTTGTTATAATTGATCAAAGTTAAATTAAAATAAATTATAGATGATATGAAGTTCACCGGGTCATCTTCTAGTCTTTAATATATACTCAGTTAATATACGGATTAATATTTACTAAAGTGTTACGAACGTTATTTTTTTAATACAACAAGAAAAAAATAACTATAATTTAAAGGAATGACACACAATGGCTAGAGTCGTCGCATGTGTGTATGTATATGGGCCGTTCTTACGGTTTATATATTTTTCATCCACTCGCTTATTCCTTACCGAAAATTTTAAATAAAAATTTAACAAGTTTTAACCGCTGATACAGTACAGGTAGCAGTTTAAAATGGGTAACTGGGTAAACTTTATAAAGAAAATATATTCTCTGGCTAAATTAATAAGCCTGCCCGGATAACATAAAATCCCAAGCTTGATAAACATTTGGTGTTATAAAAGTTTTATAAAGCTCTACTTGTAATTAGGAAAAATGCCGAAAAAAATTATAAAATTGATTCATTGATTGATTGATTGATAAAAATAGAGAGTGAGTTATGGCTATGACAATAGAAACTAGAAAAAAGATACCTCGTGTTGAAAGCAAAAAGGATCTAAAACCAAAAAAAAATATAAATACATTGCTAATCATAAAAAAACTTATGATTCGAAAAATAATTTTAAAATATTGTAAATTTTTTTTTGGTTTTTTAAAGTTAAGGGTAAATAAACCCTTAAACTTACAGTAACGAACAAAAGTATTGGCACAGTAAATTTTACGCAATAAAGGCAAAGTATTTTTTAGAAAAATTCCAAGTATGCAGTTTAATAATCCATTCAATTTTAGTTTATCAAAGTGCAGGTTTGAAGTTGCTTGAAAATCTGAATATAAAATTGCAAATTAGTATGCAGATTTATTGAATTTTCCTGAGTTTTTCACAAAGTTTACACATTTGATTTTTATGTGTTTGAGTGTAGTATGAACTATGTTTTTATAAAAAATTATCGGAAATAAATTAAAAATTTTGCATATATGTAATGCGAAAATTTACTGTGCCAAAACTTTTGTTCGGCACTGTACATATAAAAAAATACATACAGTAACTTCTCCCGTTACAATAGTAAAAAATATGTAATTTGCTTTGTAGTGCAATCTTGCGGTTCTTTAAATAAAAAATAGATATCAGAAATTAATTTTTCGTATCAATAAGCTCCCAAGCACAGGTTTGAATTAAAAAAAAAATATATGTGTCACACTTTATTAAATATTAAACTGCATATTTTATCAATTCGTCGGAATATGTTTTTATGTATGTTACCGCGTAACTTTGGACTACGTTATCCGTTTTCTATAATTCTTTTTGAAAGGAAAGGTGGTTCCTCAGAGGTAGTCTCCTACTAATTGAGTGTAGATCCGATAATTGGGCTATGAAGAAAATAACGGTACTTTTAAATTTGTATATGAGAATTGAAGTCGGTTTTGTTTTTTTGTTTAAATTTTACTCCAGTGTCCACAGCTTCTATAAAAGAGTCGTAGGCCATATTTTTTTGTTAGTTCAATTGTGGAACATTTGTATGAACTGCTTCGGCTAATACTTCGGCTTTTGTTCTCTTTTTATATCGAGGCTGAGTGCATTGTTCGATGGGGTGATATCATTGCCAAACATGATAGTACTTTGTTTGCCATCAATAAACACTATCTTGACGCATTACAGTATTCTACATTGATGCGAGCCTCAAAAGTTTTGAACAATATTTGCGAGTATGGCTTTTAGTTTTTACCGCTCAGGTAGGTGGCAGGCCTATAGAGAATATTTCTTAATCAATAATTTTTCAAATACTTTTCGCTCGACACCTATATTATAATACATACTTTATCTTATTAACTTAATTGAATTAAATTTTCGAAATCGGTGGCAACTCGACTCAAAAATATTTTCAGTAGTAAGCCTTCTTAAACCCTTTTAATTTGATACCCATATTGCAATATTTAATTTATCTTATCAATTTTATTTAACTAAATTTTGAAACAGGTGGCAACCCCCCTCAAAAATATTTTTGCCTGTGAGCCTTCATAACCTCTTTCTTTTGACACCCATATTGCAATATCTAATTTATGTAATTAATTTACTTATATTGGGATTTTTAAACAGGTGGCAACTCTCTATTTTTTCTGGTTTTAACAATCCGAATATTATAAAAAAACAAACCAAAAAAATAAAAATATTCAAATCGGTCAAGCCGTTTTCAAGTCTTAGCGAGGCTAACGGACAGAAATCCAATTTTATATATAAGATATCTTCTTTTAAAAATGCGCAGGCTCGAAATTGACTTTAGAGCTATGGTCTGGAGGAATTTTTTTCTTAGAATTTTATGAAGAATCCGAATATGCTAGGAACAATGTCGAAAAAAATCGATCCATAGAAATTGACCCGCCCTAACGTACATACATATATATATATATATATATATATATACAACTACGTACACTTATTTTTAAATTCGTGGCAGTTTCTTACCTTTCAACGGGCTTCTTACTGGTCGGTGGAGACCTGTTACCACTGCTGGACCGCTCGTGGGGGTATATTTAGCACTTCTCGTTATAATGAAGAAAAACACAAACACTTTTTGAATCTTTTTGCTTTTACTACACTTTCGACTGTTTTTCATTTAACACTTGTACATGTGTTACCCACAGGACCGCGACTTTTCTTTGATCCTGTTTGTGGACAAACACCGGCTTAAATAGGCGTTGGTGTTTGGGGTAAAAACCGTCGTGATCCTCTAGGTGTTGGATCGAACCTACGGTTTCCCGTATTTAAGTCAAACGAAACTTAAAACTACCTCTACGTGCAGGGGTAGATCGAACATGCTTTACAGTTTGTCTGTTTATTGCGGTTCTTAGTAACGCAGCATATTGATTGTTGCTAAGGTATAGCAACATTATGGATGTTGCTAATAGTTTAGTGATTTTATGGATGTTGCTAAGGTGTTTTGTTGCATGTGCCACAGGCTGGGGTTACAGGCTGTTATCCAACTTTTTTTATTCCCGTCACTTGTAGCCGGACACCACGTGGTGGTTCCTGGTGTTATAGTTTTTTGTTGTTGTATTTTTGCACAATTTCTTTTTCATTGTTAATTTATTTTTTGCGTACGTAAGAGATTGACCTGCTCGATGCCCGCAATCACGAGCAAGTGATCGAGCCGGTCAAACGTCAAAATCGTAGTACTCCTGCTGTAGGAATATGAATGTATGTACATATGTATATAGTCCAATATACTAGGCTCTCCCCCACACAGGTTCTCATCAGCAGGCTGGTACCAATGTTGCTGGAGTGACCAGGTGAGTGCATTACTGTTTTTTTTATGGTATACATACATACATATTTACGTACATAGTAGCCTGAGTGCAAATTAAAGAATTCACGTATTCGCATATGCTTGCGTATGTAAATATATGCCTAATTGTATTGATCTTAAGCATGAATTCGTATTTTTGATAGCTCCATACAGCCATATACGCTTACTTACAAACATATGCGTTTACCCTGTTAGACATTAGAATGCGGGGTTTTTTTCTTTCTTCTTTGCTAAGTACCTTTAAGAAATTAGTAGTTGTTTGAATAATTAAATTAAATAACATTGTTTTGGATTTTTGGTAATCAATTTACTTGGAATTTCCGTTGGTTAGACCATCTTTTTTTATCATTTGCATCAGTGTTTATATTACAGTTACATTATAGTACTGAACTAAGAATAATTCAGAATTGTTAATTTAGATAAGCATAGAGATAGGTGTTCGAAATAAAAATAAAAGGAGAAGCAACATATGCATATGAATACCAGGCTTCAGATCTCGATATGTGAGTGACGTATAGGGTGAAATGAAGTGCTAGATCTCTGTTAATTTGGTGTGGGTGTTGCGCTAGAGCAACGGAGGGACGTGGGGTATTGACATAATAACGATGACCTGGAGAGGACATTGACGGACTCTTAATTGACATACGGACTACTGTCAGCGGCGCCCAAGGCTTCGTGGAGTACACGTAGAAGGGGTGGGACGACTCCACCTGACCGGACGGACTCTTTTCCTTTTAAGCAACTTTCCTTCTAGCTTTCCCCTTCTCTTGCTGGCTCCTTTTCTTCTTGAATCGTTTATTAATCAGGCATGATGCAAATTTTGTTGATGTAGCTAAGAGGCAAGGTAGGTAGGAAGAACTCCCCCGACCGACGAGCTAGCTAGACCCCACAAGAATGCCTGCACGCTGCCTCGCCTTGCCCACGCACACTGCTGCATTACACAGAGTGGGAAAGGAACGCGTAAAATTACTAACAAAAATTGTCCGGACACGAACGCTGAATCCGCCTTAACGGATTCAATGAAGGCTCTCTATGAATTTCGTATTTACGTTCCTAGCCATTCAGATTCTGTGACAGCACTTTCGTACATTCCACGAAAATCGAAGCTACGATAGATTCTGTGATAGCGCTGATTATCTTTTTTTAATCGTATCGAAATTATCTGGTAATTTCTCATTTCCTGCCCCTAAATGAACTTCGAAAAAGCCAGATTTGACGGGAAAAGAGCTAAATTGGCAGCCCTGCTGCCGATAATGGCCGTTTGTTCACTGTCGGGTAAACAGAAACCGGAGGTAGAAGCTCCAGTTAAATACAGCGACTGCTTTATCGATCACATTGTATGAATGATGTCGAAAACGTCGATCATGATGTTTACCTTTGAAGTAGTGATAACCAGACTTTGAACAAACAGCCATAAGAACTTACATGAATTAGTATGATGACTGCATTACCGACGGCCAAGCTTGCTTTGCATATTCTTTGTATTCTACGCTCTCTGAGCAAACAAATAATCAAACAATGCAGCCTATCCTGGCATCTACATTAACCGAGTGGTGCGAGCTGCGAAATGCGATTCCGCAGGGCCAAGGTTCGATCCTCGGTCCAAGCGATTATTTTCATTTTATTTGATGTACATATTTTATTTTCTTCTGTTTTATTTTATTTCATTATGAGTAATTTAAATTTTTTTGGCCTCATTCATGAAAAATAAAGTAGGTTTAAGGAGCTTTATAAATTGACGTTTTCATACATTTTTCAATTTATAAATCTTTTAAAAAGCTACTTCATTTTTTATGAATAAGGCCATTGGAGTTTTAATTCATTAAAAAGTCTGCAACAAATATAATTCCATAAAAAAGGTAATAATAGAATTAGTTAAAAAAATATATGAAAATTATACTGTACGTGGGACCCAAACCCACGACCCCGTGGTTCGTCAAGGTGACAAGGTACAATTTAGGGTTAATTAATTTCCACTGGTCGCCTTTCTTACTCACTGTTTTTATACACACACATTGATTTTCCGCTTAAAAGAAACATTTCGGTTTGTTTTTAAACTTTACAAAAAAGTGTATAACTCTGTTTATTAATTCGGTATTTAATAGAGTTATTCAAAACAGATTTTTTTCAAATTACTAACAACATGCGCTATTGATTCGCTTAAACTTGGGCGCGTGCGCGTAGAATAGGGCAGCCATAATCCTGAACCGATCGACCAGGACACTTATTCCCTATAAATACAATTTCTTTGGTTCTAGCGTTGCATTATTTTGAAGTATTTTCTGATATTATAGCAATGTAGTTTTGTGGCACAATCCGTAGAGCTGAATTATTGATGATGATGAAGTTCTGATTTTTTTTTTATCATAAAAGAACAAATTTCTCTTAACGGTGACGTAACTTGGAAAAATATGTGGCGCTTTTAACGTGGTCTTGAATGCTTGCTTTACTACCATTAGCAAATTTCCACATATCCTACAATGCGCTTCATGATCATTTTTGCCATTTTGTATATGCATAACCTAAAGATAATTTAGGTAGGCTGTTTGAAGTGAAGCCATTCTAAAAGACTTACCCAATAAGGACTGAAAAACGTGCTTCCCTGCATGCTTCTTAGAAAGGGTTTTCCTATTTACATACAATTTACGCGAATGTACTTAAGTATAGGTTTATATTATTTAACATTACAAATAGAATTCAATAAGCATTTTAAGTGTCAATAAATCATATTTGATCTGAACCTTAAATATTTAAATTCCTAAAGAAGTATGAACTAAAAATAGATTTAAAAGAGCTTCTTCAAAGGGGCTTCTGAATTACGTCCTACAAAAGATCTTCTTTGAGTAGCGAAAGCAGATGCCGTTCAATTTGTGCCACTCCGTACAAAACAGGAAGGAGAAAAGATCGACTTTCACAAAGGCCTTTTGGAAGAGATTTTAACTTCTGAAATTATCTACTGCGTAGTATGTGTGACCCCTCAGCCTGTTCCTGTTCAGGAACTTGCACTTTTTGGCATTTGCCTGAAGATACAAAATTAGATTTTAACCAAATAAACTAAACAGAAGGAAGGTAAACTCACTCGCCTACTAATGCTTTTTTTCAAAGCAAAGATCTGCTAAAAATTAGATAGGTGTCTGCATTGACCTTCATTAAAAAACCAGGGCAATTTAAGTGTAGACCAGGACACCAGATTTTTTTTTTTTAAATCAGGACAAATCCCTGAAAACCGGCCCTAGCGTAGACCGAAATTGGTAACTGAACTAATTTAACGCTGATTTGCCGCGAGGATGAGAGGCGGCTGTGCGCGCTCGGTAAGAATCTTTTCAGAGTTGACATGGGTCAACTATTAAAAGGCTGCGGCCAAGGATTGCGCGCATGGCCGTCGTAATGGGTTTAGGCGGCGGCTTAAACATCGTCCCTGCCCTGCTTTTAAGAACCTTCTGCAGTTCTTGCAGGTCGCGAATAGTGTTGCCAAGGACGAGGTTGATGGTGCGGCCCTGATAACTCGTTGTTTGCAAGCCTTAGGGGTAGCGCGCGATCGCCCGTCGTGGGGTCTTCTTGCGCGGTGGTTGCGGCGCCTGTCTTCCGCGGTTCTGCGTTTTTTTCTGCACCCTTTTAATTTGGCGATGCCCGCCGCTTCATGTTCCTACGTGCCTGCATCGGGGCCTCCAGGAAAGTTGGTCGCTGAATGGGATGCTGCTCCCGTGAGCCCGTCGGCGCGGGGGGTGTTAGCTGCTCATGCAGCAGCGAATGGTGCGCTAACCCGCAGTTCTTGCCTGGTGAGCCGCATTCACCGATGTGTGGGTGAGCGGTGGCTTCATTGTCTTGAATGTGAATCTTTACTCACGACGAGATCGCTTGGTTGAGGATCGGCTGGTGGGGGTTTCCACTTGTATCTCTTTTAAAGATCCTTGAGGTATTCTTCTCTTCAGCGGCGAATAAATTGGTGGTGAAGTGCTCTGACTTTCTCCCACCGGTTTAGTAGCGGGAGGTATTCCGCATTAGGCTCGCGAATGGCCAATAGCGGTGCGGAGCGGAAGCGACCCGGAGTAAGTGCTGTCATGTCAGCGGGTCTTGGGAAAGTGCGGGCAGAGGCCTCAGAGGACTGTATCAATTCGCAACAGAAGCATCGTGAATTCTTCGAAAGTAAACTAATGAGATGCAGCGATTTTCTTTAGATAGCTTTAAATTTTCACTGCAGCTTTCCACAAGTCTTCGATGTGGGAGGCGCTGGGTGCTACATACTGCCAATTGATGCCTTGGGGAGCATATTTTTTGGCAATGTCTGCGGAACATTCGTTGAGGAATTCAACGAAGTCGCGTTCTGTTGCGCGCTTTAGGTCAATGAACGTTTTTCCATTGTCGCGCATCATTTTTGATGGGAACCCTCGTCTACCAACGAGCGGGCAAATGCTGATCGTAAAGCCTCGGTGGTAAGATTCGAGTATAGCTCGAGATGCACCACCTTTGTGGAAATTCGCATTTTCTGACCTAAATCAACAGGTGGCGACCTCTAAATTACCTTTAAAAAATCTACAAAAATAGGCAATAATATTTCTCATAAAAACGAATAAAATTAAAGGGTAGGGTTTCGAAATTTCAAAAAAAAAACATTTTCAATGGGCACCCAATTACACAGGTTTACAAAAAAAAGGTTTATGCATATTGAACCAAACCTCTATATCCCTATGTTATTCGACTCCCTGAATGCAAATCCGTGGTCTGTTAGCCTCCATCACGTCCGGTTCGAGGTCATTTGAAGGTCAAGTAGAAAAAAAAATTTCATTGAATAAACCTTAAAACCTTAAAATACAATTCTCCCGAATTTGACCTTGGCATGACCTCTAAATGGCCTTGAAGAATCCAGGGACCCATATTCGGATTCAGCGACAACAAAAACCTATCTTTATGACTTTTTATTTTAATTAATTAAATTTGGTTTCCTACTTGACCCTCAAATGACCTCGAACCTGACATTATGGAGGTTAACGGACCCCGGATTCAGATTCAGCAAGTCGGAACCCCCATATACTTATATGAATTTTCAGGTTTAAGATCTATCCGCACACATCATTCACGGCCAGACCCGTCAAGAGAGAGGGGTAAAGGGGTGAATCCCCCGGGCCCGGGCTTCCTAAGGGGGCCGAAATATCGGAACCATAACTTATTATTATATTATAGGCTTTTGTTATTAATATATTCCGATTCGTGCTGATTGTTTCTGACTATAAATTAAAGAAAATTATCATATGGCCCAAATCGCGGACTGTTACAATACGTTTTGGATCACAGTGCTTTTCAAATACCGCTGAAACTCGCTACAATACAACTTTCGGATAGTTTTTTTCTTGCATCCGAAAGCATAAGTATGTGGCAATATTTAATATATACCTAAAATATATTGCAACTCCTGTTGTTTAGGAGTTATGAATGTTTCAACTGCGGACTGTTACATTACAATTTTTAGAAGTATTTTTTAAAGCTGTTTTATATTATCGAAAAACTCTGCTCTCCTTATATAATGTTTTCAAAAATTGGTACACAGTTTCTTAGCTTAAGGATGGAACTCAAGAACTACATATTTATTGAACTGATAAAATTAATTTTGAGGTCAATATTTGCAAGAAATAGTTGGACTGTTGTGTTACAGAAAAAGACTATTACGCTACAGAAAAAGACTGCGCGATATACATACATGTGGCGGTAAGATTATACTTAAATAGGTTTTTAATGGCTTTCATTGTGTTTAATGCAATAAGTAGCATAAATTCAGTAAAAGATATTAAGAACATGATAATTATGAATACAGAAATAGACGAAAGTACACGAAAAACGGCTTTAATGGCCACTTGTGTTTGCTCTATGCGATTTAGTACTATTCTTACCCATCAAAATGTCCCTTCGAGTAGTGCTTTACGATTTTTCCTTCAGACACTATGGCCATTGGAAGATGACGTAATGACTTAGAAGCATATGCTTGGTTTAGTGATATTAGATTCGAGGACACGGCAGTTAAAGTGGCCGTAACTCTTGAAGGAAAAATCTTATAGCACCATTCGAGGGTGCATTTTTAAGGATAATAATAGTACTAGAAAAATTCTCGCGTTTTTTTTTATTTTTCCACGTAATTTTTATTTTCTGAGCTCATTTGAGAAAGAATATTAATTTTAACTATGGGTTGAATAGCTTTTAATATTGCTTTCAAAATGAGCCCTATCTCTAACTAAATAAAAATAAATTTACCTAAAAATTCAATTAGTAAAAAAGACTCTTACGCTACAAATAGTTTTCCACCGAAAATAAATGGATGATGAAGAGTATAGGAAACTGCTATATTTTAGGAAAAAGCAAACATTCGTTTCTACAGACTGAAATCAGTAACTTAAGAGCTTTCAATGCAATAATAATAATAATAATAGATTGGCGCTTACACATATGTTAGTGTTTGGCCGAGCTTCTCCTCCGATTTTTGGCGTGCGCCTTGATGTTGTCACACAAAGTGGAGGGACCTACAGGTTTACGCCGACTCCGAACGGCGATTGTATTTTTATGAGAAGCTGTTTTTCATGGCAGAAATACACTCGGAGGTTTGCCATTGCCTGCCGAGGGGCGACCGCTGTTAAGAATAAACCTTTTCTCTAAATTTGTTTGCGATGCAATAGAGATCTAATAATTGTAATCATTGTAATAGGTACAATTAGTATTCATTTAATTAGTTATACATAAGTCTAAGAACTCGAGTTCATTACAGACTATGAAAACTTCTTACTTGAAAATTGATAACCCAATCAAGCTGGATTATTAAAAAAATTAGAAAAGATAATCAGCCCTATTCTGAACAAAAACTCCCCGGGAGTTTTCTTTTTTTTCCCTTTCCTCCTATCATGAAGGAAAATTCCCTGAACATTTTTCTTTTAAATGGCGGAGTTGAGCTGCCAAAAAAGTGTCAAACAGCTCTTTCGAAGTTCCAATTTCCTCCTCCCAAATTTTCAGGAAAATGCTACTCACTGGGATTTAATAATTGGAAGATTTCTTTCTCGGGAGAAACGAATTCCCGGAGAACAAACTCTCCGGGAGTATTCAGAATTGGGCTGAATATTCCGGAGCGTAGTCCTTGGTAAAGAAAGGTCTAAATCTAGAGAACTTGAGATAAGGTTTAATTCGGTCAGTCTTCTTTTAATTGGTGCGTTCATGCTATAAACTGTTTTACTAAGGCTAATGTTAAATAATTCAGTGCTTCGCAGATTTCTACTCCGAACATTAAAATTAACTCTTCCGAGCATGGCAGAACAATCAGTTTTGTCGGAAATGATGTCGAGCATGAAAGACATTGAGAGAGCTAATCTTCTATTACGAAGTGTCATCACGTTAATTAGTTGACATCGAGAGAAGTAAGATGGTTTTGCTTCAGAAAAATTTAATGATTGCAGACATAGTGTATAAAAGCTTTTTGCACAGACTCCAAACGACTTATATGAATTTGCTGGTATGGAATCCAAATGAATGCGCCATACTCTAACTTAGATCGGATAAAAGAAGAATATAAAGTCTTAAAAGTGTAAGGATCCCGAAAATCTTTAGTTATTCAACGAACAAAAGCTAGCATGGAGAACGCATTTGCGATAACGCAGTTTATATGCGTAAGGAACGAAAACTTCAAGTCGAAATAAATCCCAAGGTCCTTAATTTCATTAACCGGCGCTAAAAGCGAGTTAGAAATATGATCCGAAGTTTGCAGAGGCTTATGTATGCAGATTGAAGAGCAAAAGAGTCACTAGGACTTTTTATCACTGAATACATTTTTAAGTCGTCAGCGGAGAAAAGAAACTTTGCACTTGAAAAGCATAACCCGATGTCCTTTATGAATAAAATGAAAAGCAAAGGACCGAAGATGCTTCCTTGCGGGACCCTGGAAGTAGGGGTGAATGTTTTGGAAGAAACTCCATCTAGAAAAACAAAACTCTTCCTTTCAGCTACATAAGACTTGATCCACCGAAGAAGAACCGAATAAAAGCTTAGTTGGGAAAGTTTAGCAACTAATATCTTGTGGGATATCCTATCAAATGCTTTGGAGAAATCCGTATAGATTGTATCCACTTGGTAACCATTTTGGAAGGCATTTAAACAGTCGTTAGAAAATACTGCAAGGTTGGTCGTCGTAGACCTGCCTGGAACAAAACCGTGTTGGTTCAGACAAATGTAGTTCTCAATATTGAAGAGCAGTTTCCTTTTAATAATGCATTCAAACAGTTTTGGCACGGAAGTTAGCTTCGAGATGGGTCTGTAGTTACTAACGTCGCTTGTATTTCCAGATTTGAAGATGGGCATGATTGATGTGATTTTCCAGTCATCAATGAAAATTCCAGAGGCGAGAGACCTATTAAAGATGACTTTTAGTGGAGCAATTAATGAAGGACATTTTTTTATAAGAATGATCGATAGACCATCCAGATCCGTATGCCAGCTTTAGCCCATTAACACCTTCACAAATGTCTTCATCAGTTAAGACTAAAGAGCCATAGTTGAAGGAACTATTTAAGACATCCGAGTTATCTGAAAATAGGTCCGCATATTCAGCATCGGTTAGCTCATCATCAGTGACAAACTTTGAAAAGCAAAAATCAGCAAACAGGTCAGCAGCCTCAGAGAAAGAGTTAGCAGAGACGCCACTATACAAAAATTAGTTAGGGACACTTGAAACCCTCTTTCTAGATTTAATGTACCTCCAAAAACTATTCGGAGTACTTTTGATTTATGTTTCAAAACTACTAATGTACTCCCTGTAGCGTAATTTAGTCATGTTGTTAAATTGGGTCTTGTAGGAGGAGTATAAGTCAAAGAATTTCTGATCTTTAGTTAATTTATATTTTTTGAAGAACTTATTTCTCAAGTTCTTTAGATGTTTTAGCTTCTTTGAATACCAAGGAAGCTTATAAGGTACACTAGCACGAACTGGAATGAACTCTTTATATAAATTAACGACATTGCTTTTGAATAGATTAAAGCACACTGCAGCATCAGCCCCACCAAAAATATCATCCCATTCAATATCTAAAAATAAATCATTGACAAATTCCCAATCACACGAGTTGTAATTAAATGGTTCTGGTTTTCTTCAGTAATATCAAAGAATTCCTGAAACTCAATTTCAAGTGCTAGAGGGGAATGATGAATATTGGGCGGTGAGATTGATATTGCTTGAATATCAAGATGAAACTTAATGTTATAACTTACAAAGATAAGATCCAAAGTGCGATTTAAATTGTTTTGGAATCCATTTACCTGAACTAAGTCATATCCCATCAAATTGTCGACAAAATATGATTCTATATCGCTACTAATATTAGACGGGGTTAGAAATAAATTATTATCTAAGTAGGACCAAATAATTCTATTCAGGTTAAAATCACCAAACACGCATAGTTGATGGTTTCCAATTCGATCATTAAGTGATACAATGTTATCAACATATTGCAGATTTATGCGCAAAATAGTTTCGATATTTTGCTATCCACTAGCGCGCCAAAATTCACCAAATAGAACTTAAAATAAACAAAGAAAAACACTCAAAACTTTATAAACAAAATAAAAATATAAATATAAAAAAAATTGATACTGTAATACCGACACAGCAGAAAACAGTTCTACGGTTAGAGGGGGTTCTAAAGGGGGTGTATGTAAAGTTTTAAAGCGCGCAACCTTATAGTTTTTAAGTAATTTGTTATTAAAGTTTGTAATTTTCACCAACTTGTATGGGACTATTTCACAATATATAATGCACTTTCCACTAAATTTACACGTTATTTACACTCAATATATGCGCAGCTAGAGTGTGCACGTTCAAACAAATAAATACTTTTAGTATATTACAGCTTTTTTATAAAAAATTGATTGTTGTTTAACTTTATGAGAGTACATGCAGAATATGTGCAAATGGCAGCAGGACTGTGTTGCCATATTTAAAAAACCAAGAGTGGAAAGCAAGACCAAAAGAAAATACGATTAAAAGGAAAATACGACAAGGTTCTTTTGTTCAGATAAAAACAAATAGTAGGGGGAGTGGGGTAATATTCCCCCATAAAATACTGAAACACATTTTTAAGGCTTATATGTATATTTAATTGCGTCAGTGGTACCCATTAAAAGGAGTCACAAATCTCTGTGGAACAAAAACATAACATAAATAATAATTTTTACTTTCGTCCACAGTATTTTACCGTAGAATTCCTTTCTGCGTAGGCGGCCTTCGGCCGCACTTAGGGATTATAACCCTCAGGCAGTAGAATTCTCCTTTCTGTGTTGCCAAAGAAAAGGGGCCGAACACCTTTTGCATAGAACACCTTTCTGCGTAGGCGGCCTTCGGCCGCACTTAGGGATTATAACCCTCACTACGTAGAATTCTCCTTTCTGTGTTGCCGGAAGAGGGGAATATGACCCCAATCCCCCTACTATTTATTTTTATCTGAACAAAAGAACCTTATCGTATTTTCCTTTTAATCGTATTTTCTTTTGGTCTTGCTTTCCACTTTTGGTTTTTTTAGATATGGCAACACAGTCCTGTTGCCATTTCCACATATTCCGCATGTGCTGTCATAAAATTAAACAACAATCAATTTTTTATAAAAAAGCTGTAATATACTAAAAGTATTTATTTGTTTGAACGTGCACACTGTAACTGCGCATAACGTGTAAATTTAGTGGAAAGTGCATTATATATTGTGAAATAGTCCAATACAAGTTGGTGAAAATTACAAACTTTAATAACAAATTACTTAAAAACTATAAAGTTGCGCGCTTTGAAACTTCATACAGGGAACTAATAGACCCCCATCTACCTCCCATATTTTCCTTAATGCTGAACTCCGGGGTTAGCATTCTAAAGCCCACCCAAAACGAAAAGCAGAGTCCTCACCTGAACTAAGTATCTGTTACAAATAACGTAAGCACCACCAAATTAGAAGCAGGCAATAATCCGAACCCTACTAAAACTTCAAAAGAAGCTAATCGTCCTCCAATTATTATCAATGGAGTTAAAGATTTTAAAAAGCGTCACTCTCAGCTTATTGCCGCTATAAAATGAAGTTTTTTGACAAACTAATTAACAATGGTGGTTATAGAATAACCACATACGATTCAACCGGCTATAGGACTGTAACTAAACTACTTAATAACGAATATATTCCTTGGTTTAGTTACGAGGATAAACAATCTAGACCTATTAAGGTAATAATAATAATAAAAACCCTCATCACTCTTGTGACAAGGAATCGATATTAAGTGATCTCAAAGCTCAATGTTTTAAGGCAACAAATGCTGTCAACAAACTAAAGTGGAAGACTAAAGAGCCGATGGACATCTTTTTGTTAATGTTTGATCCGTCAGACGACATTAAGAAGATATACGAAGTTAAAAGCATCTTACACACAATTGTCAAAACTGAACCCATAAAATCGTCGAAATTAATTCCGCAATGCAAAAAATGTCAGTCATACGGATATACGAAAAATTTTTGCGGTAGGATACCCAGATGTGTAAAATGCGCTGGTAAGCATGATACAATCGACTGCCAAAAGCCAGATTCAGAGAAACCCAAATGTTGTAACTTGGGTGAACCAAACCCAGCCAATTATCGTTATATAGTCCACCTAGACATCTGCTTAAACAAAACCACTACTTATCTCTCTTTGGAAGGTACGAAGATCGTTACGTAATAAATGGAGATTTCAATGCAAAGCATACACACTGGGGCTCGCGTCTCATCACAACCAGGGCGGGCAAAAACTCGTAGTTCGAGCGAGCAAACTCCTACTCAATGCCTCGCAGGCAACGAGGCGCTCGCAGCTCGTACTCGTAGTAGCAATGAGGCGAGGCACGAGAACTTTGGCTTGCTCGGCAAACGAGCGAGCGCTGCTTATTTTCTCGCGCTCCTATTAAACGAGCAAGGCTGTTGTGTGTTGCGAGCGAGGCGAGTAGCTGTCTGCATACTCGCTCTGCTAGGTAAGACGAGTGAGCGACGAGCGAGCGCTCCGAGTGTACTATACAACACATGCATTTTTGTGCATAAAAATGTGGGAATTTAGTCAGTAGATTATGTACGAAAGTATGTTAATAATTGTATGTACATAAGTACATATGCTTATAAATATGTGAATATTATATTAGGGCAGCATTTAAAACAACAAATAAAATTTATTACAGACATAAGCATAGATTGTGGAATGAAATATTAATTAGAGTTATATACATACATATGTACATACATAACATGAATATTTATATATGTACTAGCTTATACCCGCGGGCTTCACCCCGCGCTTTTATACAAATAGGAAAAATAATTGAATGATGTTAGATTTTATTTCTGTGCCCATTTCGTTATAGCTCGTTATTTTTTAAGCGAGTTAAGGTATTTAGGCCGTTTAAAACTATGAAATTATAAAATCTCGTCTGCGCGCTAGGCATACGAAATGTATCAATCCCTCTAAGTTTACCTTAAAATGTTTCCAGGTATACGACGCGTGAACGTGTAACCTTCTTGGAGGTGCCACGGCGAGTTCTAATATTTCCAACTCAAATTTAGTAACCTGGCCTTGATAAAATACCACTTCTCATTACTGTAGCAAATGCCTCAAGAGAGCTTTAGATTATAAGGCCGAACCCGGCTCTCCCTTTTCTATTTAATGAAATTTATTCTGTCTTCCACAAACACTTCCAGGGATATGTGGCAAGAAAAAGTAAATTTTTACTGGAATTGCCACGCCCCTTTTTCTTATAACCCTAATCTTCTTCCATGAATTTAGAATTGATTTTACATACCCCAGTACCAAGTCCCAGTACTCTACCATGAACACCTCTAGAGATAAGCAGTACAAAACAGTAAATTTGTACGGCAGGAACCATGTACCCTTTTCGAATAACGCAAAGTCTTCTCTATGAGTATGGAATTAATTTTGTATACACATCTCGGAGCCAAGTTCCAGTCCTCTGCAATAGACACCTCCAGAGATATGCAGCATAGAAAAATCAATTTGCATGGGAGTTGCCACACCACCTTTTCCAATAACTCTCATTTTTCTCCATGAGTATGGTATTAGTTTCACATACATACATGCACACATATGTATTTCCATACCAAGCTTGAATGCTTTACCCCAAACATTTGAAGAGATATGCAATATGAAACTTTCAGTCAGTATGGGAGGTGCTACGCCTCTTTTCCAAAAACGTACATTTTTCTCCGTGAACATGAACATGATTTCACATAGTGTTGGCAAACTGTTAATCTGATTAACGATTAAAAATTAACGATTAAAATGTTAATCGCGTTTGACGATTAAAATTAATTAGTCGTAATCAACTGTACGATTAATGATAACATTTTTTTAATCGTTAACCGCTGGCTGCGATTACGTTTAATTAATTTAAAACATTAATCTTTAATCCAATTAAAAATAAAATCTGATTAATTTGTCTAGTTTGTCCGAGTTTGAAAGCAAACACCAGTTATAGTAATTATTTTGTGTTTTACGCTTATAAAAAGACGTAATATAAAAAAATTATAATTATTGTTATTAGTAATACATAAACTGGGAACTTTTACAAACCTAGTTTGTAAAACGTTTGTTGGTATATATCTTAATGAAAATGCACACCAAATTGCTTAGATTGATGAGGAAACCCGACTTAGCCATACCGGATTAACTTGCTTTGTGTGCACAGGGAAATTCCAGCATAACTTAATTAATCACCAAACCTACTTGATCAAATTAAGAGTTAATGATTAAAAATTAATTTTTTAATCGCGGTTACGATTAACTGTTTAGTCGGATTAAAATTAATCATGATTAACTGTAATCAGATTGAATTTAATCGAATTAACTAACTAATTAAAACATCAATCGATTAATGCCAACATTGATTTCACATACATATCACTATACCAAGTTTCAGTTCTCTCCCACAAATACTTCCAGAGATATGTATGTAATATGAAAATTCCAATTTGTATGGGAGGGGCCTTGAGTTATCGGACTTACTTTCAGTCTAAGACCATCCTTCCGAAATCCGTAGTAAGTGTACTAAATTTCGTTCTGATCGGAAAACCGGTTAAGGAAGTAGCCTATTTTTCAATACAGGTCATAAACCATCTTTGAGCAAAATTTCATTTTCAAACAGGTGGCGATTCTTAAAAGAGTAGCCTATTTTCCAGTCTAGGTCATAAGCTATCAGTGTGCAAACTTTCATGCAAATCAGTTCAGTCATTTCCACGTATAAATTTAATTAAATTTTCCTAATACGTGATAACTCTTAAAATAGTAGCCTATTTTCCAACATAGGTCATAAGCTATCTCTGTGCGAAATGTCATGCAAATCTGTTCAGTCGTTTATTAATTTGATTCAAACTTTTTTAACAGGCGGCAACTCTTCCAAAAAATTAGTCTATTTTCCACTAGGTCATAAGCTATCTGCTTGCAAAATTTCATGCAAATCAGTTCAGACTTTTCCGCGTATTAATTTAATTAAACTTTTATAGCAGGTGGTAACTCTTAAAACAGTAGCCAATTTTTCAACCTAGCTCATAAGCTATCTATGTGAAAACTTCCATGCAAATCAGTTCACTCATTTCCGCGTATTAATTAAATTAAACATTTCTAACAGGTGGCAACTCTTACAAAAAGTAGCCTACTTTCTAACCTAGGTCATTAGCTATCTGTGTGCAAAATTTCATGCAAATCCGTTTAGTCGTTTCCGCGTATTAATTTAATTAAACTTTTTTAACAGGTGGCAACTCTTCCAAAAAATTAGCCTATTTTCCACTGTAGGTCATAAGCTATCTGATTGCGAAATTTCATGCAAATCCATTCAGTCGTTTCCGCGTATTAATTTAATGAAACTTTTTAACAGGTGGCAACTCTTAATGAAAGTAGGCTATTTTCCAATCTAGGTCATAACCTATCTGTGTGCAAATTTTCATGCCAATCCATTCAGTCGTTCCCGCATATTAAATAAATGAAACTTTTTTAACAAGTGGCAACTCTTCAAAAAAATAGCCTATTAACCAATCTGGCCCATAAGCTATCTGCGTACAAAATTTCATGCAAATCCGTGTAGTCGTTTCCGCGTGATGGTTTCCCAAACATCCAAACATACAAACTTTCACATTTATAATATTTATAAGATAAGATAAGATTCTCATGCACAGAAGAATAGATGCGTGCTATTTTGACCAGTTTTGTCTAGTAGGTAGGCACATATGTGCATACATATCTATGTAGGTATAATTTTATTAATGTTCAATAATTTCTTATAAAATTTTAACTTATACACTTAGGTAATATTCCTATATTGGCAGTAAGAGCTAGTACCGTCCGAAAACACTACAGTACAGATATATCAATAAACACGTACGAAAGAAAAGGAACACATCCGTTTATAAATAAACTTGTACACAACACATATAAAAAAACGGCACTCAAGTACACAATCCATTGACAAAAACGGTACTAGACTGTCTCGCTTTGATTTCGGAATGCTTACACATTGAGAAGTTAGCTTACTGCCAATATAAAAGTATTACATATATGCTTTTTTCGCTGTAGCGATTTTGCTTTTTTGAGAGCTTTTATTACTTTTTTTCAATGTGTAAGGGGCAATGCTTCTGATAAATATGTCTTTGTATTCTTACATACAAGTAATTACTAAGTAATTCGGCTAAGCAACTATGTTACATATGTATAAATGAGAATGTGTATAATATTTATAAAAATCATTATTTTGTCATTTCATAAATGAGTAGGACATTAGCATTTTCAAATGAATATTCCTGGTTTAGTCCCCATACATATGTATGTATGTAGAAAATACAAACTACTATTTGGGGTGTTAAACAGTACTTGATAACTAAGGCTGGTGCACATAGAACTTCAGCGTTGACTTTGTAGTTGGCGTTGGTTTGACAGAACGCACGTTAAAAGTATGCGTTCTATAATGAAGCTTGGCAGAGACTACTTTTGCCACTAAATTAACATATTAACGGGAGATAAATTAATATTTCATATCAATAATTGCATGAAAAATTATATTTCTTGCCCTCATTTGATTGAAAGGAAAAAACATTTCATATAATATTATTTATTTGCAACAGCTGGCGACCGACGCAGCGATCATTCTGCTTTGTGTTCGCCTTAGCGTTGCCAAATTTTGGCTATGTGGACGGCTGCTTTGAAATTCAACGCAAAGCCAAAGGTGTATGTGAACCGGCCTCTATTTTTTGTTTACGCAAATTTTCCCATGGCTACATATCCATACATACATACATATGTACATATGTCCTTGAACAACAGGCCACAAATAAATTTTTTCACCAAGGATTATATTTCATTCAGGTATACAGCATAACTGCTACTAGCAGCAAACTATTTTGGGGTGTTAACAACTGCTTACTTGTTTTTTGTTTCTGCGGCACAAACGATTATAATATCTTCGTTACTTACACTTCTCTGTAAAGACAAAATACATGCATATGTACATACATATGTATATAAATATGTACATACATATGTATATAAATATGTACATACATACATAAATATCCCAACAAGCATTTCAGTAAATGTTTTTAAAAATAACTTAACGTAAGTTGCTATAATAAGCGTTAAATAAGCATTTTTAATATTAAGCTTATTAAAAGTTTTTTCAAATAAACCTTTAATAAGTTTTGAGAGCGAATGTTTATAAATAACTTAAACTTATAAATGAAATGCAAATGCCAACGACATGAAGTAGTAAATATACCATTTTTTTCAATCGTAAGTGACGTGTTTGCGTTTTTTTTTAAATATATTATTAAAAGAAAAAATTAAATAAAACCGATGCGGTAAAAAAAAAATCCAATCCAGGACCCGTTGCGCTAACCGGTGGAGCATTCGAGTCTTCAAATGATGTGTTCTCCTTATCCTTTCTTAGTTTAACATTCAATTAAAAATGTATTAATTTTTTTTTCAGAAAAGTTCATCAATGAGAATGGCGGCGAAGAAGTGGAATTTATAGCTGCATCAATGTCGTTTTTCCAATTTGCCAATAACCGCATGTAATTGAAAGCACGCAACAAGATGTAATCATTAACTTTTTTATGCTTAATTTTTGCGTTATCATAAATTTGTATGCTAAAATATCTATTCCCTATTTATATTTTCGAGACTGTAGATGAATCCGCCGAAAATTCGCATTTCTTTTAGTTTCTAGATATTAAGCTATCTATGTATGAGTTTTTAATGAAATATCTTTAAATAAAGGGTTATAAAAATGTTTATAAAAAGCTTTATTTTGAAAATTTTTAGTAAGTTCATATTCACACGCTTATAAACAACTTTTTTGAACCTTTATTATAAGTTTACACTTTTACGCTTATAAAAAGCTTTCTTTTGAACATTTATTACAAGTTTACATTTCTACGCTTATAACCAATGTTCCTTTTCGATTATATTACGCTTACTTTCAAGCGTTTTATAAACAAAAAATCAACGTTTTGTAAGCTTAATGTTTATAATTGAAAACTTAAAAAAAAACTTTCTTTAAGTTTATTTTGCTTGTTGGGTACGTACATACATCTTATAAATATTATAAATGTGAAAGTTTGTATGTTTGGATGTTTGGGAAATCATCACGCGGAAACGACTACACGGATTTGCATGAAATTTTGTACGCAGATAGCTTATGGGCCAGATTGGTTAATAGGCTATTTTTTTGAAGAGTTGCCACTTGTTAAAAAAGTTTCATTTATTTAATATGCGGGAACGACTGAATGGATTTGCATGAAAATTTGCACACAGATAGCTTATGACCTAGATTGGAAAATAGGCTACTTTTATTAAGAGTTGCCACCTGTTAAAAAAGTTTCATTAAATTAATACGCGGAAACGACTGAATGGATTTGCATGAAATTTCGCAAGCAGATAGCTTATGACCTACAGTGGAAAATAGGCTAATTTTTTGGAAGAGTTGCCACCTGTTAAAAAAGTTTAATTAAATTAATACGCGGAAACGACTAAACGGATTTGCATGAAATTTTGCACACAGATAGCTTATGACCTAGGTTAGAAAGTAGGCTACTTTTTGTAAGAGTTGCCACCTGTTAGAAATGTTTAATTTAATTAATACGCGGAAATGAGTGAACTGATTTGCATGGAAGTTTTCACATAGATAGCTTATGAGCTAGGTTGAAAAATAGGCTACTTTTTTAAGAGTTACCACCTGCTATAAAAGTTTAATTAAATTAATACGCGGAAAAGTCTGAACTGATTTGCATGAAATTTTGCAAGCAGATAGCTTATGACCTAGTGGAAAATAGACTAATTTTTTGGAAGAGTTGCCGCCTGTTAAAAAAGTTTGAATCAAATTAATAAACGACTGAACAGATTTGCATGACATTTCGCACAGAGATAGCTTATGACCTATGTTGGAAAATAGGCTACTATTTTAAGAGTTATCACGTATTAGGAAAATTTAATTAAATTTATACGTGGAAATGACTGAACTGATTTGCATGAAAGTTTGCACACAGATAGCTTATGACCTAGACTGGAAAATAGGCTACTCTTTTAAGAATTGCCACCTGTTTGAAAATGAAATTTTGCTCAAAGATGGTTTATGACCTGGATTGAAAAATAGGCTACTTCCTTAACCGGTTTTCCGATCAGAACGAAATTTAGTACACTTACTACGGATTTCGGAAGGATGGTCTTAGACTGAAAGTAAGTCCGATAACTCAAGGCCCCTCCCATACAAATTGGAATTTTCATATTACATACATATCTCTGGAAGTATTTGTGGGAGAGATCTGAAACTTGGTATAGTGATATGCATGTGAAATCAATGTTGGCATTAATCGATTGATGTTTTAAATAGTTAGTTAATTCGATTAAATTCAATCTGATTACAGTTAATCATGATTAATTTTAATCCGACTAAACAGTTAATCGTAACCGCGATTAAAAAATTAATTTTTAATCATTAACTCTTAATTTGATCAAGTAGGTTTGGTGATTAATTAAGTAATGCTGGAATTGCCCTGTGCACACAAAGCAAGTTAATCCGGTATGGCTAAGTCGGGTTTCCTCATCAATCTAAGCAATTTGGTGTGCATTTTCATTAAGATATATACCAACAAACGTTTTACAAACTAGGTTTGTAAAAGTTCCCAGTTTATGTATTACTAATAACAATAATTATAATTTTTTTATATTACGTCTTTTTATAAGCGTAAAACACAAAATAATTACTATAACTGGTGTTTGCTTTCAAACTCGGACAAACTAGACAAATTAATCAGATTTTATTTTTAATTGGATTAAAGATTAATGTTTTAAATTAATTAAACGTAATCGCAGCCAGCGGTTAACGATTAAAAAAAATGTTATCATTAATCGTACAGTTGATTACGACTAATTAATTTTAATCGTCAAACGCGATTAACATTTTAATCGTTAATTTTTAATCGTTAATCAGATTAACAGTTTGCCAACACTATGTGAAATCATGTTCATGTTCACGGAGAAAAATGTACGTTTTTGGAAAAGAGGCGTAGCACCTCCCATACTGACTGAAAGTTTCATATTGCATATCTCTTCAAATGTTTGGGGTAAAGCATTCAAGCTTGGTATGGAAATACATATGTGTGCATGTATGTATGTGAAACTAATACCATACTCATGGAGAAAAATGAGAGTTATTGGAAAAGGTGGTGTGGCAACTCCCATGCAAATTGATTTTTCTATGCTGCATATCTCTGGAGGTGTCTATTGCAGAGGACTGGAACTTGGCACCGAGATGTGTATACAAAATTAATTCCATACTCATAGAGAAGACTCTGCGTTATTCGAAAAGGGGACATGGTTCCTGCCGTACAAATTTACTGTTTTGTACTGCTTATCTCTAGAGGTGTTCATGGTAGAGTACTGGGACTTGGTACTGGGGTATGTAAAATCAATTCTAAATTCATGGAAGAAGATTAGGGTTATAAGAAAAAGGGGCGTGGCAATTCCAGTACAAATTTACTTTTTCTTGCCACATATCCCTGGAAGTGTTTGTGGAAGACAGAATAAATTTCATTAAATAGAAAAGGGAGAGCCGGGTTCGGCCTTATAATCTAAAGCTCTCTTGAGGCATTTGCTACAGTAATGAGAAGTGGTATTTTATCAAGGCCAGGTTACTAAATTTGAGTTGGAAATATTAGAACTCGCCGTGGCACCTCCAAGAAGGTTACACGTTCACGCGTCGTATACCTGGAAACATTTTAAGGTAAACTTAGAGGGATTGATACATTTCGTATGCCTAGCGCGCAGACGAGATTTTATAATTTCATAGTTTTAAACGGCCTAAATACCTTAACTCGCTTAAAAAATAACGAGCTATAACGAAATGGGCACAGAAATAAAATCTAACATCATTCAATTATTTTTCCTATTTGTATAAAAGCGCGGGGTGAAACCCGCGGGTATAAGCTAGTATATACATAAATAAAAACATACATATGTGTATATATGTATGCCCAGCCAGCAGAGAAACGGACTTTTTGCCGAAAGTGAAGTTTTCGTTCATTTTTCGTATCCGGAAACGCTCAGAAAACGATTTCCAAAGTTGTTAATTTTTCGTATCCGAAAAATGTCATCATCTTATTTCAAAAGAATAATTTTAAAATATTTGTTCAAACTGAGCATTTGAAAACATGTTACGTATTCGTCAGTAGCTGAGTGTGCAGAGAAGTGTGCTACTATTTGTTAGCCTTCAGGAGGTCCCAGGTTCGTATTCCGTCAGAAGCAACACATTAAAATTATTTATTCAAATTGAAATAATTGCTGAATCTTAAAATTGTTTTTGTTTGGTTTCCAGTAACTATGAAAAAGTGTCTGTGAAGTTCAAAATGAAATCGTTTTCAACGAAAAATTTAATCAGACAAATTTCAGGAAAACAGCCGAAAGCGCATCCGTTTTACACCCATTTTCGATAGTTTTCTCCACATACGTTTCGGCTGAACACTTTGGTGGGAGAATTGATCTGAAACACGTCCGAAAATGGAATCGGAAAACGGATGAAACATCAGGTTTTTATACGAAATTGTTTCCATTTTCGGATACGTTTCCGGATATTTTGCTGGCTGGGTGTATATACATATCTGCATGTGTGCGTACAATCCTTTACTCAAAATTCTTAGTTAATGCAATTTTTATCCCATACATTTTTGCTGACCAAACAACCCGTTTGCCTGTCTAATCTGCTTGCCTCATTTGCCTCGTTCGTTTACTCGCCTCGCTCGTCTGCTGCTGCAAATGAGTGCCTCGCTCGCAACGACGGCCTCGCGAGTGCTCGTTTGCATACAGCCTCGCTTGTTGCTCGTGAGTTGCGCAAGCTCAGAGCAAACTCACGAGCGAGCGAGGGGCTAAAATGAGGCAAATCCGAACCCTGATCACAACGAAAGGCCGAGAGTTATACAAAGCCATACAGACTGCAGGCTGCAAAACAATTTCAAGTGGAAAACCTACTTACTGGCCCTCGGATACGAATAAAGTTCTTGACTTTGTCGATTTTTTCATACTTAAAAATATATCGTTAAACCACCTCTCCATTGCAGAGGAGTTTGACTTAAACTCAGACCATTCATCCGTAATATTAGCTATACACGATGAGCCTATACCAAGTACAAATAATCCCCGATTGGTTAACTCATTCACGGACTGGAATTACTTTCAAAAGTCACTCGATTCTTTCCCTACAACTCCTGATGCAATTACCACTGTTGATCAGCTTGACGATGAAGTTTTACGATTCACCCAACGAATCCAACATGCCGCTTGGAGCAGTACTCCTACACAGAAGCTTATCCAGAACAGGAAAAAATATCCCGCCTCTATTATGGACATGGTATCTGAAAAGAGGAAGCTTCGTCGACGGTGGCAGCAAAGTAGATTTCCTGAGATCAAGACGAGATTAAACAAAATAACGAAGCAGCTACAGGCGGCAATCAAAGCTTTTAAAACGATTCATTCAACCGCTTCTTATTAGGACTAACGTCGGAAAAGACCACCGACTACTTATTATGGAAAGCTGCTAAAAATCTTAACCGGCCAACAACCCACTGTGCTCCACTCAAGATCGATGAGAATACGTGGGCAAAGACTAGCGCACGAAAAGCAAGTTTGATACAATAAGCACAGCCTGCTCCGGAGGTAACTCCCGTATAATGCACGTTAGTCCTGAAGAGGTTGCAGTCAGATTAGCAAGTTGAAGGTAAAGAAATCACCGGGCTTTGGCCTTATTACAGCTGAAGTTTTAAGAAACCTACCCCATGGCAGTATTGTTTACCTGACGTACTTATTTAATTGCTGTTGCTAGAGTATGTTCCCATCCATTGGAAAATGGCAGAGGTCATTATGATCCAGAAGCCTGGCGAGCCACCTAATGAAGTTTCTTGCTACATGCCAGTTTCGCTACTCCCTTTGCTATCAAAACTCTTTGAAAAACTGTTGTTGGCACGCCTACTGCCGATTATAGATGAAAGATGTCTGATCCCGACTCACCAGTTTGGATTTCGTAAACACCACTCAACCATTGACCAAGCGCACAGAATCTTGAAAAACATTTAGTCTGCGATGCAAGAAACGAAAGTTTGCTCTGCTGTAATTTTGGATGTTTCGCAGGCTTTTGACAAGGTCTGGCACGATGGACTCTTACTAAAGCTAAAGGCACTTCTAACAAAAGCGTTTTGCGAGATACTGGCCTCGTATCTAAGTGATAGGTACTTTCGCGTTAGGAATTAAAACTCATTCTCTGCCCTGCAAAAAATAAATTCTGTTTTGTATCTTCTATACACGCACGACTTGCCAAGTCAGGAGAAATTTGTGACTGCAACATTTGCTGATGACACGGCGCTCTTGGCGATCGGAAAAACTGTAGAAGAATCTACAAATATACTACAATCTGCAATTAATTGTGTAGTGACTTGGGAAAAGAAATGGCGCATTAAGCTCAACAATTCAAAGTCGGTGCACATAGTTTTTACACTAAAGAAGTTACCATACAAACCAATCTTCATAAATGGGATTAGCGTTCCCTATGTCAACGAAGCAAAGAATCTCGGCTTTACACTTGATTCTAAGCTTCGTTGGAAAGCGCATGTTAAGAAAAAGCGGGAACAGCTCAATATTAAACTGAGTAAACTAAATTATCTAATTGGCAGACATTCGAAACTCTCAATTCACAACTTTATAAGCAAGTGTTGAAGCCAGTTTGGGTTTACGGCATTCAACTGTGGGGTTGTGCGAGCGAATCTTGCATAAACATCATGCAGAGGTTTCCAAATAAGGTACTACGAGGTATAGTTAACGCTCCGTTCTACGTGAGGAATTCGGACCTGAATCACGATCTTGGTATGCCTATTTTCGCTGATGTGGTTAAGCAATCTGCCAGAGCTCATCAACAGCGGTTGATATCTCATGTCAACTTGAGTGTTTCCAAACTACTCCTGGTTTCAACACCCCGGCGGCGTCTCAAACGCACAACTGTATGTGGCCTGATGGGAAGCTAGTAGCAGCACTTGTATTTTAAGTATTTTTGTAATTACTATGTAAATTACATTCCGCTTACCACAAATTTTTAAATCTATTCCAACAAAATTGCTTGTTAGTATGTCTTTTGTGTTTCATATTAGTTGCAGTGTCGCAGTGTCAGAGCGTATTAATGCCACCTTGTTTAATGCGTTAAAAAAAAACAAAAAAAAATGTTATCAACATGAGTCTTATAAATGAATTCATTACCGGCTGGTGGTATGTAAGACGCGCATACGTACAAAATTTTTGATGCGGTTTGTAGTTTCACACAAACCCTGGTCAAATAGCGAATCATCTCCCTATAATTGAACTAGCGACGGTCGAAGGCTACAACGAGATGCTATAAGTACTCCGCCACCCCTATTGCAGCCCGACTTAAATGGATCTCGATCCTTACGAAAAACAGTATATAGCTTGCGGTCAAAAAACTCGGCATACAAAAATGTAGCATTAAGCCATGTCTCAATATTTACAAATACATCGAATTCCAACTGGGAACTTAGCAAACGCACGTCCATCGACTTCGTTCTGAGCCCCGACGCATTTTGAAAATAAACTTTTAAATATTTGTTTATTCCGCAAGAGGGGTGAGCTAAGCTTTCTCGAGAGTTTGTGCACTTTTCTCGAAAAAACGAAATTGACGAACTGTCACATTCATAGGCCAGATGTCAGGCGTTAGCAAAGACATGGAAGGAACACCCAATTTAAAATTCACATTTTTTAATTGCGAGGTAGGAGTGCCCTTCTTTACCAATTTGTAACAGGATAGAGCATTTTTATCCAAACCTGCATTTATGGCAATGTGGTCTTTATATTATCTTCAGTAACAGACGGCGCGAACGAAGACAAATTTAACCATTTAAGGCGCGCCGCTACATTCAAATCTGCATTAGTATTTGAGCAAACAATAATTTTTCATTGCGCTTGTTTCTCTTCACCATGTTGCACTGTGGTTCCGACGCGACTGCGTTACCAGCAGCGTTATCAACTGCATTACCAGCAGCATCAGCAACTGCGTTACCAGCAGCATCAGGTGTCAGCATATTATCAACATTGTTTATTTCTTGAAATTCTTTCGCACCAGAATTAGCACCAACACGACTTACAGCATTGTTTTTGCAAGAGGTTTTAGAGTGGTCGGATAGATTAGAAACAACAGCGTTTTTTGATGCCGATTGCGATTGCACTTTAGGGTCAACGAATACTTTTTTTATTAAGTTCAAAGTAATACAAGGCAAGCGAAGAGAAACAAGTATAATGCAAAAAAAATTGTGGTCCTTAAATATAAACTACCCTTTAGTTTCATGTTGTGGTTCTTTAATTTTCGTATTTTAAGGGTGTCTCAGGATTAAGTGAATTTTCATTTTTGAGAGAAGGAGATTCGTGCTAATATTTATATTGTCTGATACTTACCTCAGAATATGTTTGACCAAGATATAATAAAAAATCTGTGAAACCTGAGAAAAAATGTTTCCCCTAATAATTAATACAATTTATATACATATGTATAGGGGCCCGTGATTTTTAGTCCTGGCCTCGAGTTTTCTCTCGATGGCCCTGGTCACGGCACATCACAGTTCCGTCACTTCCGAGGAGTATCAGTCAAAAAAAATATCGTTACCTGAAAATTAAATGGCACAATTCACACTGAGCCGGCACCGTTACGAATCAGTTCCGTGACGTGTGATGATGAACAGTTTATAAAATTTTTTAGAAAATATCCTGTACTTTATCATTTGTCTAATGAAATGTACATTAGCGTCGGCCGAAAATCCGCTTTTTTAGAATATTGATCGGTAATAGCAAAAATATTGTTCATTATGCTCTAAACACAATCCGTGTGAAAAATTACAATTTTTGGTCTATATCTTAGGCTCGCCCAAGGCCATCAAATTTCAAGTGCTAAAAAGATTTTTTCTTATGGGTCGATTACGGATTGCAACGCAATCACGGTTCGGTTGGCAGCTGGCAACGCAACTGGAAAGAAAATTTGTATTACGAATGGCAACTATCGTCATTTGCTGTAGAGTTATCGATAATCGAAATTTGACAGTGCGACAACCAGCAAGTGGCTGTAAACAAGCTGTGCGAGTAAAATTAAATTATTAAAATAAAGAGTTTTTAAGAAAAGACAGCAATAAGTTCATCACAATTATTTGTTTAAGACGAAGAGAAGTGCGTGAACGCGGCCTCAATAGGCGACATTTAACGGATAATTCCAATCCTCTAGAGCTACCGCGTGCACTGTAAGCAAAAGTTAATGCTGTAAAGGGCTTTTCTTTTATTATCGTTTTGTGTTCATTTTCAAAGCATATCGAGAACTTCAAAAAGGAGCTGTAGTATAATTGATTAATAAACAGATGAACCTCTTCGTTTAACTTCAATACCTCCGCGCATAAAAGTTTGCGCACCTCTTCGATTTTTCGCAGAAGGAAATGCCACAGCAATGACTTCAATTTGGAAAACTGGGTGTGTCGGTAGTTTTAAACAAGTTGCTTCAGTTGATACAGGAAAAATCTTGCAATCAGTGTTCGCTTTTCTTTTGGCAAAGGGCGTACTCCACGGGAACTAAAATTTCATGTTATTGTTTTGTTATTTTCAAAATATTCTGTAAAAGCAAACTGCAAACTAAAAAGTAAAATATATGACATACTTTTCAATTTTTGCTCCTAAATACGCCCCAAAAACCTTCACAGCAACCACAAAAATGTAGTCGCCTGTATACACACTTTGTAGCAACTGCAGTTGTCAGTTGAAAGTTTCCAGTTGCCATCTGTAATATCGTTTTCGCAACTAGCAACGCAACTGAAGTTCGATTGCTATCGATAATCGACCCATTACCTTACTTCGATTCTCTACAAAAAGGTCCAGATATCAAATTATGTAGGACTAATACTTTCGAAGATACTTACAATTTTATTAAAACAAGGTATTAATTAATGTATCTATTAATTTTTATTTTTTGAGCACATTGAATTTTGATGGAGATGGGGGAGCCTAAGATATTGACCAAAACTTGTCATCTTTCACACGGATTGTTTTTAGAGCATAATGAACCATATTATTACTATTACCAATCAAAATTCTAAAAAAGCGGATTTTCGGCCCACGCTAATGTACATGGATATAAAAACTGTATATGTAAGTCCAAATTTCAGACTTTGTGCAAAAATTGTAATAGAAACATTTTTCTAAATTGCATCTACAATGTAAACAATCTAATTAGAATTTTTGGAAACAATTTCGCTAATTTTTGGTATTTTTTTGTTGCGGTGTTACGCATTTCTTTCTATACACATTTGCACTATATTATAAAAAAATTTTAACTGCATACCAAAATTTTTTTTTCTATAAATTCTAATTAAAAAGTTTGCAATTTATATTCAACAATTTTTTTTGAGCTTGAGGTCGTTTTTAATGAAAAACTATTGTGGAAAAGCAACCACTTCTACCATTTTTTTAAATTGTTGTTGCTTTTCCACAATAGTTTTTGATTAACAACGCCCTCAAGTTCAATAAAATTGTTGGATATAATTGTCATAAGGCCACAAATAACAAAAACAAAGTTTGCGATTTAGATACAATTTTTCAAATTTTTGCACAAAGTTTGAAATTATGACTTAATTACGAACTTGCTAAAATGTCGCAACCCTATTTATTTTTCCGACACTAAAGTCAGTGTCAAAAAATTCCACTCACTGATTTATTTTACAATATTCACAGTACTTTTCATAAATACTCTTCGGTAACTTTTAATAAAACTATAGACCTTTTTTAATCTGAAAGCGTATATATAACAGTTTCAAACTTTGCACAGAATTCACCCAAAAATTTCCAAATTTTAAAAGCTTTGGGTCGAAACTTCAATCAGACTTTTTAGAACAATTCCTTGTGCGCAGCTTTGTAGCCTATTTTATTTTATACCACATTCCCAAGATTTTTTTATATGGAAAAAATTATGAAAGAGCGCCAGTAAAAAACTGTCAAAACTCAGATTAAAAAAGTGGAAATTTTGATGACAAGTTTTTAAAATTTGAGATTTTTTTGTGCAAAGTTTGAAACTTTAATAAAATAAGAATTAAAAATTACCGAAAAATATTTGTCATGCAAAACATTGTGAATCTTACAAAGTAGATCCGTGTGGGAAATTTTTTACGCTGACTGTTTATTTATAATGAATAACAAATAACGAATTGTCACGGTACACTGTACAGGACGCACTTGCTAGCAAAAATGACTGAATGCAGCCAAGAATTCGTGACGGATATGTGTAATACAACAGCTATTTTAATTAAGACTGAAGGTGACGGTGGCGGTTCGGAGCCGTGACGGAACTGTGACGTGACTGATGAGTGCGGATAGATAGCTCTTTTCAATATTATCTAGCACTTTTTTATCTCAAGAAAATTTTAACTGTATTTGGTAATATATCAAAATTAAAAATCTGTAATTTCATTGTACAAGTGTTGACTAAAATTAATTTGGCTTTGGTGATCTCAGGCTATTTTCGATACCTTCATGTTATTCTATTTCGATTAATACTTAGAAAAGTTCCATTCCTAATGCAAATGAGGCGTAAGCAAATGGAAAAAGGGAAAATAGCAGGTCTATTCTGCGCTGGTAACATATATTTCGTAAGCGGTAATTAAAGTGTCTGTCAATTTTTAAACCTTTTTCGCACTCTGTGCGCTCTTGTAACCGGTAAATTTGGTTACCATCTCATAAACTGGTAACAAAATATTGCCCCGTGAAATATGCAATACAAGAATTTCCACAAATTTCACTGCATTACCAACGTACCTAGAATCGCGGTGACAAGAAGTGGTAAAATTTTTTGATAATACAATTTTCCGGTCACAATATCTTCGGCAACGTGAAAATATACCTGTAAGTCGATTAGTTTCTACCACGCGCGCGGGAGCACACAAGCTATGTATACTGGGCAGTAATTCGAACTCCGATAAGCTCAAACGGTGTATTCTCTCTTAGGCGGCCACGGTAGAAAAAGAAAGCCAAAACGTAAGCGTTGATAAAATTACAAATTTCGAAATGCATTGGAAAAAACAGACTCCACCATAAACTCTTGGATCTAGGTTAAAGAATTCAATAATTAATTAGAACAAAATATTTTTTCTTAACGCGCGGATTTTGTTTTTACTTTACTTACGTTACCGTAAGGAGAGAAGGAAATAAAACTTATCGGAAGAATGTTGCGAAAAAATTATTCGTAACCCGAGTTTTTATGGTCAATTCAAATATCTGAAATTGTAGATTTTAACAGTTTGTTGAGTATTTTTAGTTCATCGTCTAGTTTATATAAGTATATGCATACATATACATAAGTGTTATAAGTGCCGTAGCAATGGAATCGAAATAAATGCACCTTATTTTGTTTGTAAAAGTTTTTTCAGCACTTAAATTTATAAAATTCGTTATTTTTATTAAAATAGCGGAAAATGTAAAAGCAACTTTACGTTAACAAATAAAACAAAAATTTAGCTCTTCATTTTAACTACTATTAGCATTAGTTGCGTTCGCGTACCTGTTAATTATTGAAAGTTATCAAAAACTATCAGCTTTTTGCGTTCGCGTACGCAAAAAACTTGCAAAGTAGGGGAAATTGAGAGAGCAAAGTGACATTTCATTTTGAGGGGAAGCTGTTAGTTTCTGCTGGAAAAATTTTTACCAACAGGAAAACATCAAAACAGCTGGTAGGAATTTACGCAAATCACAACATTGAATTTTATGGTTTGGAAGTTGAAAATGATAAAATGCGACTAATTAAACTTGTAAGAACTAATTAGTTATTCGTTTAATCAATAACCTGTTTCAGGATAACACTTTGTGATGAGTTTTCGTACGTTTCAAGTTTTACACTTTTGAATGTAAACCAAAACTCTATCAGCTGTTCGTCTAACTTGCAAGTTTCTGCAAATTTTCTGTTTGCGTACTATTCTGGATATTTTTCTCTTATGAGAGAACAGATGACATTTCGCCTGAATTTTGCTGTTGTATGTTTTTTATTGGAGATTTAAACGAACGTACCTATTATTTAGCTCTTGTTTTTCGACCGATTTAGCTCTGTCCACACTGGACGTGATGGAGGCTAACAGACCTCGGGCTCGCATTCAGTGCGTTGATAAACATAGGGATATAGAGGTTTGGATCAATATGCAGGAACTTTTTAAACCAATGTTCTGTCTAACAAGGTGGTAGTTTTTAAGCCTTGTGTGGTAGATGTGGTAGAAACCCAAATTTTAAAAAATATGTGATAGATCTACTACACATGGGGTAGAGGTTTAAATTGAAACAAAGCAGCACGAATGCATTATTGGCATTGTATAAATTTCGTATCGGGATCGCATCAGTGAAAAGCAACATGCAAACATGGAACTCATCCATATTAATGTATTAATACTCACAACGTTTCCGAACTACCATTACGACCCAATCGAGTGGCTTTTGTTCAAAGACTCGTCGAAAAATAGTTTGAGGGCAGTTCTCTCGTTTACCGATACCTCAAGAAGCTCAGTCCCAATTACAATAAGACACACACGAAAATTACGCTTAAATGAAGATGAAGAAGTAGGAAGTCCACGCCGATGATGACTTCAACCACAATGTCTGCCACTATGGACTTTTGTAACACTGCCACATTCCCTATTGCATGTTACTTCTCCTACGACTTGGGTGTCTTCACCAGTTGCTTGCCTCAACCTTGCTCCAGGTAATGACTTTCCTCTTAAGTGACGCGCCCGTACCAAGCGTTAGTACTCGCTCATGTCCGTCCACATAGCCACCAACAGTAACGTTGCTCGCTTTTGTGCCAATTTGCGAGATGGATATTATGGGCCATTTAATTGCAGGATCCAGCGAGCGCCACTTCCTGCTGACTTGTTTTAGTTTACTGAGTTGTTAATCCCACTGGAAATGGCCTGGCCTTCCACATTTAAAACATTTGCCAGAGCCATCTTTTTTACACCCATCAGTTGGATTATCTCTCGCTTGGTATACATGTCCCTCATTCCGTTGATGAACTTCTGGATTTGTATCCTTTCTAGGTGCTCACGAGATGCGTCCCCAATTGCCAAGGGGGCCAACCTCTCGATCTCTGAGGCGAATTCCCGTAGAGAGTCGTTGGATTTTTGGCAGCGATTCTCCAGCTCTATCTGGCAAATCTGTCTCCTGTGCTCGCTACCATAACGTCTTTCCATTGCCTCCATTAACGCATCGTAATTGTTCCTTTCACAGTCAGGAATAGCCTGAAAGATTTCCACTGCTGGTCCTTTTAATGCAACGAACAGCGCAGCGGATTTCTCCTCCACCCTCCAATGATTTGCTGTAGCTGTCTTCGAATTATGCCGTTAAAGGATGGAGTCTTTACCTTGGGAGCGTTGGTCGATAGCTGGACGATTCAACTGCAAATCACGGAGAGGAACTTCCAATTCTTTTACCTTAGCCTCAGCTTTATCTTGTCTATCCTTGATCGTGCATCCTGTACTTCCAGCAACTGCGATACGTGTGTCTTCTGTGCTTGTAGCTGGGACGAAATATCTGACGACAGCTGCGACATCTGTGCTTCCATCATCTGTGACATGCGTATATCCTGTGCTTCCTGCTATGTTGCCAACTTTGCTTCCAATCTTGATGATATCTGTGAAATGGCAACCAGTAGCATCTTCATGCCTATTACTGTTGATGAACCTGGAGCCTTTTGCTATTCTTCAACCTTCCCGACTGCTTGCTGCATACCCTTCGACGAATTAGCAGTCTCTTCGTTATCCTCGACCTTCATGGATGCCTCGTCGTCCTCACGATGGAAATCGTATTTGTCAACGTCGATGCCTTCTTTTTGCATAGCCTCTCGCAGCCGTGATAGTATCCTCACTTTTCTTCCAGTGGTTGCTAAATTTCGCTTTTCTAATTCCTATTTGAGTTCTTCAATCTTTAGCTCTTAAATTTTTGTCATTTTCAGGACTACTCCTATGGAATTTATTTAACAATCCCAATTCTGACACCAATTGTCACGATTATCCTTAACTACTTGACGGATTTCGCAAAAATCTCTAGGTTCGTATTGGTGGATTGTTAAATAAACGCTCACGATGACCAAATTACAGTACAATTAACTTTGTTGTACAAAAAACACTTTACAATACTTGTTTATCGCTCATTCTCTCACTCTCTCGCTGTTCGCAGTATTCATCGACTTGACGTTTCTCGCTCTCGAATTTTCTACGCCGTTCCTCGAACATTCTGCCATTTTCGCGTTGCCGCAGTACTCGTCACAATAAATAAATAAGCACTGTTTATGGTTTTACATGAAACTATGAAAAAAATGAACTTAAATCTTATAATGAACAAATCTGCCGATTCCATGGAGTTCGTTATAAACAAAATTCACTGTATACAACATAATAAAATATATATAATTAATTTACCGAATACATAAATTTCCGGTCAATGTGGTAACATGCATTGTAGCGAACGGACGTGTTTCTAATCGCTCCGCTAATAGACTCGGAAAAAAGTGTATTGAAGCCGGTACTTGCACTTGTTTTTGTGCGAATTTCACATACAGTGACTAGCTTTAAATAGTGATCGATTTATAAATCGATTTAGTGACTCTAACAAGAAAAAATAATAATGATAATAACAATAATTCAATTTTCTTATAATAAAATCAGCAATCTAACACTTTATCATGCCTTGTGAATGTGGACACAAAGTTGAGCGTACTCAGAACAAAGTGCAGTGCGCTAAGTGCAGTGACTTTTTTCACTTGGATTGTGTCGGTTTACGTTTGTCTGATCTGGATTTCCTGCATAATGCAGGTAGGCAGTATTTATGTAAACTATGTGTAAATACGCACGAAATAACTCTATGGGCTGTTTTCAACGAAATAGCAACGTTAAGAGCGGAGAAAGCACGCGTACGTAGTCTCGTAACTGCTTTGTACGAAGATAAGAATACTCTTGCTAAAACTACTGAAGATCTTCGTACAGAGCTGTGCTCTTTGCAAAGTAAGCTCCACGATAAAGAGTGTGCCATTTCATCGCTGACTGATGAGGTCCAAAGCCTTCGCACGTATATACGCGACTTTCTTAACACAAAGCAAAAGGCGAACAGTTACATAAAAGAGATAAATACTGCTGCCGCGGGCGTCAACGACTTCGATGCTAGTTCTACTGCGCGTACTCTTAATACGCCCACGCATAGAATCTCTTGCTCTGCCGCCCCTGCTAGTGTTGCTGATACGAGCGCGACTACGAACCCATCTGCTTGTGTTGCTGTTTCTCCCTCCGCTTTGGCACCCATGGTATATTCGACTCAGGCAGCGGCCTCGGCTAGTAACACTGTGAAGCAAGGCAATCAAAACATCGATAATAATCGTAGCTCAGACAGCGTTGTTGAAAACAAAACGAATGATAAACATAAACATGGGGTGCGTGTTGTTGGTGCTAACAAAAGCTCTGAACTGGGCGTCGCCTCTCGCTTCAAATGGCTACATTTGTCTTCCTTTCTACCGAAAGTTGAACCAGAAGAGATAATCAACTATGTGGCCAGACATACAGGCATTGAAAAGCAATCGTTATCATGCTTCAAGCTCATTAAACGGGATGTATCGACGGACTCCCTGACGCGGGTTAATTTTAAGCTGGGTGTCACGGAATCACTTTGCGGAAAGTTACTGAAAGCAGAGCTTTGGCCCGCCAACGTCACCGTTCGCCCCTTTCATTTTTTCCCGAAACAGAGAAGTCATCAGCCTGCTGCGTAACCGATTCGGATACTTATCCTAATCGCATAACACCCAATATCCAAAATACAACTTCACAACCCCGTACATCTTTTAAATCTGAGCTAAATGTTTACTTTCATAACGCCGGCGGCCTACGTACAAAAACAAACTCAATGTATCTAGCAACGTCAGAGCACATCTATGTTATTATCATCTTAGTTGAGACATGGTTGACAGCCGATTTTCTCTCGTCCGAACTTTTCAATACCCATTATGAAGTGTACCGAAGAGACCGGGTTTTACACTCGGGTGTTACAAGAGGCGGAGGGGTTCTCATTGCGGTGTCAACTAAATTCGCTAGCCGTGAAGTGAGTCTTATGCAAACAGACACTCTCACCGATCAAATGTGTGTTGCTGTTAATATTGGAGATCCACGTGAAGATGGAGTAAATGAGATAATGTTTGTCATTAGTTATATTCCGCCCAATAGCGACTATGTAATGTACCAAACCCATATTAGCAACATAAATGCCCTAGTAAGTTCTTTACAGCCCTTCCAGGCACCTTGTATTATGGGAGACTTCAACTTAGGTAACATTCAATGGATATTTAATGTTGAAGATCTCATTTTAACTCCATTCAACTTAAAAAAAAAATATTCAGAATGTCTACTATACGACTCTTTATATTCGCTCAACTTATTTCAAATAAATAATATCGCCAACGATCTCGATAGAATATTATATTTAGTTTTCGTAAGTAATGATCTAGTCTATAAGATCTTAAGATGCGACTCACCTCTGACTTATGAATCTGTTCATCATAAGGCCCTAGTGATTAGTTTTTCGTTTTATAGATTCAACAGTGCTCCTTCTGAACCGGAACTCTACTATAACTTCGCCAAGTCCAATTATGTTGCCATAAACAACTTCTTCGACTCAATAAATTGGCATAAGATCTTAAAACACTTGGATTTAATATATATGTACATTACTTTCAAAAAAGCTGTCGAAGAATGCTTGAGTCTTTACGTCCCTATACACACAAGAAAAAGAAAATTCAGTTTGCCGTGGTATAACCATAGATTGTTAAAGCTGAAATACCAAAAAAATAAAGCATACAAAAAGTTCAAAAGAACCTTGTCCATAAAAGATAAGGGAATTTTTCTTCAGCTCAGAAAGGAATTTGGGACCCTATCTAGGTTCTTGCACAAAACCTACATAAAATCAATGGAGTCTAAAATCAAAAGTAACTCTAAGTCTTTTTGGATATTTTATAACTCCAAACGCAAAATGAACGGCATCCCCAAATCGATGGAATATAAAGGATATATTTCAACCTCTGTCCTAGAGTCTTCCAACTTGTTTGCGAACTTTGGTCACGTATATGAAAGCTTTAAAAATACTGAAATTTCCTCCGAATTATTTCAATTACAGCAGGTAGTTAACATAGGAAAAATGTCGGTATCGGAAACAGAGGTTTTTGAGGGTCTATTAGAGTTAGACGCCTCAAAAGGAGAAGGTTACGATCTCCTGCCATCCTGCTTCTTTAAAAACTGCGCTAACACACTGTTCATACCTCCGCCTCTAATTTTTAATAAAAGCCTTGACTCAGGTATTTTCTTAGATGAGTAGAAAATGGCTTTCATTGTACCTATTTTTAAATCGGGCTTAAGGAATCTGGTAGAAAACTATAGACCAGTCGCTAAAATTGCTCTAAATTATTCCAAAATTACTAGACAAGCTGGTTAATAAATACTTATTCTCCGCTTTCAAGCACCCTATCTACACGCAGCATCATGGTTTCTATCCTGGAAGGTCTACATGTACCAACCTCGCTATTTTTTCAAATTTCGCTTTGGACGCAATGAGAATGGATCTCACGTCGATGTTCTCTACACAGACTTCACTAAGGCTTTTGACAGTTTAGACCATGACCTACTTATCGCAAATTGGGGATGATGGGAGTTCATTCCATCGCTTTAACTTTGCTTGACTTTGCTTACTTGAAGAACAGGAAGTTAATAGTCAAAGTTGGTGACAGTCTCTCTCGGGCAATTTCAGTTACTTCTGGTGTACCCCAAGGTAGGCCCATTACTCTTCACTATCTTGATTAATGATGTCGTTAAGGTCTTCAAACTTATTGAATGTTTACTTTACGCCGACGATCTCCAGCTTTATCATCCTATTAAGCTCCCTGAAGATTGCGTAGCTCTACAGAATGATATTAACTCCCTCATATTATGGTGTAAATGTAACAGATTAATGCTAAATTTCCGAAAATGTAATCTCATAACCTTATCGCGGTCGGTAACATTTAACATTTAATTAACATAACATTTAATTACGTGTGCGGAACAGATGCTAGCTTCCAGCGTGTTACCACTGTCAAAGACTTAGGGTTTTATCTCGACACTAAGTTTAGTTTCGACTATCATAGGGAATATATAATTTCTGCTGCCAACTCAAAACTCGGCTTCCTCAAAACGTAACTCAAAGGAATTTATAGACCCGCTGACTCTTAAAAGCCTCTTTTCAAGCCTTGTTCGATCTCTTCTCGAATATGCCAGCCTTATTTGGGATGCGGCATTAACAGCACATTCCGATCGACTAGAGAGAGTTCAGAGAAGCTTTACAAAATTCGCGCTTCGCCGAATGTACTCACCAGACTCGATGCCGTCTTACAATCTTCGATGTAGGATCTTAAACCTAGAGATCCTTTCTAGAAGAAGAAAAATTCAAGGCATTATCTTCATTATGGACGTTATGCATAACAGAATTGATTCACCTGAGTTATTATCGCTTCTAACATTTAACGCTCCCGCCAGACCTCTCAGAGATAAATCCATCTTCTATATTAAATATAGAAGAACTACTTACGGCCTGAATGAACCGATTCATAAGTTTATGTCGCTACTTAATGTTATATCTTCCCAATTCGATATCGACATGACCAGGGAGTCATTCAAAAACTACTTAAATATTATTTTATGTATTAAATTTGTTTCCTACCCTTAGTTATTATAAAATTATACCTTAATGTTATTATGTTTAATTATGTACCATCGGAACCTGTGAGGGCTAAGCCCAGTAGGTTAAACTTGAATAAATAAATGTGATCTACCACACTATCAGCAAAATTTGTTGTGAAGTTATTCCTTTTCATTTAAGTAATACACATTCTAAATCAGACCAAAATATGTATATCAACCCCTGCTTGTCCTACCGGCTAAACTTTCTGTGGAATTATTTTTTCCATGTAAGTAATTTTCGTTCTAAATATGAACCTAATTAGACCGTATATACGGGGTTTCCACATATCACACACCGTCTGCAAAAGAGGCACAACTCTTAGGTTCATTTTTCGCATAAATCAATTTGTAGGATTATCTCCAATTAATGTAAAAATATGTTTTTCTTCATGATTATATTCTCCAACTAAAAACTGATATACCTGCTTTTGATAATCGTTGAATCTGTACGATCCACAAGCCGTTATAGTATTTTTAGATCTGATTTTTGAGTTGTACCTCTTTTGAAGATGGTGTGCGATATAGAGACTCTTGCGCCCCTAGGATTACTTTATCTTTCATATTGTATTGCCAGCAGGTTCTGAGCTAGATTTGATATTTCAAGTCTCTAGCTCATCGGGAAGTTGCAAGCTAAACAAAACCTTGTTATAAAAAGGTTTTCAAATATAAAAAAAGTTGTTTCTAATAGCGGTTGCCCCTCGGCAGACAATGGCAAACCCCCGTGTATTTCTGCCATGAAAACAGCTTTTGTTAAGAATACAATCGGCCTTCGGGGGCGTAAAACTGTTGGTCCTCCCCTTTGTGTGCCAACCTCAAGGCGCACGCCACAAATCGGAGGAGATGCTCGGCCAAACACTGAGCTATTTTGAAAGTACCAATCTATTATTATGATTAATATGTATATCTCATTAAACCAAAACAATCTGTTGCATAAAATCGACGAATATTTTTTTATATGGACATATAAATAGGGACTAATGGCCTTATTCATAAAAAATAAAGTAGCTTTAAAAAAGGTTTATAAACTGAAAAATGTATGAAAACGTCACTTTGTAAAGCTCTTTAAACCTACTTTATTTTTTATGAATAAAGCCATAAGATTCTATGTAAAAATTAAACAGCATTTATGTTAAATATGAACTCATTTTTAAATGTAAGGACTCATTCGTTTTCCCCCTTGAAATAACCAGAATTATGCATAAGTTACATCTCAAAAAAATACTTTTTTTTAAAGCACATCAAATGTGGCACACACTATGAATTTATGTATCCTTATTTTTATTTATTTTCTGACGGGCTTTATTTTTTATTTTTTTGCAGGAAAAACGAATTTGGATCGATACCGTGGCATAGTGTTTCCGGGAGGCTTTAGTTACGCTGATACTCTGGGATCTGGTAAAGGCTGGGCCGCAAATATTATGTTCAGTAATTTGCTTAGACCTCAGTTTCACGCATTCAAACGACGACATGATACCTTCTCGTTGGGAGTGTGCAATGGATGTCAGCTTATGGGTTTAATTGGATGGGTAGGACTTGCCGACCCATCTAATACGCAATTTATTGATGTGCCAGACGTTGCCTTACTACATAATAAATCTGAACGTTTTGAATGTCGATGGATTACCACACTTGTTGAGGATAGTAATGCAATGATGCTAAACAAACTGAAAGGTTCCGTTTTGGGTTGTTGGATATCACACGGAGAGGGAAGATTTTCATTCCGTAGTAACGATGTTCTAAATTCCTTAAAATCAAAGCGATGCGTTGCAATACGATATGCCAATGACAAAGGCGAAGCAACAGAATTATATCCAATGAATCCAAATGGAAGCATTGATGGCATAGCTGGTCTGTGCTCCGAGGACGGGCGTCACTTGGCATTAATGCCGCATCCCGAACGTTGCAGTTCCATGTTCCAATGGCCATATGTTCCAGCTGACTTTAAAGTAAATTCTATGGAAAGCCCATGGCAGATAATGTTTAGCACTGCATATGAATGGTGTACTAAATCTTAGAATTTATCATTCCTAAAAACTAATGGCCTTATTCTAAAAAAATTAAATAGATTTTTAGCTATATAAAGTGACATTTTCATACAAATTTTCAATTTATAAAGCAGTTAAAGTCTTCTTTATTTTTTATGAATTTGGGTGTTAGTGTTCGAAGAAAACAAGTTAAGAAACACTATATTTACTTCTGCTTTGCAGTTTAAGGAATACTTAATATGTTACTCCTTTTTAATAACGATACATGTACCAAATTACATAAATATAAATATGAAAATATAAAAAAGTTTTATTTGATTCATCTTGCTGAAGTTTATCCACTTTTCTACATATGCGCATATATCAATGCTTATTTTAAATCAAAAGAAAAAAATTTCTTGCAGAAATATATTTTTTTTTGTAATTTAATTATATTCCAAAATTTGTATTTGTGTAAAAAAGATAAAAATAAATCATTCAGCCAAATCTAAGCATAAAATTAATCTGGTATGATAAAGGAACTTATCTGAGTTGTAAGAGAATGCAGTCATTTGCGAATAATTAGTCACTATTCAGACACAATTTTGGTGACTAATTATTCATTTTTAAAGTCTTTTTTTTGTTAACCATTTGCAATAATTTGAATAAAGTCTCTTTTCTAAGTCAATTGAATGAAGTCTCTCATTGAAGCAATCTGCAGTCATCTGAAATCAGGTATAGTTGAGCTGTAGTCAGCAACCTGCATTTTATTTTACCTGTATTATATGAATAAGTAATAAAGTAGTAACAGTACATATTTATTAAATTTTAATTTCTACCTGTCTTGTAAAAAAACCTTTTCTAAAAACAGTTGCTGTAATAAGCAGACCGAAATCTTCACAGCAATTCTACGTTTGGAACACAATTGCAATATCCGTTGTACCGAGCTGGAACTCGTTATATGATTCCATTAAAGCTTTGATTTCTTACAAAGAAAAACAGAAAACTGCGTGGAATTGACGACATTCTGCGAGAGAGATATTAGATACATTGAGGAATATTTGCAATTACAGCAACCAGATAGATAACGGTATGGTGTATGGTTTCCTTCTACCAACGCTGGCGACAATTAGGAGAAAATACCGCAAAATGCGAGGAACCTATACAATTAAGTATCTACATGCAGCTGCGAGTCTTTTGGAAAAAGCTTTGGAAAAAAGATTCCAGAAATATTTTTGCTTAGAAGAAGTAAGTCGTCGGGTAGGTGGTCGTACGATGAACAAAAACAATCAAAAACAAAACCATAACCAAAATTTAAAACGAAACCCTAATACCAAAAATTCTCTTCTGCTCCTCTTTAAACGAGGCGGAATCGACTCGTAGGCTGGGTGGGGCAGCTGTTGCTGCAGGGTGCAGCAAGGGGTCGGAGCCGACCTCTTCGTCTGCACTCGTATCTGGTGGTGCAGATGGGAACCCACCGCACCTAGTGTCGGGGTTAGGGGCGCGGGCGAATTCGCCTGCATCTAGGACGGAGGCAAGGTCGCAGAAGAAGTCGTCTGCGGCTATGGACGTGAGGGCACTGGACAGTGTGGACGGCACCAGCCAAGGACTTGCGGCTAAATCTGGGAGGAATCCCTCCGTTAGGACAGGAAAGCACGTGATGACCGTCGCATGGCCACCAAGATACTGGCGCATTATGGCGAGGTGGGTGCTGCGCAGCTATCTGAGCAGCACGCGCGATCGCTCGAGTGGGCCAGGGGGGTGCTAAGCGGCGGCCAGGGGGGCTGTGGTGAGGGTGTTTTCTGGGGGTGCGAGCGCATCCCGTATTGACCCTGTCAAGCGGCAGAGATCGCAGGAGGGGGAAACCCCCCTCTCTAAGAAGCCCAGAGAGGGAGGGACGCCTAAGCTCTTTAGCGAGATCGCTAAACAGGCGGGCTCTATCACTCTGGGTGTTTTGGGTCGGGGTAAGGATGAGGGAGCCATCGCCAGGGAGGATTGGAGGAAGGTGTCTTCGGCCTTATCAGGGGTGTTTATGAGGGTGGTCAGGGAAGACCCGGGGCCTCCGCCGCGGTGCGAGAGTGCTGGTTGGCATCAGGGGATGATCAAGAAGGTGGTGTGTGCCTATGAGCGGTCAGCCGCGCTTTACAAGGCGGCAGTAGCGTTGGTCGGGGAGGTTTGGGTGGGAGCCACACTCGAGGCTGTGGACAAGGGGGACCTTCCCTTGCGTCCGCGTGCTCGGGTCTGGCTTCCCTCGGCACCTTCCTCGCTGATAGAGGTGGAAGATATCTTTCGCTACTGCAACCCGGACCTTCCAGCGCACAACTGGAAGGCAATCCGGTTTGAGAGCTCCGACGGTGACTTTCGGCAAGCGCTGATGTTGCTGAACTCGGAGTCTCTTAATCCTCTCGCCGAAAGACAAGGAGTCATCTACTATGGCTTCGAGAAGGTAGTCAGGAAGGTCTACCATACCGACTCCAGAGCGGATGACGAGCGTGTTCCGGTTGCGCTGGTGGGCGAAAATATGAATGTGGAGGATGCCCCCATAGGTACGGGGGTCGAGTCCGTCATGTCGGACAGTGACAGCATTGCTGGCCCTCCTTCGAGTGCAGGATCGGTTATCACTATTGGCCCGCTGTTCGACAGGGCGGAGGAGGAATTGCTCCTTGCGTCCGATGTGGATGGCGCCTGCGGAGGGGTGCTGGAGAGAATTTCGGAGGATGAATATTCTTCAGATCAATCTTCAGCACTCTAAGGCGGCGTCAGCCAACCTTTTAATCCACTTTGAGCAAGGTGGAGTTGATGTAGTCCTGATCCAGGAGCCGCGGCTGAGCAGCAGCAATAAGGTTTCTGGTATCGAGACGAGGGACTACAAACTGGTGGTTCAGCGGGATGCAGGTAGACCTCGATCCTGCATGCTTATCAGGAAGGAACTTAATGCTTTTATTTTGCCTCTTCTCAGCGATGGAGACATTGTCACGGTGAGCCTTGAAGGTGCAACCGGAGAACTCTGGTTAATCTCCGCTTATATGGCGCACGAGGACGCGGTGGAGCCACCTCCGTGCTTAATAAGGAATGCGGTGGCAGAAGCTAGATGCAGGAGGATCCGCGTTGTTATTGGGTCTGGCTCGAATTCCCACCATACGATTTGGAGCAGCTCAGATATCAACAGTAGAGGTGAGTCACTCTTTAATTTTAAACTTAATGAAAATTTATGTATATGTAATAAGGGGAGCGACCCCGCTTTTGTAACGGCTAGTAGAGAAGAGGTTTTAGATATCACGTTGGTCTCTTCTGATATTATGTCCCGTATATCTGGCTGGAGAGTCCTTAGTGAGCACTCCTTTTCCGATCATCGGTACATACAATTCGCTTTGGACGAAGCGCGTCCTAAGTAAAAACCTTACAGGAATCTGAGGAGAACCAACTGGGACTTATACTGCAGAAGTCTGCAGGAATTGCTTCCGGTTGCGCCCGTGGGGCGAGACCTGGAGTGAAGGCGAAATTGACGAATTAATTGGAGTGTTCACCACTTCGTGTAAAAGGGCCATTGATATGCCTTGTCCCCTGAGTTACCACAAAGGTAAGAGCAAACCGCTCTGGTGGTCGGAGGAGTTCCCTGATCTTAGGGCCTCGAGCAGAGGCCTTTTCAATAGGGCCAGGAAGAGTAAATCAGCCTCCGACTGGGCACTGTATAAGATTGGGCCTGGGATATATAAGTCCGAGATCAGAAAAGCGAAGCGGACATCGTGGAGACCGTTCTGCGAAAGCCTGGAGGGTAGTCAGGAGTGTTCAAGGTTTCGGCGAGTTCTTTCTGAGAATCCCGCTCCCCTGGGATACATCAGGGATGAGGGCTGCGGCTGGGCAATGAGCAGCGAGGAGTCTCTCCGGTTGCTCCTTGATGCTCATTTCCCCTTCAACCCGGACCCGGGAGGGATCCGGTTAGAGGAGTCGATCCCCGAGACGAATGTCTCGGAAATCCTAACTATGGATCGCCTTATTTGGGCCATTGGCTCCTTCAAGCCCTTCAAGACCCCGGGCCCCGGCGGCATAATACCGGCCCAACTGCAGAAATCTGCAGAAGTGTCGTTCCGCTGGTTGATGCCCATTTTCGAGGGTTGTCTCGCTAAGGGTCATTTCCGGGTCCTTGAAGGGTGGTCAGAGTCGTGTTCATTCCCAAGGCGAGTAAAGCCTCTCATGTATCACCCAGGGATTTCAGGCCGAAAAGTCTCTCCTCGTTTCTTCTGAAGACGCTGGAGAGGCTGATCGATCTGCATTTAAGAAGCGGGATCCTCAGGGAGCGCCTTTCCTTGGATCAGCATGCTTACTGTAAGGGCAGGTCTGTCGAAACGGCCTTACACACGGTCGTTGAAGATATCGAGAAATCCTTCTCTCAGAAGGAATTTGCGGTCGATGACTTCCTTGATATCGAGGGGCCTTTAATAATGTTTTGCCTGAGGCTGTAGTTAACTCCCTAAATAAGCTAGGGGTCCGAGCCGACCTTGTCAGGTTTATTTACCGCTTGCCTTGCAATAGAACTGTCGCGGCAGAGTGGGGCAACGCTTCAATCCGGAGGTGTGTGAGTAGAGGTACACCGCAAGGGGGAGTTCTCTCGCCATTACTTTGGGTCGTTGTAGTCTGTGGCTCTGGAAAGAAGTAGCTGTCGGGTGGTTGCCTATGCCGATGATGTAGTATTGATAACAAAAGGAAAGTTCCCGGAAGCACTATTTGAGCTTATGCAGGGTTACTTGAGCTTGGTTGAAAACTGGGCTTCTAGCTGCGGGCTGGGTGTGCATCCCAGTAAAACGGAGTTGGTTCGCTTTATTAGGAGGTATAAGATACCGAATTGCCGTCTTCCCTCAATGGGTGGTCTTCCTCTGCGGCTCTCTGACAGGGTGAAGTACTTGGGCTTGATCCTTGACAGTAAGCTTTCCTGGAAGCCTAACGTGGAGGAAAGAGTCAAGAAGGCTACAGTAGCACTGTATTGTTGCAGAGGGGCCATTGGTAAGCGCTGGGGCTTCTCGCCGAAGGTAGTGCATTGGCTTTATGAAACTATAATCACAGTATATACAGTAATAAACCTTTTCGCAGTTTTTCAACAATTGGTTCCCGAGGAGTACTTTTGGGTTGTGTGCAGCGTTTTCGTTTTGCGCGCATGGCAACACTTACTATGGGGAATTTCGCTTCATGTTTGGAAAAAGTTCTTTTCGAGGATAAAATATATAAAATGTAGGTTAAATATAATATCAATGCTTAATTAAGAATAATATCAATAGTAAAGTATATAATTATTGCTTGTATTTCTTTAAACTGCAAACTCAAATCGTAATTATAGCACTGAATGGAGTTTTCTTAAATATAAGTTTCAAAATCAATAAAATATCCATTGTAAGATTATATTTTTATGAAAAATGTGAATTTTGTGAATTTATCAAGGAAAATTCTAAATTTCCGAATATATTTAGGTCTTTATCCTAAAACAAATCAAGGTTTGTATATTTATAGAGACTCCAAAGCCTGCCAGCGCATCCGCCCAGAGAGCTCACTAAGCTCACCCAAGTTTGAGTAACCATTACCCGGAGCTCCTCAAAAATACTCAACATCAAAATATAGAATGCCACAAATATGAATCATACACACATACAATAGTAATTGCTATGAATGGCTACAGTATAAACTCAGGACACGCATTTGCTTGGAGACTCCGAAGGTTATGGTGGTCATAAGTTCAGCCAGCACATTCTATGGTTCATTACCCGGACCTGCTCCAACATGATAGAGTAGATTTTTATGAGGCTCACATGCCACTGCCTCTGGCTACACGCTGGATATCGGAATATTGAAAAATAAATAGCAATTATCTCTTCAAAATTATAAGAAAAGGTTCGTTTACAAAATTACCTGTCCACTCTGCCATAGTACGGTTGTGGCTCCCTTTCATACCACAGTAAATTTGTAAGCAACTCTGAATCGGCAAAATTCATGCTCCTTCCCATTATCAACCCTAATCAGATTTTACCCCCGAGGAGTACTCAAAAAGGTTTATTACTGTATATACTGTGACTATAATCAAGCCAACCATATTATATGGGGTACTCGTCTGGTGGAACGCACTTGACAAGGCCTACATCGTCAAGCAGCTGAGGAAGGTGCAAAGAGCTGCCTTAATTGCAATCAGTGAGGCACTTCGAACCACACCTACTCTTGCGCTTAATGCCATGTTAAATGTTGTGCCTATAGACATAGCTGGCAGGGTTTCCGCTGCGCGTGCCGCAGTAAGGCTAAGAGGGGTGGGCTTCGAGCTCACCTCGAGCTATAGGCTCTCCAAAATTCTAAGAAACTTCCGGTTCCTACCGACTCGGACAGACCACTGCACGCCGGTTCTGGGTCCGAATGGATCTTTTACCACCCACATTCCGGCGAGGGAAGACTGGGAGGGGTGCAGTATCTGGAACCAAGGACCTGTAAACTTATTTACAGATGGATCGAAGCTGGATGGGAAGGTGGGCAGTCAGGCTGCCATCAGGGCTCTTGGTTCCCTGACGGTGCGTTCGAAAACGGTGAGGGAGTGTTTGACTTCCCTATCGACCGCGTGTAACTATTTTGCTATTAAGCTTATTTGGGTTCCAGGTCACAGCGAAATGGCTGATGAGCTAGCAAGACAGGGAACCCTCGAGGAATTACTTTCGGATAGGGAGGGTCAGGGGGCTCCTCTGACCTCGTGTTGTCTGCTTCTGGACAGATGGGCGTTTAGTCAGCTCAGCGAGCGCTGGGCCAACACCTTGGAGTGCAAGGTGGCAAAGTCTTTCTGGCCACGGGTGGACCGGGGGCGGTCTAAGGAGCTCTTAAGACTAAGCAAGCTGCATCTCTCACTATTGGTGGGAGTGCTTACTGGTCACTGTGTGATTGGTAACCATGCGGTAAGGCTGAGTGTCGCGGATAACCCTTACTGCACCAGCTGCATGGAGGACGATGAGGTGGACTCATCTCAACATCTGCTGCTCTGGTGCCCTGCCTTTGCGAGCCTAAGGTTTGAGCACCTTGTGTCGCACCCGATGAGCTCTCGGGTGTGGACATCAGTCGACTGAAGTGCTTCGTTGTGAGCACGGAGCGTTTCTCCGGCAAAAAGCCATAGGTATCGTCTTTCTTTCTCCCATAGCTTCCCCCTCTTTCCCCCTACCCTCCCTGCGTCCCTCTTTCTCTCCCCCCTTCCCCACCTCTAAGGGCATCACAACGGACAGCTTAGTCGAGTCCAAGTGTGCACATGTGGAGGCAGCCCGCTTACCTAACCTAACCTAACCTAAGTAAACTGAAGTTGATTGTTGCTTCAGTGCATTGTCCTGAAGTTAAATTAAAATTTATTCGATCTGTTAATCCATCAGTTACAAATGAAAAAATAGGCGAGATCAACGCCCAAAAGTATCGTGGTAAACGAATTCAATACCAACGACATGGAACGAGATGACAAATGGGAGGAGAGCGGTAGTAATTTTAATATACTTTTATTTAATAGGTGTTACCAATTTTGTAGTACATAATTGTAATTAACTTTTTTGGCAAATACTTTTAACATTTTTTTTTTAGAAGAGCCATGCCTACAGGGTAATATATCGCACTAGTCTATTCAAAACGAATTTATAGCGTACATGATTGATAAGTCTTCGGCGATAACCATGCTGCACCGCTATCCTAATGTTACAAGGGCCTACATTAAATACAACGCAATCCCCAACCTCAGCCGATATCAGGCTGATATTAATTATTACATGTCGTTTGTTACAAATATTTTTGTGACTGCACTGAAAATGGAAGTCACTAAGTGACTTCACCAAATGACTAATTAGTCAGAATTTAGAAAAGGACTTCCGACTTAATGTTTTTAGCCTTTAGTCAAAGCGTTAGTCAACTACTGTTTTGTCTCTAAGGACAGTTTTTCAATTTCCTTTGGGGTAGTTTAAGGAGCTTTTCAGCCGGATAAATAAAAAGCAAACAATGTTCCTTTTTCTTCCAACGCGTTTTATTTACCGCAAAATATACACTAGCGATTGAACGGTATTTTAAAGGAAATTTCATGATTCGTGAAGATAAATTAATTATTTCCATTGGAGGATGCTAGTTATATATATTCATGACTTCTACCTAAACTTTGCGACAGATGAAGTGGAACCACAGATTATATTCCTAAAAGAAAAACTAAATTTAGGAATATGTACAAATAGAAATGCTTAAACTACAAGCTCAACAACAGTAATTCATGCAGTATTTTCAAGATATTTTAACACCCTTGAGTCAAAAGTGCATAGGTATATACATACATATATCATATTTTAGTAATCATACCGATAATTTCATGTATTACAAGAATTAAAAATTAAAATGAATAAAAGAAATGAATGTTAAATTTCCATTGCGCCTGGGTAAACGAAGTGATTAACAAACGAGCTTTGATTGAGATTATATTTATATGTAAACGTACTTGTATGCTTTTCCGAGCCGTACGCATATATTTACACATCAAATTTCACGACTTCCTAGGACTCATGCGTTTTTTTATCAAAATCAGTTAGATTTTGTACTACTTAAATAGTTCTCTGTTAGGAGCTCATTGCTAGTAAAATGTTTCGAAAATCGAAGAAGAATAATGGGTCGATTATCGATAGCAACCGAACTTCAGTTGCGTTGCTAGTTGCCGAAATGATATAACCGATGGCAACTGGCAACCAGTGTTGCCATTTTAGCCGTTTACCGGCAAGATTTAGCCGGTTGCGATAACAAACATCCGGAGAAATTTCGGTTTAACGGGAAGCCGATTTGTTAGCCGTTTTGTAAAAAAAAATTGCCTTTTTTAGCCGATTTTGCTATTTACCTTGTTTTCTTAAAATTCAAATATATATTTGTATGTGTTTCCATTTTTGACTAAGCGATCCAAAATCTGTTAGAAATTGCTACTAGCCTTATCGCTGAGGCAGGGTTATATAAAATTGGGCCGATTTCGCTTATTTTTATTTTAAACGAATATATTTTTTCTAAAGAAGGCCGTAACGTGGATTTTCTTCATAAAATGTTTGTTATGAATGACTTAAATTTGAGTGTGAAGTTGTATTCGCAAACTTAGAAAATAACAAATTGTTTCATTGCTTGCTTAACACGCATTTATGTTTGGATATAGTGCCAAGAATAAATGTTATAGGTATTGTATTCCCAGATAGCGCATATTCAATTCTACCTTAATTACAAAACATCATTGTTGCCCACGCTTAAAGTTTTGTTTTAAATTTTACTCTTTTGAACGTAAACAAAAATTCTATTCGCTGTTCGTCTAACTGCAAATTTTCTGTTCGCGTACTGTTCTGAATATTTTTCTCTTATGAGAGAACAGATGATATTTCGCCTGAATTTGGCTGTTGGATGTTTGTACTGGAGAGTTTTAACGAACATACCTTTTATCATTAATCTCAGCCAGCGCATTAAGTCTCTCTACACACTCCATTCAATGAGTAGGGACACGAATTTCGATACGATACGATACCATATCGATTATTTTGCCATTTGATACCGACACTTTTTATTCGATACTTTTTGGAATCGAGTACCAGAACCTTTGTATCGTATCGAATCTTAAATACACACTCATTTAAAAGCGCCACCCCTCGCAAGCTGGGCGAACAAGGCGATTTTAAGCCCTCGCAAATAAAATGTCCAAAATTTGTATTTAAAGCGATATGCACAAAAGGGAGACATTCCGCGGTAATTTTGGCGCGCAAACTTGAGCATTGGTCTATGCCACACTCAAGCTATTTTGTTTACTTTCATTTTGATTGGTGCTAAACGCCTTTCCGGAATTACTGCGGTAAGACTTAACCCTTAATTAGGCGCATGGGGTCAGGCCATCTCAAGTTGGAAAAAATGTCTTGGAGTGCTTGAAGCGTGCTCGCGCTCTTTCTAGTTTCCTAACTCCTAGAGCTGTAGCAATCACGGGGCATTTTATCTCCGTTCATTGTGGTTATTATAAGAAGCTGTCTTAACATGGGCTACATTCCGCTAGGCTGGAGAGAGACAAAAGTCTCCTTCATATCCAAGGCGGTCAGGTCCTGCCATACCAACCCCAAGGACTTCAGACCCACCAGTCTTACGTCTCTCCTTCTTAAAATTTTAGAGAGGATAGTGGATGATTATGTACGGGGCGTGATACCAATAAGTAGGCTCTCCCCAGCGCAGCATGCCTATACGAAAGGCAAATCCACGGAAACCGCCTTACACTCGCTCGTCGGGTTAGTGGAAAAAAATTTATTAGATAAAGAGTATGCTCTGGTTGCCTTTGTAGATATAGAATGCGCCTTCAACAGTAGTAACGCAACCGGCATAATGGGTGCCTTAGAAGAGCTTGGAGTTGACCAGAATGTAGCGGTGCTGATTGAGTCTATACTTGTCAGCAGGACGATAACCGCTAAGCTTGGCAACACCACAATAAGCAGAAAGGTGTGTAGAGGCGCTCCTCAGGGACGGGTTCTCTCCCCTCTTCTCTGGAATTTGGCGGTGAACTCTCTGCTGGTGGCACTAGAGAGGGGGGTTGCAACGTCACAGCATATGCTGACGGCCCACAGTGCTTCCCTTCCATATAAAATGTGGGCAAAAATAGAATTATGGACGGATTTAAATGAATTTCTTAGTAAAATTGAGGACGCTAAATTCAAAATTGCAATTTATTTTTGGATAACTTTCTTGCTTACACTGTAAATGCAGTTTGAATTTGAAAATTTGGGTTCTTGTGGGATTTACATAGGTATGTACACTGTACATATACATAGTTCGTTCTATTTTCAAGCGTGAGGTGTCAAATGATAGATCTTGGCCTGTAGATGTGCAATAAGGTTTAATTTTTTTTAGCGGGTTGCCGCCTGTTACAATTGTTCTTAAAATTATTTAATAAGTTAAATGAATTAGATATTACAATATGGGTATCAATTTAAATGGCTTTGGAAATGCTTTACTTCTCCACGGCACGGAGAAGGGTTGCCACATGTTTAAAAAATCAAATTCACTTTAATTAAGGAAATAAGTTAACTGAAATATGTATATAAATGTGGGTAGCAGACATAAGAAAAATGTTTGCGTATTTAGCAAGAAATAGTGTAGAGTAAAAACATACCTGAGTTAATTTAATAGTCCAGTAATTTAAAACGTATGTAATCAGAACAAATCACTGATTGACAATGTATGCATTTGTAATAAAATGCCAAATACGATGTGGTAAACCTTTGGCTTCACACAAGTATTATTATTTTTTTAGTTTAAATTTGGCTTCACAAACAGGTGGCAACCCTCTCCGTAATATTTGCAAGCTAAAACCTTAAACCTCTTTCGTCTGACTCCCATATGGTGATACCTATCTATTTCAACTACCTTATTCCTTTAATTCAAATGGAATTTGATTTTTTAAACAGGTGGCAACCCTCTACATTTAGTTAATAAATAAACCTTATTCATACACATTTCGACTGATACCCATCTCTTAATAATTCATTCAATTTATTAAAAAAACTGCATTCAATTTTTCAACAGGAGGCAACTCTTTAAAAAAAATATAAACCTCTATTGACCACAGGTCAAGAGTTTTAATGTAACACTTCATTTTTCAAAATAGAACGAATCGTGCAGATCTGATAGCACTGACAAAAAATGAAAAAATTATTTTATGCATTAGCAAAAAACCCATTAATTCCAAAAGTGCAAAAACTTAGCAGGCTTTTATTTCTTCTTTCGAAAGCTAAAAACCCGCCAATTGGAGACGCCAAGTGAAGCCAAGTCCTTCTCCACCTGATCTTTCCATCGCAGTGGGGGCCTCCCTCTTCCTCTGCTACCACCAGCGGGTTCCGAGTTGAATACTTTCAGAGCAGCGGAGCCGCTGTATTTTAATTCGCTGCATTATGTCCATGTCATTTTAAAGCTCATACAGCTCCTCGTTCTATAGTCTTTGGTACACGCCGTCGCCAACGCGTAAAGGCCTGTAAATCTTCCGCAAAATCTTTCTCTCGAAAACTCCAAGAGCCGCCTCATCGGATGTTGTCATTGTCCATGCTTCTGCGCCATATACCAGCACGGGCATAATGAGTGACTTATAGAGCGTGGTTTTCGTACGTCGAGAGAGGACTTTACTCCTGAATTGCCTACTCAGTCCAAAGTAGCACTTGTTGGCAAGAGTGATTCTGCGTTGGATTTCCATGCTTATTATTTTCGGTGTTAATGCTGGTTTCCAAGTAAACAAAATTCTCTATTTTCTCGAAATTGTAACTGTCAACAGTGACGTGGGTGCCAAGGCGCGAACGCGCTGACTGTTTGTTTGATGACAGGAGATACCTCATCTTGTCCTCGTTTACCACCAGACCAATTCGCTTTGCTTCCTTATCCAACTTGGAAAAGGCAGAACAGACTTCGCGGTTTTTGTTACCGATGATGTCGATGTCATCGGCATAAGCCAACAATTGCACGCTCTTGTAGTAAATTGTTCCTGAGCGGTTCAGTTCTGCAGTTCTTATTATCTTCTCCAACATCAGATTAAAGAAGTCACATGAAATGGAGTCGCCCTGTTTGAAACCCCGTTCGGTGACGAACGGCTCGGGGAGGTCTTTCCCAATTCTGACGGAGCTGGTGGTATTGCTCAACGTCATTTTACACAGCCGTATGAGTTTTGAGGGAATGCCAAATTCAGACATAGCGGCGTATGGGCAACTCCTTTTAGTGCTGTCAAAAGCGGCTTTAAAGTCGACAAATAGGTGGTGAGTGTCGATCCTTTTCTCGCGGGTCTTTTCCAAGATTTGGCGTATTGTGAATTCCTGGTCTATGGTGGATTTACCAGGCCTTATCAGTGCCCAATCAGTTCATTTACGGTGGGCTTCAGTCTTTCACACAATACGCTCGATAAGACCTTGTAACCTATGCTTAGAAGGCTGATCCCGCGGTAGTTGGCGCCAATGGCGGGGTTACCTTTCTTGTGGATTGGGCAGAGCACACTTAAATTCCAGTCATCGGGCATTTTTGGAAAATTGATTGATAAAAAAAAAGTTTTTCTGGAATACCGCAGGGACACCCTGTGTTTAATATTATTCCAACATTTTTATTCCTGCAGTTCTCTACTATCTATATGGAAACAAAAAACGTCAAACCAACATTTTTTTTTCAAAGAATGTATTTTTGACATTTGTTTCCGTGAAAAGCTTACGCATGGCTATGCTCTTATTAAAATTCTTAGTATAAAATTTGTCCAATTTAGTGGCTTCCTGTCGGCATATAATTTACTTTATAGGGACATTTCTGTTTAATTCTTTTTAGCGGATAAATTACCTTTACAAAAATACCAAACACGTTAACATTGCAAACGATGATTTTTTCGATTTTTGCCCACTTAGGCGGCACTGTGCGACCTGGCAATTGCCGTTAAAGGCAAATACCCAAGAGAGGAGATTCTGCGCTCTAACATGGCCACGCTTAGAAACTGGACAGAGAGTAGGGGACTCGGAATAAACCCCGAGAAAACCGAAGCAATTCTCTCTTGACAAGAAAACACAGGCTTTCCATAGTTTCCCCGCTAATCTTTATGGGTGTGGAGATATCCTTGGAGGAGAATATTAAGTATTTAGGACTCATATTAGACAGGAAACATACGTGGAAACCTAATATAGAGGAAAGAGTAAGGAAGGCCAACATTGCACTATACACTTGGAAACAAGCGGTCGGAATCAAGTGGGGGTTAACACCTCGTACTACACATTGGCTGTACACCTCGGTGGTCAGGCCAATACTCTTATATACTTGTATGCTGGCCAGCAACTCTAAATGCAAGTTACCTAAAACTATTGAGTAAGGTCCAAGAAACAGCGTTTTTATGCATCTCAGGTGCCTTAAGAACCACCCTAAATAAGGCGCTGGAGATAATAACCAATTTTCCCGCAATAAACCTGGTGGGAATATACGCGGTCGCCGATTCAGCGCTCAGACTAAAAAGTATGGTGCTATGGAAGGATCGGCAGTTTGGTCACGCCTTCATACTTCACACTCTGCGTAGTTACAACCAAGATGTTGACTACTCCGCTCCCAAACCAATCTTCGATAGGCTCTTGAAGACGAGCATCCCGTCAAGGAGAGAATGACAAACACCAATACCATGGATACGGGGGGAATTGAATTTTTTCACAGATGGATCTAAGCTAGACAATAGGGTTGGCTACGGAGTTTTCTCTAAGGAACTAGGACTGGAACTATCCGTCTGAATTCCGCACCACTGCAGTGTCTATCAGGCAGAAGTTTTAGCTATAAAGGAGGTGGCCGTGCACTTTAGTACGCATGCCGTAACGAAGACTACGATTAATATTTTCTCGGATAGCCAGGCGGCCATTAAGTCAATGAACATGGTAATGCTGAGATCGAAGGTTGCGGAGGAATGCCTCGCAGCTCTAAACGATATTAGCGCCGTGTTCAAGGTCAGCCTCATATGGGTTCTGGGACACAGAGATATTAAAGGAAACTGCAGGGCCGATGAGCTAGCCAGGAAAGGTACCAATCTACCCCTATGCGAAAACAAGGGCACTATTGGGATACCCATGGCAACCTGCAAATTAGAACTTCGAAATAGCATGATCCATGAGACCAACAGGTCATGGCTAGAGGAGGGCACTTGTAGAAAAACCAGGCGACTTTGGCCGCAAATAGAAAAGAAAAAGACGAAAGAGTTGCTGTGCCTCTCAAGAGAGGATATTGCGAAGGTCACGGCTTGTGTAACCGGTCATTGGCTATTTGGCTAGCACTCTTCAAGACTAGGAATTTTCTCCCAAGAATATTGCAGAAGTTGCAGAGATCAGGAAGAGGAAGAAACCGTAGAGCACTTCTTCTGTAGTTTCCCAGCGTTGGCCAAGAGGAGAGCAGGCTTTTTAGGCAGGCCCTTCTTTAGCCTTTTACGGACTTATCACGCGTAGGAATAAAACCGATTATACGCTTTATAAGAGCCTCAAGTTGGTTCTCTGAAGAATAGTCACCGAGGTTCCCGTGTTCTGTAGTGGTACTACAATGGACCTTCAAAAGGTCTAAGTGAGTTGGTAACTTGAACTGACTGCGACAATAACCTAACCTAACCTAACTCCCCGCGGGGTACGTAAATAAGTCACGGCCAAGACATCGGCGTGTACATTAGAGTGGCCTTTATGTTGTACGAAAAATGTTAAATGCATGAATCCAAAAGTTTTCGCACAGAATAATGTGATGTTGGGGATATAAATAAATACGTAATTGATTTAAAAGCTTTCAGGTGGCTCCTAGGGGTTCCGGGTTGAGCTTTTTCGACCAAAACTGTCGAAATTACACCAATTCCTTTGAGTTTGCTTTTCTTTTTTTAACTATGTATATATTAGAAAAATTCTACATTATGTTTTATTTAAAATGTACGTAGAATTTAATTTAAATCCCCTGGTTTTTTTATTGGGGCGTTCTCAAAGAAAAAGTTTATTCAAAGCCTATTGAGAGCGTAGCCGAGCTGCGTGAACGAATTTCTCAAGCTGCTGAGGACATCCGCTCTCGAGGATATGCCCGGCTAATAAGTAGATCTGTTTTAAGAAGATGTTGGGCGTGTATTGAGGCTGATAGTAAACAATTTGAACATTTATTGTAATAAAAATTTTTATTTCCCTATCTGACTTTTATTCCAATAAACCTAAACTAAACTAGGTCAAGATTTTTCATTATTTTATTAATTTTACTTACTTTTGTTGACTTTGGTAAAAGTGGCGTCACTATCTGTCTCGCTCGCTCATGGGAAACATGTCCACTATCCATATCTCTCATCATTTTGCCGTAAAATTAAGAACCTACCAAGAGCTTGTGCGAATAAAAAACATTTGAACTGAGTAAAATGGGTTAGCAAAAATCGGGTTATTTGCAAGGCACATAAATACAGGTAGAAGCCAAAATGACGTTGCTCTCATGAGAACCAAACCTTTAAACTTCAACTTGTTTTTCTTTTATTTCCTATATTTCGTTACGCTTTGAATGTCATATCGTTGTTTTTTTTTTTTTTGAATGTTCGTTAATAACAAATTTTAATTAACATTTGAATTTTTGTAGTGTTGTGCAGTTTATACTTAATGTATGTGTTAAAAATGCAACACCGAAGCGTTGTTTTTTATGTGGTGTTAAATATAAAGCAGATACCATTTAACGTGCCTCAATGTCCTTCGCGTAAAGAGCGTTGCGAAAGCAGCTGTGGGCCAGAGCTGCAGCGAAATGCCTTGCTGTGCGTTAAACATTTTAAAGCAGCAGATTTCATAAATGCACCGGGAGGTACAGGAAAGGCACGTTTGATGCCAAGTGCTGTTCCTATGACCCTTATGCCGGAAAGTCCCTCCAACAACACTGCAACTCATAAATTAAAAACATAAAACAACATACAAATTAACAAATTTTAACTAAAAAAATAAATAAATAGAAACAAAACTTCAAATTTACTCAAAAACGTCAACCAGCGAAATGTAATTTTTTATTTTTCCTCACACACGCTCATTTTTATTTTTACTCTCCCGAAAACTTTGACTTTTGTAGGTTCGATGTCAATTTGGCTTCTACCTGTTTTTATTGTACCATGGGTTATTTGAGGTTTTTATTTTTTTACTAGTTTTTTTTTTGGTATGAAACTAATAAGTATTGTACCATTTTACAATCTTGATTAAATGCGCGAACTCTTAGGGCCGTTTGCACCATGTCTAGTTAATTCTAACTCCCAGTTAAACATCTTTATCGACGTTATCGACACCCATCATATAACATGTGATCGATAAAGCAGTGGATGTGCTTAACTGAAGGATGTACCTCCAGTTAGCGTTAACTAGACATGGTGCAAACGGCCCTTAATGGCACTTTCCAAGGCACTTTAGTACTTTTTTTTTAAAGGAGGGCCTATCAAAGTCGACAAATTATAAAAATTTTAAGTTCATAGTTTAACAAATAGTCTTAATTCTAGAAAATTTGGGGCAATTGTGTCATTATTTTTGACATAAGTTCTAGAAATGTTATTTAGGGTTAAGGTTGCAAAGTTTAAATGAACAAAAATAATAAAAATTAACCACAACAACCGAAAAATGGTTACAGTTTGACGAAATTTCTAGGTTTTTCTTAAATGCCCATAATTTTCAAACTGCATGGGATAGATTTTTTTTCTGATTTTTCTCATGATGGTTACAATCAATCCTGTCACCCCGTTTCGGCTTGACGTTGAGGACACCCTGTATATGTATATGTATGAACGTTAGGGTGGCCCAAAATAAAGTAAAGTCAGAATTTCAATGCCGCCACCCCCTAGGATTGTTAAATACCGGATAAAATATATGTACCCCTATTTTTTATTTTGAAATCAAAAAATATTTAGAGAGTGCTCAAAGCGCTAAATTTGTTCCAGGTATTTTATACTGGGAAAAAATAAGTTTTCGTAGAAACGGTATAGAGTTCTTTAAAATCAATATTTTTTGATCGAAGAACTCTACTTCTCCTCAGAAGACTTCCAATAATAATATCCAATTATTTATTTAACTATTTTTTAATACTAACGATTTTTTATTGGTCCCCGATTACATTTCATATCTAGGGTTTTTAGAGGACCTATAAAACTGGTAACTATTACCATTAAAAAATTCTTAAATAAACAATTGGGTATTATTGGGAATCTCCTAAAGAGAAACAGAGTTTTCCGATGGACAAATATTGATTTTCAAGAATTCTATACCATTTCTATGAAATCTGTTTTTTCCCCATATAAAATACATGGCATACTTGGAGGTTTTTGAGCAGTCTCTAAAAATTTGTTGATTTCTAAAAAAAAAAATAGGGGTATAACTTTTTTCGGTATAGAAAAATCTTAGCAGGTGGCGGCATTAAAATTGTTTCACACAGTTGGTTGCGGTCATCGTATTAATGTTTGCTTTTTGATAAAAATCAATGGTAGCATCAATTGTATTTTTTACACCGACTTTCACCGAATTTTATTCCACTCGCGTTTTGTAAAAAAATAATTGCAAATCTTGTTTCATGCTCGGCAACTTTGCGCCTTTGAGTTCACTTTCACATTTTCCAACTAAAAAAATTGTATAGTCATCGGATCGGAATTGTTTCCTGGATGAGCTTGCCGATGTTCAAGCCATTTTACCGATTAAAACTAACTTTGTTTTGCAAATTTCCGTACTAGTTCACTTTAATTTTTGTAAAAAAAAAATGCCGTTCACGCTCTTTTTGCACTTTTGACTTTTCATTAACATTGGATTATAGGACTGCCGGTTGGTTGAAATTAGTGATGTGTCTTTTTCCGTACTTCTAAGGAATTTGAAATTTTATGATACTGCGTTATTTTAACCGATTTGAAACTTAATTGACACTTTGGAAAAGTTATTGTAAAAGTTATCGATAAAAATTAGGGAAGACAATGATTTGTTCTTGATTCGCATAGTGATTGGATCTGAATCACCTACGAATGAAGTGATTCGCTCTCAAAAATTTTGTATGGCGAATTACGTAATTCGGTTCGTAATTGGGACGGCAATCACGAATGAGAGAGCGAATTACGAATGGGAGAGCGAATCACTTAGCGTGGAAACATCGTTTTACTGATTAATGTATGTTTGAGTGAAAACTATCGATAGTGATTACAAAACCATCGATGTTTTCGATAGCCAAAAACCATCGATACTATCGATAGTGCCATCGATAGTTTTCCAGCTCTACTAGTTTATTAATAAATTCGGTTTGCACTATGCACTTTCTTCGAAATTTCGATGTGGGTTCTGCGCAAAAATACTGTGGTTGGCGTAGCCGGAATTATGTATATGCACAAGAAATGTTGTATACCTTGGACATGCGGAAGACCCTCTTCTCCGCCAACACAGAAAGGAGAATTCTACTTAGTAGGGTTCAGCGTTGCCATTTTAGCCGTTTTCCGGCTAGATTTAGCCGGTTTTGATAACAACTAGCCGGAGAAAATTCGATCTAGCCGGCAGCCGATTTGTTAGCCGGTTTGTAAAAAAAAGTTAGCCGTTTTTAGCCGATTTTACTATTTGCCTAATTTTCCGGTTCAAAAAGTAAACAAGTTGTTCGAAAGCAATAATGCAGACCCAATGAAGATTTTTAATGAACTCAATGTTTTACTTTCGCATCTATGCTCCCTAGTGGTTATTAGCGCGGACACATTTGATCCTATATGCTCCCCGTTGGTACCATACCTTGCTCCATTTCCTCAGTTTTATCACAGTTTTGAAGAGTATTTAAAAACAAAAGTAAGCACAAACGCTTTTGACCACGAAGCCGAGAAAATAATTCGAGAAAATGGTCGCTATTTTATTATCACTTTAATAAAGGAATTACGCCAACGCCTCCCTACAAATATTGCCACACTAAAAAAAATTTACTTTTTTCGGTTGGAAATGCATTAAGAGTAATTAAACCAAAAGTATTTGTTCAACTACAGCAACAAAAACACAAATATAATGCCGACGAAATAATATCCATAGAGATGCAATGGCAACGGTTAACGTTACATACCTGGAGTAATTTAGACTCAACTGTAAAATTTTGGGCCGAAGTTTATCAATTTCGAAATGCCCTAGGAGAAAACCCTTTTGCTGACCTTTGCAAACTAGTTTTTAGTTTTCTTGTTTTGCCTATAAGTAATGCAGAAGTAGAGCGAATATTTAGTTCAATGAATATAATAAAAACTAAGCAAAGAAATCCAATGTGCGTTAAAACGTTAAACGCTATTTTATATATAAGATACGGTTTAAAACGTGAAGAAAAATGCTGCCATAATTTTACTGTAGATGACGATCTCTTAAAATTAATGAATTCAGGTGATATATACAATAGTGATTCATTTGATCATGAGGAATATACACTCCATATATATTAATGGTGTTAACTAGTCTTTCGTTTCTTGCGATTTATTTAAATAAAGCATGTGGATTTTCACTAAAACATTTTAGCCGTTTTTTGCCAGAGTCTATGTGAAATTTCACTAAAACATTTTAGCCGTTTTTTTTATGCCAATCTAGCCGGTCGGCCCAAAAAGTTCTGGCAACACTGGTAGGGTTTTAATCCCTAAGCGCGGCCGAAGGCAGAAGCAAGCGCAACAGGTGGTGGACCTATCAAAGTGCAAGTTTTCAATGGCTTGGAAGAAGCTGTTATTGCATTAACTGAATTGAGAACCAGTTCTTCAGGCATTGGAGGAGTTATGGCTTGTGGTTCAACAATTCAACCAGAGGCTGACATAGATGGTTACTATTCATTTCCATAGCGCGATCTTACTCCGCTGCTATAATTGCAAATGCAATTGAATCCATCTTTTCCTTCAAAATATTTAAAATCAAACAATTTTATTATAAATAGGCACATGATGGGTGTTATTTAATTCCTTTCCATTTTGATGTTCTTCATACAGCTGTCTTCGAAAAACAACTGATAGCCAATGCTGCACATGTTTCCGCAAGGGTTGCAGCATGTGGATTTTTCGTTCGGATTCTAGAATAAGGGTGATAGTCTTTTGCTAAATTCATTTTGATGTGCTTAAGGCAAAGTGCATATGAAAACGTAAAAATTTTAAAATTCTATATTTGCATAATAATTAAGTAGCCTATTATTTAGTAAAAAAAAATACAACCACTGATAGTAGAGACTTAAAGACACAAGCAAGCGCATATGTAACGGTCAATTTGCCAAGTTCTTAAATGTAAAAATCTATCATTTTTTATCAGCCGAAATATCTGACGTGCCGTTGAGGTAACGTTACTAAAACTTCCGTTGCAACTTTTTTGTTAATATTGTTTTAAACTAATTCTTAACGCAAATAAAACATGAATTCTATGCCGAATTTATTTTTTATTTTGAGACCAATATTCAGATTTAATTTTTTGGTATCGACATTTGGAATACCGAGTATTTTTTCCTCGATATTAATGGGTACCCGATATTTTTACAGCGTTAATTTAAATGAGTACTATATGGATACTTTCGGTTCAAAATCGTGTCCCTACTAAGGAGAACTTGATCTCGAATGATGAGAGAGCTTTAATAGCCGCCTGACTATCGCTCCCAATAATTATCCTCTCGCGTCCATAATTTCTTCGAATGTTAATCTCAACACACAGACTGATGGCATATACCTCCATTTGAAGGATTAGAAGGATGAGAGGGGAAGGTTCAAGGGGCACCGAAAGCTTCAGTCTAGGGCCATACACACCTTACATGAACACTCTGTACGCGTGCTAGCTGGAATACAGATGGGATAGTTTAAGAGTGTTAAACGTGATGTCATGGTCGATAATTTTCTCCATAGCCTTTAAAATAAAGGAGGTGAGACTTATTGGCCTGAATTAAATGGCAAGAGAGTAATCTCTCTTGCCTACCCTCGGGATAAAGATAACGCGGGCCCTCTGCTACACCATGGGAATGTGGGCCTGTGCTAGACTGTCCCTCATAATATCCACAAGATGGGAAGTAGGAGCCTGCTTCAGAAACACTGGAGAGACGCCACACAGTGGAAAAAACCTGGGTTTTTTTTTAATCGTAAATCTTTGGTTTGGAAAAAGATACCACAATGAAACCTTTTGTAGCTTGAAGCTAATTGGTCATGAAATAGAGGAAAACAACAGAGAAATATAATCATTTATTTTTTAGGGATAATGGAATTCGCGCGTTTATGCCAACAAGCCTCAGACAATCGCAGCGCTTAAGAGAATATTCGACTGAAAAGCGAACAGATATCACCGGAAATCTTGCGGAAAGTCATGGAAAATGCGATAAAACGGGCAAAAATGTGTATCTACACTGGCGGCAGCCACTTAACGGATATCATCTTTTCGGAAAAAATTGTAAAGGTCCAAATAAAGATTTCCATCACACAAAATCATTTTTGTATGTAGTAAAAAAGTTATTGAAAAATAAAATTGTATGATTAATTTTGCGCCACCCTGTATAAGCTCGTATATTGGATATATCTTTAAAGAATTTTCACGTATGAAAATATTGAATGCAGTTTTTCTCACTCATTATCACTACATTCATCAGTATCTTCAACATCTGTAAATTCATTCTGGCTGTCGTGACTTTGTCTTAAAAATTAATTAATTATGAGCTAATAAATAAAATATGTATACAATTTCACTTGCAAATCAAACTATCATTGAGTTATGGAAAATAATAAAACAAATATATTAAATTATAAAATAGTTTACCCTTATTCAATGAATTGCCCTGTGAAATTTTGGCATGTCATGTTTTAGAAGTTTGTGGCATGTAGGAGTCATTCGTGCCCACGGGAAGAGATCGTAATAATTACTCGGTTTTACGTTTTACTTTCAAGTGTAACAATCGTAGTCTGATTCATAACAAATTAATAGATGTTGACGTTGTTGATTATGGCCAATCAATATTTTCATAGGTGAAAACTCTATTCAAAAATGTGTCCAAATATAATACCTTATAGTAGCACTTTTTATTTGATATCAATATCATGATCTGTTTGATTGAACCTTAATAGAAAAAACTTTTCTAAATTTTAGAAAGGCATTATATAATACCATGTCCCCACCGGAGCTAACCACGTAGTTATGGCTGTTGAGTTGGTTATCCCGATAACCCACTTCATTTAGCGTAGTTCCCCATATAAAAATTACAGCACTTAACCATTTCACTGAGATGGTTAAAAGCTAACCAACTCGAAACCACGTCGAAAGTCTGATACAACCCTGCGTTTTCCCGCCATCTGTGGGTCATTAGCGTTAAAATGTAAAAAATTCGTTCCTTACTAGTGTTTGGATTTAACTAAGATCAGATTAGATTTACTCCGGTTTTTCAAAAAAATTTTAACCTAATCCGCTTGACTTCAAATCTATTCCGTTTTTTTTTTTTCATTCATGTTATGCCCCTCTTGGGGCCGTTTTTTGAGTGTTCACCACCGGTTTCAGTAAAAAAAATTTAAAGTTAGCCAAATCTCACTGTTAAAAAGTAACTCTTTCATAGCAATGCGTCAATAAAGTAACTTCGTTATTTTTTTTATGTATGGCTGTAGAAATTGGCGGATGCAGAACTATACTTAAGTTGTTAAAAAATATATGTAGAATAAAATTTATATAAAGGAGAAAAGGTTTAGATCCTATTGCTCTTTAAAAAATTAAGTGTTAGAAACGTTCTACTTTATAGAAAATGCTAAATATTACCTAAATATGTAACATATTAGCCTTACATTGCCTCGCGTTCTTATTTTTGCATGAATAGAAAATATTTAAGTCAAACAATTAATGTCAGAAACGAAAATAAAAAATTCAATCTAGTACGAAACATTTTTTTTTGCTCAGATTTTTAGTCCTGAATCGAGTTTTGGAGATCCGAACACTGTTCTCTACATTTGTACTGCTTTATAGACCTCAAACCGCAGTGTGGACAGCAATAGTTAGTGATGTGGTTAAGTTCGATTTGTGATGGTTAACTTTTTGGTGGGGACATGTTATAAAGCTTTCAACATAATTTTGTGAAAATATGTATGATGCTGCGACTGACATATTTCATTTCAATTAATGATTAAATTTACTTAGATTTTTTTAAACAGGTGGCAACCATGTTCAAAAATATTTTCTAAGTAAAACTTTTTTATACCTCTATTGGTTGACACCCATATCATAATATTGTAATATTTCATTCGAGCTATTATTAAATTGAATTAAACTTTTTAAATAGGTGGAAACTCTACAAAAATACCTTTTAAGTTAATGCAGGCTACAAACTATTTGTGTGCTAAATTTTGTTTAATTTGGACCAGCCGTTTTAGGGTGAAACACCAACGATCATACTTTTTCTAAAAAAATGAAATTTTGGTCGATTTTTTTGGGGTTAAAGCGCTATTTTTGCGATCTCTCTTTAGTTTTCCTCTATTCTATGACTAATTAGCTTAAAGCTCACATAAGTTTTATTGTGGTATCTTCTTCCTAATCAAAGCTTTACGATTTTGAAAAAAAAACCCAGGTTTTGCCCACTGTGCGCCATCCCTACCGTATGTCCAGAGGCTGGAATGGCGTCCGGGAAGTGGGCCGACAGCAGGGCGAGTGCCCTTTCTTGTTCAGTACCTAAAAAAACTCCCATTAGGTAGCTAATAGCCAGCCTGGTCCCTGTGTTTGGTCCCGCCAAGACTTTATGAAGCCGAGCAGCTGCAGGAGTAGATGGGATGTTCTCACAGAAGGTCCTTAAGCTGCTACGCTTAAGTAGCTATTAGACGTGGCAAGTGCAAGTCCTTTTCAAAAGTCTGTCAAACTCAAGAATTTCCAGAAGAGATTGTAGTAGCAGTTACACCGCTACTACTTTTTGTCTGTTTACGCGGTGAATGCAGACAAGTCCACTTTTAACTATATTACCGGACATTTTTATGCATATAAAAAAAATAAATGAATAAATAAAATTTTCTAAACCGTCTAAAATGTGCACTGAACAGCCACAAAATGTCTTATACATTAAAACATAAACCTTTAGGTGTACCTCATTTCTGTAACGATTTTTTTTACGAATCTTCAACGAAAATTGTGTGAAGTGTTTGACACGAAGTCGAAAAAAAATTCTGTGGGAAAAATAAGGAAATTCTGAAAAAGTCTGGAGGAAATTTTTCATATTGCAGTATTATCTTCATTGCTTTACCGATTTTCTTCCAAAATTTCGTAAAAGAATCGAAGTGTGCACAGTTTATTTCATTTTAGAAAATTAGGTAGCTAATAGCCAGCCTGGTCCCTGTGTTTGGTCCCGCCAAGACTTTATGAAGCCTAGCAGCTGCAGGAGTAGATGGGATGTTCTCGCAGAAGGTCCTTAAGCTGCTACGCTTAAGTAGCTGTTAGACATGGCAAGTGCAAGTCCTTTTCAAAAGTCTGTCAAACTCAAGAATTTCCAGAAGAGATTGTAGCAGCAGTTACACCGCTACTACTTTTTGTCTGTTTACGCGGTGAATGCAGACAAGTCTACTTTTAACTATGTTACCGGACATTTTTATGCATATAACAAAATAAATGAATAAATAAAATCTTCTAAACCGTCTAAAATGTGCACTAAACAGTCACAAAATGTCTTATACATTGAAACATAAACCTTTAGGTGTATCTCATTTCTGTAACGATTTTTTTTACGGATCTTCAACGAAAATTGTGTGAAGTGCTTGACACGAAGTCGAAAAAAAAAAATCTGTGGGAAAAATAAAGAAAATTCTGAAAAAAGTCTGGAGGAAATTTTTCATATTGCAGTATTATCTTCATTGCTTTACGGATTTTCTTCCAAAATTTCGTAAAAGAATCGAAGTGTGCACAGTTTATTTCATTTTAGAAAATAGGGCAAAAATTCGGATGAGATCTTTACGAATTTTTAAAATTTTTCTACAATTCAGAATACTCTGAAAAAAGATTTGCAGGGTAATTATACGAACCAGGGGCGAACGCAGAAATTTTCTTCGGGGGGTTTTACATTTTTTTTTTTCATATAATCAATTCCATCAAATATGTCTATCTTTAAATATTTTTTTTTAATAATTCGAGTGCTTACATACAGTTGCCCACAAAATAATAGGAATGCAATATTTTGGCTATTTGTCTTTGGTTTATTTAATTTTTTTTTTTTATAAAAGTCCAGCAGGTTTTACAGCAAACACCATATAAGTTTACATTTCAAACTTTCTACCAAAATTATAAAAATTCTTTTTTTTCACCAAAATTTCGAATTTTTAATCAGAATCTTTAGAAAAAAATTGATATACTTGTCTGTAACTCATTTAATTCTAGTATAGCGAAGGGTAAGTTTCTAGTTGGTAAAAAATCTCGTTGATTTCTGATATTTTTTTCGGTTGAAGGTGTTTCACCTCTTTCCATACACAGTATTTTCGACAATTTTGTTTTATATAAGTACATACATAGAGGACACTGCCAGCAAAAACAAATGGCCAAAGATCAAAGGGATTTTTTAGCAGCTTAAAACTTGCACTTCATCAGATTAAAGTTAAATGGGCTACAAAACCTCATACCAAAATATTTTCTAAAGATTCTGATTAAAAAGTTTGAAATTTTGGTGAAATTTTCCAGAATTTGTATCATTTGATTGAAGTCTGAGCTTATTTGGTGTTTTTTGTATAACCAGCTGGACTTTTGTAGAAAGTTTGAAATTGTAGGAAATTATCATTAAATAAACAAAAGACAAATAGTAAAAACTGATCAAAATATCGCACTCCTATTGTTTTGTGGACCTCTGTAGAATATTACCTTTTACAAATTTTAACACATGATAATTGCAATTTTAAATTACGATTGGTCGAAGGCGGAAATTTAAAAGCAGCATCCGGTGCACACGGATTTTCAAAGAGTTCACAATTCTTGTTACAGCTTAGTTTACCGCGAGAAAAATTTTACACATCATTAAGTGGAACCTCCAAGAACGTGAATATCTAAATTAGGTCACAGGGAATGTAGAACTTGATTTGCGGGACGCAAAGGGTCGTGAAATCACCGATATCTTGAAAACAATTGTGGTAAACAATTTTTTAAACTTAGAGAAGAGACTATTTTTGGGCCTTAACCAAACTCCGCCTAATCGTTAGTATCTATTCATACATGTTAGTAAAATTCCAATAGGATTTTTCTCTATTTCATCATTATATACTGGAACTGTGGGATTCGGTGACTTACTCTAAAATCAGGTGCACTAAGGTCCTCAGCGTCAGAGCGTCTTAATTTTTTCGCTAGTTCATACAGGTCAGGTAGATTTTCGGCTGTCACTGTAGTTTGCGCAAATTCGGCAGCCAGACGGGCAGAATTTTTCGGTTTAAAAAATTTCGTTATTTTTACGGAATGCATTACGAACGTATTAAGCTCTTTTTGTTTTGGTGATTCACGGACATTGAAAATACACTTTTCTCCCAAATAGGTAAATTAATTTTATCTCAAAATATGGATCAGTAACCCGCGTTCACTTGAAACTCATGCAAAATGTTGTATAATGTATAAAATAATTTAGTTCTTAATTTATTAAATTTATATATATATTTTTTTAATTTATTAAGTTTATAGATTAATTTTAATTAAAATTCATAGAATAACATTAATTGATTTTTTTTTCATATTTCATTTTCATAATTCATATTTTTAAAATTTTTTTCTATATTTATATGTATGTATATGAATATAAATATATTTTTATTTATATATATATGTATATAAAAGTTTATTTTCATATATTAATAAATATAAATATTTCAGTATAAATATCTTATATAAAATATTTATTTATACATATAAATATATTATGAATTAATAGATATATAGAAATGAAGATATTTTTATGTATATTTAGTAATTAGTAGCCATACCTGCATGTATATTTAATAAATATTGTTTCTATAAATACCAAATATACTGATAACTACATATTAATATATCTTTTATTTAGGTGTTAATATTTATATATATTATATATGCACATAAATATTTAATTTATTAATATATTATATATATTCCGTTTCTAGATCTAATGTATATATAATATATTTTATTATATATATTCCTATTATAAATTGATTAATATTTGTATATAAATATTTAATTAATTAATAGGTATCTATGTATATTCTAATACAAAAACGGTATGATTCATAGATCTATAAACATTCTGTTATATTTATTAGTAGATAAGATAATCTGACGTTCAACATTTATATAGATGTATGTTAAGGCCAACCTTTTATGGTCATCTACTAATTAAGCTAACGTATTGATCTTTTAACTCTCGGAAATGGATATATTGGCATTTTTAATTATTTATTATTAATTTAAACTATATTAAAAAATTAATTTTTTTATACACTATATAATATTATAATATAATATTAAAAATTATATTTAGAATTTTAAAAATTATATTTAATAAAAAAAAACATATGTGTGCTGTGCACACCCGGTAGAAGTGAAACCTTCATAAAATCACCAGAATTTTATTGTAGTCTTCTGGTGTGTATTTTATTAAACTCTCGTGAATTAATTCAATAATTTTATTTACTGGTTGATTGGGAGAAATATAAATTGCCACAAATATAACTGTTCCCTCATGGTCCAAACTGCTTTCACAAGCAATTTAGAAAATACATTTATTCCAGTTTTTGTGCATTGAGTTCTATTTGTGGTGAACTATACGAGCTCCATCATTTGTGTTATGATTTGTTACAGGAGCTGCTCTCGTGATTAGGCTTTTAAATTGAATTACTATATCAATATTAGGAATGTCTAAAGCTTTCTCATTATCTACCCACGCCTCTAAAAGATTAGAAAATTCGACGATGATGCTATTCTGTCTAATTGAAGATCCTGTACGTGAACGCGTAAACTTTAGCAATTGAAGATAAACAGTGTCAACCTTGCATTATAAAATCATATAATAATTTTTCAATTGTTTCAATTCGATTCAGATGCAACCTTTGAAATTCAGCATGCAACTCAGTTGTGGATACTGTTGCTCTCCGACTGTTCTGGTTTTATGATGTGTCTAAAGTTGTGTATTATTTAATGTTTTACCCCATTAAATGTTCCAAGTTAACATCACTGTCCTTTATATGAAGTACTCTGTTAATTTCTCCCTTTCTAATCTGTTGCAATAAATCAGTTTCGTGCTATCAACCAAGTAGTTGGCTTGTGTTTGCATTGTCTCGGTGTAATCAACTTGTAAATATCGGCAACATTTTCTGGTAATTCGAGCCCGATTGGCTTTGAACCACTTGAAACAAAAATATGGAAAAAAGAGACATCCCAACCTACCGAAAAGGTCGTGTACGGACAAAACTAAAATTAAGAGCTCTATTGTGTATAGCCTGAACAGTTATCCTCAGTCTGCCGCTTACCTCAATTCACTCTTAATTCGCCTCCCGCAAAAAATAGTACATAAAAAATAAAGCACTCAAAAGGCAAACCAAAAAAACTCAAAAGCTATTCCTATTTATCCGACATGACATACGAAAGTAAAAGCCGTTGTTACTGTGAACGATAATTTGAGAAACAACAATTCGTCTTGTAGTATATAATCAAGTGGTCGAAAAGAAGCGCAGCCTAACTGTTGTCGCAGAGCGCTCTCATATAATTTATCTGTCAAATGGCGTTTCATTCGTTGAGCTGAACGGACGTGCATAAATTTCGCTCTTGCTTTTGTTGGCTATCGTTGTGTTAAATAAGTTGTTTTTATCGTGCTTTTGCACACTCGTGGAGTTGGTAAAAGCTTGCTAATATAATTCGCGTGCCGCTGATTGTATGGTCTGTGTTATCTTCTTAAAATAATAAATTAAAAACAATACAAAAACTGCAAAATCTTAAAATTTTAACAATGGAAAATGTCGCCTACTAGTGTTGCTTCATCCCAAAAGCGTCGTTTGAGCAAAGGCTCTCCGGCTGCTAAAGCCGTTAAACTGGATGAAGACGTTACCCTCACCGCTGTCTTTGCTAAACTAAAAGAAATGGAGGGGAAATTCCAGCAGCTAACCGACCGTCTTACAGGCTAACCTAATATTCACGCACGCCGCCAATTTATTGTCAAAAATTTCTCATGCACATGCAACTTGTATGAGATCAACCGAAATTGAACGGCGTGCGTATGAAGCTAACTCAATTTCCAATTTTTGTTCTGCGTGACATTTTGATTTGACGTTTCGCTCAATGAAATCAAATGCAAACGCATGCAAGTCAATTTCGGGTGACGCAAAAAAACAAATTCGACGGCATGCGTACCAAAACGCAAGCCGCGAATATTAGGTTAGCCTGTTATGTCAGTAGTCGAGAGTGGCTCTCAGAAGCTGATTGAACTGGAACAAAATTTAACAAAACGTATCGATGAGGAGATTGCTGCGCTGTCTAACAAAGTGGCTGAGAAGACTGCACGCATTGCTTCATTGGAGGCGAATATGAAAAAAGCAGAGTCGGATATTGAGAGCTTGCAATTACAACTAGCAAGTGCGCTACAAAACAAACCCGCTCCGGACCTCGTTTCTGATGCTGTTACGTTTGGGATACCGTTTACAAAATGGGAGAATCTGAAGAGTATATACAACCAAGTTTGTGTCTCAATCAATGGTCGGCACGCCATAGTACAATTGTACAAGCTCTCATCACACGCATTTGTTACGCTCTTTCGTTTAGTCGTCGCAGAGCAAGCAACGAATCAACATCGTGTTTGGCTTTTGCGCTTTGTTTCTTGAATGCAAAAATGCCTTGAGAGAAATATTACATGCTTGAAAATGCTTTTGGTGACATGCAATGCCTTTTGTGTTACAGGTCATTTAAAAAATAAAGAATATGCTATTCAAAGACATTTTGATTCTTTTCATAAGGAAATATTTTGATGAAGAAGAAACACAACGATTTTTTATTGAAAAAAAGTTAATTTTTTTCCCAAGGAATTAAAGGGTGGTTGTTAAAGGGAATATATATGAGATTAAAAGACATTTTTAATCATTTCATAATGATATGGAAAATTTTGATGAACATGAATTTCAATTTTTTTATTTAAATTTTCAATATTTGGCGTTGATGAATTCAAATGAATTTTTAAATTTTTTATTTGAGTTTTACTTCAATATTTTCTTAACTCAAAAAACTATAAACTCGAGAAAACCAGTTTTAAAGTTTTGAATTTACATATACTCCCGAGGGAAAAATTAATACATATTCAGCTTTGTCATGAGATTCATTTTCTCCAAGCCGGTTCACTTTTCACTTTTTGTTTCCGTGAATTTACTATGCGCGGATGAACATTTTTCGGGTAAATTTTTTTTCGGGCTAAAGTCAGGATAAGGTTGATTTTGTTCTAGTGAGCTACTAGTAATCCATAAAATTTTTACACATCATAAGAAAGAGCTAATGTACATTCTTGCATACTTAACCCGATTTTTGCTTTATTGGGATTATGATACTTTTATAGTAAATGAGCGATGCACATATATGTACATATGTATGTGTTAAATATACGTATTTATGTGTTTTTATTGAAGACCGATAAGTTAAAAATTTTGTTTCACTTCTCGTAATTTCCTACTGGGTTGCTCATGCGAAGCAGTTCTCTTGTGCTTACCAACACAAACACAGTTTAACTTTTGCCGACCACTGGTCACAATCGACTTTCTATCTCCTCAAATTCGCGATATATTTCGAACGAAGCCCTCCTCTACCAGCCGCAACAGCGCTACTGTGATAACATTTCACTCACCGCTTGATCGTAAACGCACTCTACGTGCCTTTAGCGAGTACCGTTCATGAGTTAAATCCGCGGTCCACCTTATGCCTATTGGTTTTGATGGTACATTCCATATTTTTGAGAGTCTCACTCCAGAGAATCGGCGCATACTGCAAGAGGCCATTAGAATGCGAAGAGAAGGTAAACTCTCGTCTGTACGCACAGTCCGTGGCTATGTACATGTTCAGAAAGAGAAGGTGAAAAATAATTTGGCGACAAAGATTATGTGTAAAGGGGACTTGGCGTAGTTTCACTAGTTGTTATTGTTATTATTTTTCAACCACGTATATTTTGTTAATATTTTTAAGATAGCGCACCTCTTCTTATGCTGTTTGTTTTTGTCTAACTTCGCTGTCTGTTATTGTTGTCTTAAAGTTGCTTACTTTATTTCCACTATGAACGTAAACAACAGCGAATCGACTAGCGTTGATGACTGTAGTCTTGCTATGTTAAATGTGTTATGCCGACGCCAGAGCGGATTTAATATAGTGCACTTTAATGCGCGCAGCCTAAATCCTGAAAAAATGGATGTGGTTAGAAATACTTTTGAATTTTCATCCGTAGACATAATCTGCGTTTCTGAGACCTGGTTCAAAACTGATATTAGTGACTCCCACTATGATATTAAAAATTATAAACTTTTCCGATCTGACAGAAATGGAAAAAAGGGTGGGGGGTAGCGATATATTGTAAAAAATACTTGAATACGAAGCTGATTTCTCAATCAATCGATGGTAATACTGAATACTTGCTTGTTGAGCTGTCTAACTCTGTATGTAAAGTACTTTTGTCATGTGTTTACAATCCTAATAAATGTTGTAGCGGTTGTGATTATTTTAATGTTCTGTCCCCTCTAGCTGTTGATTATGAAAATATTATTGTCTGTGGAGACTTCAATCTTAATTTGCTTAGCCAAGATTCCTACAGTTCTCGATTACGAGATGTCGTCGCTACTGTTGGATTGTCGTTTGTTAATACATCTATACCTACAAGGTATGGAAATAACTGTTGTCCAAGTCTGCTTGATTATTTTATTGTGTCTGGCCCTCAAAGTGTGCTAAAATTGGATCAGCTGTCCTTTATATCAGACCATGATCTCATTTTCTGTTCTTTTGATTTGCATCTTAATTCTGAACGTATTAACTTAGTAGCCATATCTCATTTGACTACCGTTTTCTAAACGTTGATAATCTCTTAACTGACCTCTCACACATTAATTGGTCTAAGTGCTGGGGACTTTGCGCAGTGAATGAGAAGCTTCCCTTTTTGAATGACAACGTTCTGAGTGCTCTTAGAGCTCATGTCCCGCTACGCACTTTTGAGAACAGATCCTCATCGTGCCCTTGGTTCAACTCTGCGGTCCAAACTATGATCAGAAAGCGTAATAAGGCTTATTCACGGTGGAAAAAGAACCGTTCAGATGCAAATTGGTCTGCATTTAAGGCAGTTAGGTATGAAGCCACTTCAGTAATTAAACGTGAAAAGCGCAGGTTCTTTGGAAAAAAGTTGGATCCCTCACTCCCCAATAATGTCCTGTGGCGAAACCTAAAAAAATCTCCGAGTACATGTCAGTAACAGCACTAGCTGCCTATTCGAGTCTGAAACTCTAAATAGCTTCTTTGTGAGCCGTGCGTCTTCCCCTTGCTTACTCGCCCCAAACATTTCATTTTCGTGTCCTCGTCCTTCTGTTGGTCAAATGCTTGACTTTAGTGCTGTGTCTGAGTGTGATGTAGTAAGATGTATCGATAAAATACGGTCCAATGCAATAGGCGAAGACGGCATTCCAATACGATTTATTAAAATAATTTTACCGCTTATTTTACCTACCTTGACTCATATTGTCAATCATTGCTTCACCACCTCTTGTTTCCCTGACGCATGGAAGGTTGCAACTGTGATTCCGGTAGCTAAAAATAAATTTGCATGTAGTCCTCGTGATTTTCGTCCTATTAGTATGTTGCCTATCTTGTCTAAAGTACTTGAGTATTTTATATCTGAACAAATAGAGGTCCATCTAGACAAATTTAGGTTATTGTCCCCGTTCCAGTCCGGATTTAGAGCTAGACACAGTTGTTCCACGGCTATGATTCAAATACTTGACGACATTTGGACATCCTTTGATAAAAACCACCTGACACTATTATGCCTTTTGGATTTCTCCAAAGCTTTCGACTCAGTTAGCCATGAACTACTATGCCTCAAACTCAAAAACTATTCTGGGTTTAGTGACTTTGCCGTGCAGTTAATGAAGAGCTATCTGTCCGACCGAACCCAGAGAGTAAAAGTTGGTGCTGAAGTATCTAAACTAAAACCACTATTAACGGGTGTACCCCAAGGCTCTACTTTAGGGCTATTGATATTAGTTTGTTTATTATTGACATCTTCAGTACTTGCCAATATGCAAAAATGCATGCTTACGCGGACGATATACAGATTTATTTGTCAGGAACTTTTGAAGACATGGCTAACTTGTGCGCGAATTTCAATAGAGAATTAATGTCTATATCGTCTTGGTCTTCGAAAAATGGTCTTTGTCTCAACTGTGATAAATCCTTTGTGTTGCCTGTATGTAAAAGAAATATTAAATTTGCATTATTCCGTCCTTGTACATTGGTGATAAGTCTCTTAAATTTGTTTCTAAAGTGACTAATCTTGGTTTTGTTATAAACACTAACCTAACATGCACTGATCATGTTAACTCTGTCGTAGGCAAATACTATTATACTTTAAGAAATTTAAGAATGTCTGCAACTTTTACATCATTAGTCGTTAGACATAAACTGGCCATTCAATTAATATTGCCAATTATCTGCTATTCTGAGCTAGTCTACAGCAGCCTAGATTCTCAATCTTCCCATAAAATTGATGTAGTATTCAATCATGTTACTCGATATGTTTTTGGGCTATCGAAATTTGAGCGAATATCCGATTGGAAATCACGACTGTTGGGCTGCAGTATCTCTGAATACCTAAGAGCAAGAAATTGTATTTTTTTATTTCGCCTAATGATGGATAAAGATCCTAGATATCTATACGAAAAATTATCCTTCTCAAAGTCTTCACGCCTTACTGACCTGATTATACCTAGGTACAATTATCTAGCATCTGCAAGACTATTTTCCGTCAATGCTATTCGCACCTGGAACTCGGTTCCAGGACATATTCGCAACAGTCTAAATAAAAGCAACTTTAGGAGTGTTTTGTACTCGTATTTTCGTTAACTTATTAACTCATTATCAGCTGAGGTTCGCTATCTATATAAATTGTAAATGTGTATGTTTTTAGATATAGGCTAATTGAAAATTATATGTCGTTCTTTTTCTTTTTAATATTTATTTATTTATTGACTTTTTTTATACTTATTTTTTTTTCTTCCTCTCTTGGTTTTATATAGATTAGTAAGTTTTGCCGAGTGCTTTTTTTCAGGCTTTGTTTGACATGATGTACTATGCACTTTTTACTAAAAAAGATCTTTGGGATCTTATTGTACTAATTTTCTTTATAATAATAAATGAAATGAAAATTGATCCCTAAAAAAAAAGGCTTTGGGCGAAAATTCACATACTAAACAAAACCAAACGCAAATTAATGGAGGTCACAAATCGTAGGCGCGGGCAAATAAAAGGTTCTTTCACAAAATATAGAAGTTATGTTTTAGCAGCAAATGAGTCTACATGTTATGAGGCGCTGAAGATCCGATGTGACCGGCTTGACTCCTTATGGGAAGAATTTGTAGATGTCGACAACAAAATCGCATCGCATGATGATCAAGTGTCGGAATATTCTTCGCAGGAAGATGTCTATCTGGACCTCAAAGAACGCTTTCTCGTATTGCTAGCCACTCGCTCCACCCCACCAGCACTCACCTCAAGTACTGGAGTGGAAGATTTAAATAGAACCCTCAAGCGATTTACAGAAACTCAGCGCTGTATGCTTAACCAAGCTCGCAGCTGCGATACGCGTTTACCAAAGTTGGACACTCCTACCTTCCATGGGGAGTACTGCAAGTGGCCAACTTTTAAAGATCTGTTTTTAAACACTGTACACAACGTAAATACACTATCTAAATCTCGAAAGTTCCAGTACCTGCAAATGTATCTGAAAGGCGACGCTGAAACGGTGAGTTCGGGTATTGTTTGCTCAAATGAAGCATACGACAGAGCTTGGAGCAAGCTATGCGATAGGTATGACAAGCAAAAACCCATAATCATCCCCTACATAAAATCGTTTTTCGAGCTCAAAAGCGTAGTTGAGCCGTCAGCTGTGGCAATCCGCACGCTAGCTGATAACACACGGCTGAAATCGTTAGGAGCAGATGCAGAAAGCCGAGATCCCTGGATAATATTCATGTTATTAAAAAAGTTGGATGATGACACAAAATGGTAATGGGCAGAAAGCGACAAAGGGTCCAACGATCACCCAAAAATGGAAGAATTTATAGAATTTTTAAACAAAAGATGGTCAGCTCTTGAGTGCATGAAATCGTATAAGAGCGGCGCTTCCACTTCTCTTCGTGCTCGCTGTTTTATGGCGACAGATTCTAATCACATACCTGCTACGTGCGCCAGCTGTGACGGTGCGCATAATTTTTACAAGTGTCCTAAATTCAAAACGCTGGGTGTAACTCAAAAGCGAGAATTCGTGAAGGATCATAACTTGTGCTACAATTGCCTCTCCGGGGAGCACAAAGTCAGCAATTGCACATCTAAGCAAAAATGCTACCTGTGTGGACGACAACATCATTCATGCCTTCACATAGATGCCCCTTGTATAAGTGAAGCATCAAACAGTTAGCCTCCCTTATCCACATTTTTAATACAAAGCAATATCCCAAGCAGCACACTGGTATATAACTTGGTGTAAATTTGTGAGTTTTGGTACAATTAATCAGATTTATACCAAAATTTGTAAATGTACACCAAGTCATACACCAGTGTGCTACTTGAGATGGTGAATCAATTGCGCTTCCTACAGCGGTTGTAAAAGCTTCAAATACCAATACTACCGGAGCGACGGTCTACAAGGTGCTGATGGACTCAGCACCAATAGGAGCATTTGTGTCTGAAGATCTAGTAAAACGGTTGCGGCTCTCGCGTAGAAACGGGCGCAGCAAGGTTGGTGGAATCGGAAGAGCAAAATCAGTTAGTACAAGAGGTATCGTCTCACTGCAGCTCACATCACGGTTCGACAGCAACGTGTCAGTCAACATTGATGCTTTTATTCTGAATCGCATTTCACACCAAGATAATTCAGATCCGGTCAATACGTCCCATTGCGGTTTTCCACTAAACCTGAAAATGGCAGATGACGGTTCGCTTATCTCTCAGCCAATAGATGTTCTCATTGGCTCACAACATTTCTTCGACTTTCTTACTGATGGAAAATATACCAGCAAAACAGGATTTCCAACCAACCAAAATACTAGGGGTATTCTCGAAGTCTTGCACGATGCACGGATTGCACGAAATGCAAAAATACTATTCCAAATTTCGAAGAGTACGAGAACACCCCATTGCAAAGTGGTAGCATGCATGGGGAGCAAGCAGCGAAATTATGTATCAAATACAATAACAAGAGACAGCAAAAAAAAATTAAGTGAGCGAGATGAGAGGAATGAGAGAAATATGTAGCAATTCCAACAACAAAACAACTAGCACAGGGTCGCTATTATCTTGCTATGCTATTTTGCAAAATATATACATGGGTTTCGACGTTGCATATTTTGCAGCGATAGGAAATGTTGTTTCCCATGAATTTTCTTGTTGTGTGTTTGCAATTTATGCAATCCGTACAATCCGTGCTACGTGCAATGGCTTTGCAAGATTTGGAGAATACCCCTACTATATTTGGTTATGTACTTACTGGCAAAGTGCATAACGGCGGGGAAGATATCTGTGCATACTCTGTTACTGCCTCAACTAACGACTTCAAAGTGGATCAAGCATTACGTCGCTTTTGGGAAACAGAGAATGAGCCGCAAGTGTTGAGAAAACTTTATACTCCGGAAGAACAGTTTTGCGAAACTCATTTCCAAAAAACGCATGGCTACGATGATGCTGGTCGGTATATTGTAAAACTCCTTTTCCGAGATGATTCACCGCGCCTAGATGACTCTTACGCTTCGGCTCGCAAGCGATTTGCAAGTCTTGAAAGGCGCTTTGAACGTGATGAATCTCTTTTCAATCAATATAAGGCCTTCATGGAGGAATACATTACATTGGAACATATGGAAAAAATCCCTGCCTCAGAGGTCAACAAGAGCTGCGAAAAGGTTTTCTACCTACCGCACCATCCAGTTTTAAAGCCAGATAGCAGATCAACTAAATGCAGAGTGGTATTCAATGGATCCGCCAAATCAGCATCAGGTGCAGCTCTGAACGATTTACTTGCAGTCGGCCCTACAATCCAGCGTGATTTAACATCGTTATTGCTGAACTTCAGACGATATCGTATCGGCCTCTGTGGCGAAATAGCGCTGCTCAACCAATATCACACTATAGACTCCGCACTGCCACCTGTGGTACAGCTACCGCACCATTCCTTGCCAAACGCTGCCTCTACGCTACGGGCGAAGAAGCTGACAAGCCTCACACAGGTTTTATTATCAAAAATTACTTTTATGTTGACGATCTCATTGCAGGCGCAAACAGCGTAGAAGAACCCATCGTCTTAAAAGCAGATATCACCAAGACGCTTTCTAGTAGGGGTTTCCCGCTCTCAAAATGGGTTTCAAATGATCAAATGATGTGGACATTTCTGAAATTGATACCGAGAGCAGTCTGAAGATTCTGGGCCTGCATTGACAACCAATAAAGGACAGTTTTACCTTCGAAGTCGCGCCAGTCGTGAATGCCTGCATCAAAAGAGTTATCCTATCCGAGTCGTCTAAAATCTACGACCCACTTGGCTTTCTGTCACCTTGTACAGTGTTACTAAAAACCATGTTTCAGCAACTCTGTTTACACGATATTCAATGGGACGAAGATATTACCGTTTTGTTATCACAGAGCTGGCTTACATTTCGGCAGAACTATGCTTGCTTAAACTCGCTCCGAATACCGCGATGGGTGCACACTAGCCCCAGAGATAAGTTCCAGCTTTGTGGTTTCTCAGATGTTTCACAGATGGCCTATGCAGCTGCAGTATACTGCCGCATTCCAATAGCGGAGGGCGCCAAGGTGTTCCTGCTCACTGCCAAAACAAAGGTTGCTCCACTGAAGCAGATGTCTCTTCCAAGATTAGAACTGGCGGGCGCGTTGTTACTTGCAAAACTTTTCAAGGCGCAATGGAGCTCGGCGATGTTGAATGCATAGCTTGGACAGACTCGATGATTGTACTCGGCTGGCTATCTTAACATCCATGGCGCTGGAGAACATATGTTGCGAAAAGGGTTGCCGAAATCATCGAATCCTTCCCTCCCCCATCATGGCAACACGTCGTATCAGCAGACAATCCAGCAGATGTGGCTTCTCGTGGCCTGGAGCCAGAAAAGCTCTTAAATTCCAATATTTAGTCGCACGGACCCATTTGGCTTGCTCAGCCAGAGCAAACCTGGCCGTTCCATTCACAATGCACCTGATATTAATAGCCAAGTTGCGGCTGAGAAACGAAAAAATACTTGCTTCGCTTTCCTGACCACTGAGCATATTGATGTCATCAATTTACTTTTTAATCGTTTCTCGACACTAAACAAGGTACTTTTTACAATTTCGGCGTGGAATCGTGTTGTCCAAAGAAGGCGCGAGAGCAACACTACATTTCCAACAAGCTATACTGCAGTAGAAATTTATAAGGCTCTCATGCATAGCGTGCGGTGGTCTCAAGCGCAATAGTATTCCGCAGAGATACAACAACTATCAAGGCACAAACATCATAATAAGTCAATAAGATTCCGAAGTTTCCGCGTGGTAATGTTTATTGAAGTTTTCAGGTCTCTATCCTAGCCGGAAGTAAGCGAGATCATCTTTACATATCACAAACCATGATGCAATAATACAAGGTGGTATCAGTTGTGACAGATCGATTGGACACTGCCTTAGCTCAGTAGAATGAGAAGAAAAACGGGAAGAAATGAATCCCCATATGGGGGAAAAATATAAAATTTCACATTTTCTCTTAAACAAAATTTGCTTTTTTATAGTGTATTCGTTATAAAATGAAATAAAATAAGATAAAATACCTTTTTAAGAAAACAAAGTGTGTATACTGAGAAAAAATAAAAAAACGTTCAACTATATTAATGGGCAAAGAATACTTAAAGAAGTAACAATGTTTCACGTAAGGCAGTCAATATGGCGGAATTAGAGCGAGAAGTTGCCAACTGATAACACCTTGTATTATTGCATCATGATCACAAACCTACTGTGACGAATACTGCGGCAACGCAAAGCGAACAACGAGAAATAGGCAGAATGTTCGAGGAATGACGTAGAATGTTCCACAAAGAGAAACGTCAAGTTGGATGAACACTGCGAACAGCGAGAGAAAGCGAATGAGCGATAAATTTCAGAACGTTCTAGAGTTGCCATAAGTACGAGCGCATGTATATAAGGGCGCCGCCACAGCGAAGTGAGTCAGTTACAAGTCAGCAAGCTACAAGTAAAGTGAGCGGAGAAGTGAGTTGCGAATAAGCAAGCTATAAGTTTAATTGTGTTAACAAGTAGTAAAGCGTTGTTATTGCTTTAACAAGTATTGTAATGTGTTTTTACTGTATTAGCAGGTATTGTAAATTGTTTGTTGTACAATAAAGTTAATTGTACAACAATTTGGTCATCGTTAGCATTTATTTAACAATCCAGCGATACGAGCCCGAGTATATTTGGGAAATCCCTCAAGGTTTTAGGTTTTGGTCCCATACAAGCTGTATGTGCATGAGAAATTTTTGACAGTAAATTGGCGGCGTGCGTTAACATTAGGTTAGCCTGTAAGAGCGAAATACACAACACAAGCGGCTTGACAAACCAAGCGAAATTTCCCTTTGCTTCAAGCCATTTGTGCTGTCTATGGGGTGTTTGAAGGTTTGACAAACCGCTTGAGGGAAATTTGAGCAAAAATCAAATTTTTTTGATTTTCTGGCCGCCATGTTGACGTTTGATCAAACCGCTTGCGATGTGGATGGTAAAATCGCCTCAATTGCAACTGAAATTTCACCAAGTGAAGACGTAAGGGAGAATAATGGTAGAAAACTAAAATGTTTTACATTGTTAACCGAAAGAAAACTAAAGTTCTGTGCTTGAACGACTCATGTTTGCATGGTCTATGGCAAAATGGGAAAAGTATGTTTGACAAGCCGCTTGTGTGCTGTATTTCGCTCTTAACACTACTCACGGTGCAGCGAACAAAGGTGGCGCCGTCAGTGGTACCGCTACTTTGGTTTTGCCGATTTTGACAGTTGTGGTAACTTGTAATCAGCGAAAGAGAAATTTGAATATAAGTGAAAAATCAGTTTAAATTGTGTTAATTTGCCATTTGTGAGTGATTTTTGAGTTGAAGACTGCGTAAAAACTAATAAAATGAAGTGCTGTGTGTTAAATTGCGACAGTGGTCAAGATGCAAGATGCGTAGATGCAAATGTAGCACTGGGACGAATCGCTGCATTTTGTGTACATGGGGCACGGCAAAACCGTTCCCGAAATTTTTCTTTATTATTATATTAACAGCATTTTCTCACAATGATTTTGCTTCTGCCCCAAGCAGGCTCCATTAGCAAGTTAACTAATCAATCCCGCTGAGATACTGCCGCAGTTTTCTGTAGCAGCCTTAATTGCAAAGCAATGAAGTGCACTAAAACGTTTGCTGAAGCAGCCTCAATTGCAACGCAATGGAGTGCACTAAAATGTTCACTGTTCTCTAATAGATTAGGTGAAAAATGCAATATTTTCACATTTAGCAAAATTAAAACACGTTTTTCGCTGTAAAGTGAACTGCTTTGGCAGTTTCAACTCGTTCTTCTTTTCGCTCTATTCTTTGTTTACTTGTGGTACACAAATGTCAACGCCCAGGACGGCGCAATCTTGTATTCTATCATTCTTGAACACTACTTATAGCTGATGTGTTAATAATTTCTTGTAATATAATACTACTGTGTTAATATCTTTGATGTAACATAATTCATAAACCTACTTATAGTTGATGTGTTAATAATTTCTTTTAATATAATACAACTGTGTTAATATCTTTGATGTAACAAAATTCGTTAGTGTAATACTAAAGGCCTATTCAGACTAGAGTGTATACCTTATTGCTTGTACACATTGTTTATTACATGCTATTTTTTTTTAATCATCAAAACCATACAGTATGATAGTGCTGCTGTGAAGAAAATGTCGGTTGGTTTTTATTCTGACCTGTTAAAAGCTCAGTGTCTGACGCCGTTGTCAATTCACTATCATGTCTTATTTCACTACGCATGTTATCTGACAAAGTGGAAGGGACAATTGGTTCTGGCTCGTTATTTAGTTCAAGCTGTGGTGAAGATGGTAACAAATCATCGAGTTTCCTGTAATTAAATTCGTTTAGTTTTTCTAATGACATTTCAGTATTATCTTTTATATTATTTTTGCTTTTGGCTATCAATCTTCGATTACGTCTAAAATATATATTGTTATTATCTTTAACTATATACGATCTTCCATTTTTTTTCTCCATAATTTGACCATAATGCCATTCTTTCCCGTTTTTCTTAAAAATTACCCTATCTCCTATTAGTAATTCCGGTAATGTTTTTGAATTGCGATCAAAGTAATATTTTTGTTTTTCCTTTTTTCTTTTAATTCTTTCCTGTACGTCTGATTCGTCAACTGAATTCCTGAACAAAAGTAGTTATGCTGTTGGGAGCTTTGTTTTTACTAATCTGCCGAAAAATAATTGTGTCGGAGCAAGGTGCATGTCTGCGACTGGGGAATTGTTATATTCCAGGAGATGATATTGAAAGTTATCTTTTTCATTCGCCTCACGGCAGCGTTTCAGCAGATTTTTCACAATCGCTACTCCTTTTTCAGCCAATCCGTTGCTTTGGGGGTATCTAAGACTTGAAAACTTAACTACAATATTCGCATCACTTAAAAGATTTTCTATTTCTACCGAATTAAAATGGTTGTTGTCGCACCGTATCATTGTTGGATAACCGACCCTCGTAAATATTTGTTTCAGTGTATCAGTCACGCAGCTGGCAGTTTTATTTGCCAGCTTTTCTGCTAGCACAAAGTTCGAGTATGCATCAATCAGGGAAATGTAATATCTACCCGCATATTCAAAAATATCAATCCCCACTGTTTGAAAAGGATACATAGGGGCGTCGTCTTGCCTCAACGGCTCTTTTGCATTATTGCGTCTGAAAGTTTCACACACAACACACCCCGTAATTAAGTCTTTTATCTGTTTACCCATGTTCGGCCAAAAATACAAAGATCTGGCTTTTGCCAGTGTCTTTTCTATTCCGAGATGTGGCCTGTGTAGCCTCTTGCAAACTTGTGGTTGTAACGCCGTGGGAACTACTAATCTATGGTTCTTGAACAACATGTTATTTTCAAAGTGTATTTCTGACTTGTAGTTCTTGTTAGTTCATTCAACTGTTGATATTTTGTTGTGCAAATAGACACAACTTTTTGTACTCTTCATCTTCTTCTATATGCTTGCAATATATGTCGTAATTGTACTTTGACATACAAACTTTTCTCGTCAGGGTGTGAATAACTCCCTTTAGTTCGTCAATATCAGCAGTCTCACATAGGGCTGCCCTAGAGAGACAGTCAGCAACCAACATTTGCTTACCTCATCGATTTCTTTCTTCAAAAGTGATTCTAGCGGTTTGTGATCACTTTGTACTAAAAATAAACTATAGCCTCCTTCTCTATTTGTGCCCACTTCTGTTCTGCCTTACTCAGCGTTCGAGAAGCATAGGCCACAGGGTGACCTTCTTGGAGTAACACACAACCTAGACCATCTTTTGAAGCGTCCGTTTGAATAACAATAGGCTTTTTCTTGTCGTAAATAGCTAACACAGGCCCAGATGTAATAATACTGATGAGTTTCTGAAACTCAAATTCATGAGCATCCGTCCACTGAAACCGGACATCGTTATGTGTTAATTCACGTAACTTTTTCGATTGTTTTGATAAGTTAGGGATATATGCTGCTAAAAACTTAAGCATACCTAAAAATCGCATGACATCGCTTTTATTCTCTGGTTTCTTAAGTCCGCGAATTGCCTCGCAATTTTTACTATGCGGTTTGATGGTATCTTTTGAAACTATACGGCCCATGAATTTCATTTCCGTTTGGCGATATTGAATTTTATGCCTTTTTCAACTGCTCGTGCAATAACTTTTGCGAGCGTTTCGTCATGCCGTTCTAAGTTCTCTGCCACAATGGCCATGTCATCAAAATAAATTATGACCCCTGGAATATCGCCGAAATGTTTGACCATTTCTCTTTGAAACATTTCGGGTGCGCAATTTAACCCAAAGGGCACGCGATTGAATTTATAACGGCCAAACCATGTCATACATGTCGTTAAGTTCGAACTTGGCTCGTCCAATTCCATTTGCCAAAACCCACTGCTAAGATCGAGTACAGTAAATATACACTTGTTAGCTAATTGACTGGCAACGTCATCGAAGGTCGGAATCAGAAAATGTTCACGTTTTATGCACTTATTTAATGCTTTTGGATCCAGGCAAACTCGAATATCGTTTTTCTTTTCCACCAGCTGTACATTATGCACCCAGTCCGTAGGATAATTGACGGGCGATATAATTTTATTGCCCACCATCTCTTCAATCTTACATCTGAAACGCTCTAACAAACTCAATGGAATTCTCTTTTTATAGTGCAAACAAGGAGTAGCCCCATCTTTCAATGGTATTGAAACAGTCCCTGGAAATTTACCTAAACCACTAAAGACAGTAATGTTTTGCTTAATGAAGTCATCCCTATTTTTTTGGTAAAGGTGTCATTCTAACATTTATTGTATTAATATGGATACGTTTTATTATCTGAAAGTTTACACTAGTTTCTAACCCTAGAATTGGAACATGTGTGTCGTCCACAACAACAAATTCTGCCGTTTGTTCTGTATTGAAATCAGGATCAATGTAATTCAGTATTACTGTACCAATAATGTTAATTTTTTTGCCACTGTAATCATATATTGGATAGTCATCAAATTTATTGTTAACTTTAATTTTAAGTTTAGAAAGGTAATTGATAGGAATGCAATTCACATCGGATCCGGAGTCTATTTTAAATGTAATCGGGATATTCTGTATGTAGTATTTCTTAGTCCACTTGCTTCTTACTAGTTCGTTATTATTCGTATTTATTCTATAAATATGAGTATAATCTACTGATCCACTTATTGATTCTATTTTACAGTTAGGTTTACCTTCTTCGTTCCAGTTATAATAATCTCCCACTGAGTGCACCTGTCCATGTTGTTTGTTGTACGATCCTGGGTTTGTCTTCTGTCCGCTGCTTGATGTCTGCTGTCCGCTGCTTGATGTCTTCTTATCCGGGACTTGTGATGCTTGCTGGCTTTTTTTACCACGACACATTTTAACAAAATGGCCCTTTTTCTCACAGCCTCTGCATACTATGTCTTTGGCTTTGCACACATTTAGATGTCCGAGCGAAAATTGTTGCCCACAGTTGTAGCAAAAACGAGTGACTGCATTGACGGATCTTGGAGTTCCTTGGTCCAAAAGGGTTTTGTTGGCATTTGCCGCTTCGTACACCTTGCATTTTTGAATTATATGAGACAGCGGCTCATCCTCTCCGTCAAGCAATTTAAGCTGCAGTGTTTTGTCGTATATACCCAAAATAATTCGGTCCCGTAACATGCGGTCATTATAGGATTTGCCACAGCTACAGTTGAATTCGCAATAGCGAATTTGGGTACGCAACTCTGTTTCAAGTTCAGAAAACGCTTGTTTTTCTTTTTGGGTAATCGTGTTGCATTTGAACGATTCCATAGCCACGTTTTTTTTTTTAATACAGTACTCGTCAAAGGCGTTGAGCACGTGCGCTATCGAACGTGTACTCTCACCGCCAGTACCATCACGGTCAGTATCCGCGGATCTACCCATAGCAAGCACCTGCTCTGTTGACCCATCATTTGGGAACAGGGTGTTGTAAATTTCAACTGCCTTCAGTCCCACCAGCCATAGGAATGTAGCAATTTTGACATCCTCCCTTTCTTTTAGTTTTCCGTTTGATTTCAAGTACATGCAAAATGTGCTCTTCCATGTTGGCCAGTCTTTTGCCAGATTACTGCAATCCAGCTCGGGAGGCAGCCTATTCTCAGCCATAGTTATAATCAAAGGTCCGATTCTGACACCAAGTAATAAGTCAATAAGATTCCGTAGCTTCCGCGTGGTAATGTTTATTGAAGTTTTCAGGTCTCTATCCTAGTCGGAAGTGAGCGAGATCATCTTTACATATCACAAACCCATGATGCAATAATACAAGGTGGTATCAGTTGTGACAGCTCGATTTGACACTACCTTAGCTCAGTAGAATGAGAAGAAAAACGGGAAGAAATGAATCCCCATATGGGGGAAAAATATAAAATTTCACATTTTCTCCTTAACAAAATTTGCTTTTTTATAGTATATTCGTTATGAAATGAAATAAAATAAGGTAAAATACCTTTTTAAGAAAACAAAGTGTGTATACTGAGAAAAAATAAAAAGCATTCAACTATATTAATGGGCAAAGAATAGTGGAAGAAGTAACACTGTTTCACGTAAGGTAGTCAATATGGCGGAATTAGAGGGAGAAGTTGCCAACTGGCAACACCTTGTATTATTGCATCATGTCACAAACCTACTTATAGTTGATGTGTTAATAATTTCTTGTAATATAATACTACTGTGTTAATATCTTTGATGTAACATAATTCATAAACCTACTTATAGTTGATGTGTTAATAATTTCTTGTAATATAATACAACTGTGTTAAAATCTTTGATGTAACAAAACTCGTTAGTGTAATACTTAAGGCCTATTCAGACTAGAGTGTATACCTTAGGGCTTGTACACATTGCTTATTACAACTAAAAGTTCAATTGCTAAGCTTTCTCCATTCATCGATTCACTGTCAATTCTCCGGGTCGGCGGCAGACTTAGGAATGCACACTGTAACATCGAAACTAAAGATCGAATCATCGTGTCAAAGGACAGTACTCTAGCGCGACCATTTCTTCGCACTGGCGTAGACTCTTCTGGCCCTTTTTTGATTTTCACAAAAGTCGCAATGCTGCTCCAATCAAAGGATATATATTTCGCTGTTTTTGTATGCCTTGCTACACGCGCAATGTATCTTGAAGTTGTCTCAAATCTGACTACACACGCTTTCGTAGCAGCGTTAAAAAGATTTGTCTCCCGAAGAGGTTTGCCATCCGATATACACAGCGATAATGGCATAAACTTTATTGGCGCCAACCGCGAGCTAATGAAAAGTTTCAAATAGATGTCCAAATCTCGAGATGTCGGGTCATATATGGCTACTTCATTCATCAACTGGCATCTAATCCCACCAAGGTGCACCACATTTCGGCGGAATTTGGGAGTCGGCCGTTAAAGCAACGAAATTTCACCTCCGACGTGTTTTAGGCGAAACAAGGCTCACTTACGAAGAATTTGCTACCTTACTTTGTGAAATCGAAGCACAACTCAATTCTCGGCCTCTCACAGCTCTTTATGATGACGACGTTGACAAAATCAATGTTTTAACATGGGGTCATTTTTTAATTGGCCAGGCACTGGTACAAGTAGCTGAACCTGGACTCGAACACATTCAAATGAACCGACTCTCTCGATGGCAGCTTCTCACGCGCTTGCAACAAGAATTTTGGCGTCGCTGGCAGCGTGAATATCTCACTACACTGCAGCAGCGAGCTAAGTGGTATACAGAAAAACAAAATCTAAAGCCTGGGGCAATTGTCATGATATATGAAGAACGCGCTCCACCACCGTGCTGGCAAATGGGTCGAGTTACTGACGTGCACCCGGGCAAAGACAATTTGGTTCGCGTAGCAACAATTAAAACATCTCATGGTTCGATAAAGCGCCCTGTTACTAAATTATGCAATCTTCCTACTGAGGAGTAAGGTGTCTCTTATCAGGCGGGAGAATGTTCTGATTTTATGATGTGTCTAAAGTTGTGTATTATTTAATGTTTTATCCCCATTAAATGTTCCAAGTTTACATCACTGTCCTTTATATGAAGTACTCTATTTATTTCTCCCTTTCTAGTCTGTTACAATAAATCATTTGCATATTATCAACCAAGCAGTTGACTTGTGTTTGCATTGTCTCGGTGTAGTTAACGTCACTCCATAGTTACAGTCCACTTTGTAATTATCGGCAACACCGACCATGATAAAATTTTCTATACTTCTATTTATTTTTTTCTTTCGAAACGAGATGTAGCCCTTGAATCGATGTTACTCATAATAATTCGACGTACAGAAGCTGTTGAGCGTATACGATCTCACCAAATGACCTCGTTATCGCACACGCAGATACCAGAGGAAAATGGTCACACTTTACCATTACGGTTTCATCCGACTATCGAGGATGTCCTGCGATCTATTGGTATCACCAGTGGAGAAAGATTGTGCTTTTGTAATGATGCCGCTGCTTGTCTTATGATTTGTTCGCCAGTTTTGGGAGAATCAGAGAATTCCAGCCATAAACGAGCACACTACACAAACTTTTATCAGCTTATTGGCCATTCTGCAAAAATCTTTGGACAATGTGGTCCATTTATGCTATATTGCAGTACACACTTACAAAATGTTCCTCTGTGATGCAGTAGCGGCCCAACTCGTGTCATTTATGCAGAGCTGGAGTATATGGTCCTGCCCTAGGACATCGCAAAGTTGATTGGACCACCTTTTTATATGTATTTTAGTTAATTTTGGATACTCCTTGAACTTTAGGAATACTCTTTACATGAGTGCATGGAGTACCTAGTCGCGTTTTTGCATTGTAGCTTAAGACACGTACAAACATACACACATATGAGCGGCCGGCAAAGCAACGAGGATAGCGAAGAAAAAAAAACAAAATCAGGCTGACTTCCAAAACGTATCAATACAATGTTTGGAAACTTTTATACTGCGGTATTCAAACTGTTTGTACATGCAGAGTTGCGACACATTGCAACCTTATACATTGCATATTTTAAATATTCAATTTAGCAATGAACACTTTTTCTGAATTTTCCATTTTTAAAACACCAATGGTAACCAAAAACAAACGAAGCATCAACTTTGTTTCTGATGCGCTGATTGCTCTAGCGATGCGTTTCGATAACTTTTCGAATGCGTTTTGGAAAAGCATACATTGTCAACGTTTTGTAGTTCGGCGTTATGGGACATTATACTTTGTACGTATGCAAAGCAATTGACGTTTTGGAAGTCAGCCTCACTTCGATGTGACCCGTCGCTTGAATTCTATGCGCTGACAGATTTACGCACGTAGACTCTACGTCGGCACATAAACACACAAACGCGCATTGGCTAGCTGACTGCTTCACTCCCCATACAAAAAAAAACTGTACTGTTTTCCATTGGAATAATAAAATCTATTATATTTTAATACCTCTAAAAATGGAGTTTTTTTATGAATACAAATAGTTTCTTAAAGATGTTTTTTGAAAAAATCTCCTTAAATGACAAAACGATTTAAGCTTAAAAATTAACCTATAAATATAAAAAAAAATTGAACGGAGTCGTAATAATGAGATTTTTTATGCTGTTTTTTAACTTTTTTCAAAGATTGGTATAAGAAAAACTTGAATAACTGAACCTAAACTCTTCCGATTTAGACTTGTGGGGTATCACTGGAAAGGTATTTTCTCACCCTTTTTAATGCTAATAAACTCATTCAAAGGATAAAAGAGAAAGGTAGGATGAATGAACATCATTCAAAGTTGAATTAAGATGTGTTGGTATTTGAAAAAAAAAAAATTGGGACACGAATGACTTTTTTTTTTGCACATAAATAAAAAATAGTGGGAAAATACCTTTCTACCGAGATCCCATAAGTCTCAGAATAGTTTTGGCCCAGTTATTTTAGTTTTTCGTAAATCAATCTTTGAAAAAAGTTTAAAAACCGCAACAAAAATCTCATTATTACGATTCCGTTGAAAAGATTTTTAAATATTTTTATGCAGATTTTTTAAGCCCAATCTGTTTTGTCATCTGAAGGTACTTTTTCAAAAACTTCTTTAAGAAACTATATTTATTCATAAAAAACTCCCTTTATGGAGGTATTTTCAAATCGGCCCAGATAGCTTAAATCTTAATATTTTTCTGAAATATTTCGGTGGACGCCTTAAAATATAATAAATTTTGTAATCCCGGCGGAAAAACTGCAACTTACTTTGGTGATGCAGTCTAATGTACATACATACGTATGGCTGCATTGTGGCGCCGCCGGCAAAGCGACAATAAAAACGAAGAAAACAAAAACAAAATCACTTCAATTTGACTTCGAGACTTCGCTGGAATTCTATGAGCATACTTAAATACATAACTACATACTTAAAGGCAAATCTCGTACAAATGCCTATTGTTTTTGCTGTTGTTGTCACGTTTTTCGTTTCATCGAGTTTCAAATCACTCCCGCCGCTAAAGAAGTTTTTACTTTAATAAAAAATTCAATTGAAAGTTATCTTTTTTAAATGAAATAAGTTATTTTCTTTCAATTAATTGCCTGACAAAAAGGGTTACCTTGATAGGGTAAATTATGTAATAATATGAATGCATTATAAATTTATATTTAATAGAATTAAACTATTTCTAAAAGTATCAACCACTTTTGTGCATCATAGACAAAAATATGAAAAGATAAGCTAATTAAGCTACTGGGTTCATACCCCATTTATAAAGGTTATAATCCTTTTCTTTTTATTTATTAATAATTCTGCTGAAATTATATTATTTTTTATTTTAATAATAGGAACAATAATTATTATCATGATACAAATATTTAAAGGGAAAACCGCTCGCTCAATTCGTCCCCCACTGGGTTTTTTTTTGACGTTTGCTAGCATTTTGAGTTTTCTCTCTCGAAATGCTTCTAATGTCAAAGAAATTCAAAATAAACAAATGAAAATTTATGATTTGAAATATTCATTTATTCAGAAGTTGAGAAAACTAAAACAATTCGAAACGAAAAATTAGTTGCTGCTTTAACGGCTGCCCAAATTCCTTTTCCTCTGCAAGCAAAGCAATCTAAAGATCCTCAAGTTCCCGCAACTATCGTATATACAGCAAAAATTGAACGAGGTTTGTGGTGTTATGAAAACGGATTTGCCAAAGTGCCCCTATGTATGCTCGACTCATTTTTTGCCACACCACCTGACCCAATGTAAGCACAAGATAGTTCTTTGCAAAAGTGCAGTGCCGTTAAGGTAAAATATCTTCAAATGCATGCCAAAAGCTTCGCCTTAACATGCGGGCAGAAGTCCATTACAGACAATTGCTTCCGTTTATTTATTTACATATGCATGAATATGCAAATTTTGTTGTTTCGACAGAAATATATTTCTTTAGTTTGTTTGAAAATAAAAACGAAGAAAATGCGAAATGACGGCGAGAGAAATTTTCAAAATGCTAGCAAACGTCAAAATTCTTAAAGTTGGCTCTCAGCGATTGTACCTTATAAATATTTGTATCATGATTACTATCTCATCTAATTCTTGGTTAGGTGCATGAATAGGTTTTTTCCCCCTAATAAGAGATAATAATTTAATATCAACAGAAGCCTCCCTTAAGTACATTTTAACTCAATCAATTGCATCAGCTGTATTATAACACTATGCGACAGTCAAAATCGGGATGGGATGAAACCAACGGGAAATGTTATATCGGTCAAAAACAAGTTATACGTGTCCCGGCGTTTCGCTGGGTCACGTCTAGGAATCGAGATATATATATAACTATCATATAGGGGAAATTGTCACCTTTGGTGGCCTTTTTTTGACATAACTCGAGAACCACTAGTCCGATTTTGCTCAAACAAATTTAAAAAAAATAAAAATTACAATTCCTTTAATCTGTTCATATAACGTTTTTCTATATAATCAACAGTTTTGCCGGTAAAAATAAATGTATGAAGAAAAAAAATATTTTTTGCCTAAAATATTAAATTTTTTTAAAACTGTTGATTACATAGAGAAACGTTATATGAACAGATTAAAGGAATTGTAATTTTTAAGTTTGTTTGAGCAAAATCGGACTAATGGTTCTCGAGTTATGTCAAAAAAAGACCACCAAAGGTGACAATTTCCCCTATATAATAGTTATATATATATATCTCGATTCCTAGACGTGACCCAGCGAAACGCCGGGACACGTATAACTTTTTTTTTTACCGATATAACTTTCCCCGGTAGTTTGAACCCTTCCCGATCACTGACCGCTACCATAATTTAATATTTAATAATTTAATTATTTATTCATCTTTATTATTAAAAAGTGGAGCAGCACCATAACATGATAAAAAATTGCTCCTCTTGTATTAATTTCTTATACTAGTTGAAGAAATTGTATTTATTTAGTAATTATTCTTTCAACAGTAACAGGTTCATTAGGAGGATTAAATCAAATTTATCTTCGTGAATTAATAGCTTTCTCTTCAATTATTCATCTAGGATGAATATTAACTGCTATACAAGCTAGTGAATCAACTTGATTAATTTATTTTTCCATATACATATTCATTTTTATCTTTTAGATTAATTTTTATATTTAATAATTTTAAAATATACCATATTAATCAAGTTTTTAATTCATTTTTTAATTCGAAAATTTTTAAATTTTGTTAATTTTTTAATTTGTTATCTTTAGGTGGACTTTCATCATTTATTGGATTATTACCAAAATGATTAGTTATTTAACTTTTAATTGTTAAGAATCAATATATGTGACCTGGTCTACGAAAAGGGAGCTTACGTGCGAAAACTAGTTTTCTGTGAAAAAGCTGTTAAAAGTAAGCAACTCGTTTCGTCAGTTTCTCATTATCTCGTTAATTGTTCTCCGCGCCGGACGTCCAGTAAGTGTTGTTGTTGGTCCAGTAAGTGTTGTTGTTGGTCCAGTAAGTGTTGTTGTTGGTCGGTTTTGTTCATTACCAATAAATTATATTTTGTCGTATTTTTACTCTTCTTTCTCTACATTTTTAGTACACTTCTAAGCAAGTTAGGATTTTCTGCTTTTCACCACGTGAAAAAGCATCTCATCTTCCATCCGAATCAACCAAAAAGTGAAAATTGATTTTTTGACACCTAAGCCCCCTTTCCGTAGACCAGGTCACATATCTTAATAACAATAATAACTATAATATCTTTAATTACATTATTATTTTTTATTTACGTTTATGTTTTGCTGCATTTATAATAAATTATTCTGAAAATAATTGAATCAATAATATACAAATAAATAATTATTCATTTAAATGTATATTATTTTTTTTAACATTTAGATTGATCCTAATTTCTTTAATTTACTTTACTTTTTAATTACAAATAAATTTAGCTATCTAAATATTTATAAAAGGTTTTAAGTTAAAAAAACTAACAACCTTCAAAGTTATAAATATAAGTTAAATCTTTTAAGCCTTAGTAATTATTTTTACTCCTTTAGAATTGCAGACTACTATCATTATTGACTATAAAGCCTAATTGATTAAAAAGAATTAATTCTTATAAATAGATTTACAGTCTATCGCCTAAATTCGGCCATTTAATCGCGACAATGGCTATTTTCAACAAATCATAAGGATATTGGAACTTTATATTTTATTTTCGGAGCTAGGGCCGGAATAGTAGGAACCTCTCTTAGAATCTTAATTTGAGCTGAATTAGGACATCCAGGAGCTTTAATTCGTGATGACTAAATTTATAATGTAATTGTAACAGCTCATGCTTCTGTTATAATTTTCTTTATAGTAATACCTATCATAATTGGGGCTGGAACAGGTTGAACAGTTTATCCCATTCTTTCATATGTTATTGCTCATGGAGGAGCCTCTGTTGATTTAGCTGTTTTTTCTTTACATTTAGCAGGAATTTTATTTTATTTTAGGAGCAGTTAATTTTATTACAACAGTTATTAATATACGATCAACTGGAATTACATTTGATCGAATGCCATTATTTGTATGAGCAGTTGTATTAACTGCATTATTATTATTATTATCTTTACCAGTATTAGCAGGAGCTATTACAATACTTTTAACAAATCGAAATTTAAATACATCATTCTTTGATCCTGATCTTGGTTTTATTGTATGAGCACATCATATATTTACAGTAGGGATAGATGTTGATACACGAGCTTATTTTACTTCAGCAACTATAATTATTGCTGTACCAACAGGTATTAAAAATTTTAGTTGACTAGCTACATTACACGGAACTCAATTAAATTATTCTCCAGCTATATTACTTTAGGATTCGTTTTTCTATTTACAGTTGGAGGTTTAACAAGAGTTGTTTTAGCTAATTCTTCAGTTGATATTATTCTTAATGATACTTATTATGTAGTTGCACATTTTCATTAGGTATGTTCATCTCGAGAAACGTAGGATACTCTCGTACTGGGTGGTCAGATCGATCACAGACGGGACACGTGACCGAGTTTTTAACCGCGTACATTGACTTAATTCCCCTTTTGTCACCTGATTGGGTACCTTCATTCTTGTGTCGATTGTAAGACTCCGATTGTAAGACTCCGATTGTTGTTGTTTTATATTTACCTTGCTCGATGTGATTAGCATGTGGTGCTGTTAATCTAAGAAACTACAGAATTTATCAAAGGTTGGGATATCACTTTGCTTTCCCATAGCTCGGTCCCACTCCACACGCAAATTTTTCGGCAACTTTTTAACAGATAGTAAACAAGAAATTGGTTTGGGCTATCAATATTTACACCTAGTTTCTTTATTGAACTTAGACATGACCTAAAGGTTTGTGTAAAATGTTATAAAGATATTTGATCGCAGTGACCCATGTCGAGTTGCTGATCGAGCACATCCATATAGTGCATGAACAGAATCCTCTTATTGTCGTATTGTTTGGATAACATTTCCCACGTCTCATGGTAGTTTTCAGCGAGCAAACTCAGGTGTTGGATGTCATGAGCTGCATCACACGATAATGAAGTCTTAAGATAGTGGAAACGCTGTAAATCGCTTAGGTTGGTGTTCTGATAAATACGATCCAAAAATACTTCTTTAAAAGATGGTCACTCAAAAATTCTAAAATTCACTTTACATTTTCTAAAATTCAATTGACGTTTTCTAAAATTCATTTGACTATTCTAAAATCCAATTGACGTTTTCTAAAATCCAGTTGGCTATTCTAAAATCCATATTACGCCTCCAAAAATCAATTTACTACTAAAATCCAACTGACTCTCTCTAACATCCAATTGACCCTCTCTGAAATTAAACTTGAAATGTTGTAGTGCTGCCACAAAATAGTTAACCGAGTTGGAGCGTTCTTTTGCAGTTCGCTTACAAAAGATGAGGGCTGATAAATAATAAGGCAATTTTGACATGGTACGGTTTTTTATAACAAATAATTATTTACGTGACTAAATGACTACACTTTCTTGAAATTTTTATTTTGATTTATGCAAAGTGGGGGCATATTGTGTCATGGATATAACTCAACAAAAAGTTTAGCAGTTTTCTGTGCAAATATTCGAAATTTCTTGTTCTTAATTTCGTGCCTACTAGACACTACAATTAGCAACACGTGTATTTGCTTTATTAAATTTATATTAAATGCGGTTATTTTAGAAGATTTTTCTGCAGTTAAAAAAAAAGAGTCTCGCTGTATTACCATCGTTTGTGTTTCCAAAACCCGGTTTGGGCTGATCAACTATTAAACCCAAAATTTCCTTAAATTCTTTTTGAATTCCTAGTTTGGTTTCGGAAACGATCCTTTTTTCAGAATCAGTTCTAGCCACTTTTTAGAGGTAATTTGTATGCAATATGAAAGAGGTTTTCAAAAAACCTAGTCCAGCCGGGGTTTTGACATGACTTCCATGGACATAAGTTTCATGGAAATTATCTCGTGAAATTACTACCATCGATAGATGTTTGCCCCATGGAAGTAAATTCCGGCATTACTTCCACAGACCCGATTCAGAACGGCCTATAGTCCACTTAATTTCGACCCACCCTAATATTTAACAGGACGTCTTTATGTATTATGATTGCTGTCGAACTACTTATAGTCCTGTTGACTATGTTAAAATATCCCTTCGATAATTAAACAGTTCGACCAGCAACCGTAACAAAAAACAAGAACGGTTTACTTACTTGTTTTCCGAGAATGAAGCAAAGAGGATGTTTTCCAGCCACTGTTCAGAATCTTGTGCATATGCATTTGCATTTGCATATTCGTTGCATTTGTAAATTCACGACAATTAAATGCACACGGTTGCCATGGCAGCCAGCATAAACTTTGCAAATACAATTCCAACTGCAATAAACAAAAGTTTTGCTCTCCAGGTACTTCCATTTTAGTGCTTATAGCAGCCCACGCCAGCGTTTCAATTTATTGCGATAATCCGGTTCCTTTTTGCTGTATAAATTTTTATACAGACGAACCTAATTTATTAATTTTTCGTCACTCATCATCTTCAAAATTTATGTAAATATGATAACACATTTGTAGTATAAATCGCAAAATATTTACCAAGCCGCAAAATTTCTCTAACAAAATGTAGTATTTATGCATCTATACTCAAGCCACGAATGTAAACAATTTGAAGTTGGCTACCTATGCAAGCAAACGCATGAAAGTAGAGAGAATTCAACTCTGTGCGCATTCAAATGCATGTTCGAATTTTTGGGGTTGAATTCAGGGGTTCATCCCATAAGAACATGTGTATACAACTAAGCTGTCAAACGCGCGCATACGTATATACACGCATACGCTTGTCTATGGAGTTCTAGGTATATTGTTACCTTTAATATTTAACATAAATAATTTTTAACTATTTCAGCTATTTGGGAATATATTTTTCCCTTTCTTTCCACCACGCGAGCGAATCTCGATGTCTCTCCAATAAATCTTCTTGAATATATTGATTACCCTCAACTATGACAGACGCTAACAAACTTTTGTGAGCTTACTTAGATTTTTTACCAAAATTACTGCAAAGAAAATTGCCGTTTGTTTGATCCACGTTGTGTTCCGGTAAATTATCATTTTGAAACCTGTTTATGCACTGCTCCTCAACCATTCTCTACTCCACCATTGTAAATTTCGCAACCTTCGGCGACGCTTGTTATGAAAATATATTTTAACGATGATGATTGAGTATCAAAGTATCGACATAATTTTTTCAATACTCATCGAATACTCAAATTGCTCAACAGTATTAAATACATACTATTCGATACTCGATACTATTCACATCACTATACACTTCACGATTACCTGCAATTGGAGTTTCAGCTAACTCTGAATTAGGAATGTTGAAATTTGCCACACTTGCTAAATTCGGTGTTACTTTCTAAAACAGGTAATAAAAGATGAAGTAAAAAATAATAACTTACCCTTTCGTACTTTACCCCGTCGTTGAAAAGTTAATTATCTTCAATATTTATGATTTCTAATGATTGCACTATTTTCGAATAAAATAGCTTTGTTAGTGTCTACGCGATATCAGCAACCACACGTCCCAACCTAGAATTAAGGAAAAAGTTTATTTGATTGAACCTATTGTATTTATTTATTAAATTCTCATACTTACCAATATGTGTTCAAGTTGCAGTATGTGTTGAGATGTACGAAGTAGAAATGTAAACAAAGCGCAAAGGGTTGCCGGTAGTTGGACGTGTGGCTGCTCAAAAATCCCTCAATATTGTTAATGGCAGCATTTGTTACTACTTCTGAATATCGAGTGCCATTATTTTACTTCCACTTCGGTTTTATATCTATACCCAAAAGCTGCGAGCAAATTGAATTTGTGCGCGAAAACCAGTACATTGAATTAGTAAACTTTTAAAACAAAGGAAAAGCCAACAAAACCCTAGAGAACTAAACGTGAATTGTAATTGATGAACGAAAAATTAATCTTAAACCCGAAACGGTTACTTAAAGAAAAGTCAGGCAGCAAGCTGGCCGGATCAGCATCCAGGTCATCTGAGCCAACGCCAAGGAGTCCGTACAATGTCACCCGCCGTCATTTTGTTCCTCCTTGGCCAGTATAAAGAATCAGCATTAAGGCATCCACACACCTATGCGATTCTGTCGCAACGAATCCGCACCGTTTTTGATGCTACTGACGTTACTGCTTCGAAAACGCAAGTACGCACACATCTGTGCGATTTTGTCGCAGTAAAAACTGTCAATTTATAGACAAACAAAAAATATTAAAACAAAAAATAAAATTCTTAACTTTTCTACAGCAAATATGTTTTGTTTTCTTACGTTCAATTTTGTTTTAGTATTGTAAAATACTTCTATTGACCTTTTTTGTTCTCAAAACGCGGAGTCTGCGATTTCGGCACGACCAAAAGAAGAACTGTGAATGTTCGAATAAATCGCTGCATCAAAATCGCGTGTGTGGTTCCTCATTTAAAACTATGGTCGGCATTGTTGTAAATTTTGTCGGAACAGATTCGCACCGACAGAATCGCATAGGTGTGTGAATACCTTTAAATTAAAACATTTCACACATTAGTTAAATTGTCCATACAAATCGTGAGTAAGGAAAAATCATTAACTAACTCTTGCGGATCGCGATTATTGTTATTAATTATTGCTCTCAAAAAAAAAAAAAAAATTCACTTTATAACCTCATACTATATGTAGTTCTCTTAAATTGCGCCATTTTTAATTGCTCCTGATTATATGTACACAAAAAAAAATAAAATTATCGCAGTCACAAAAAAAGGCTAACTGTGCTAACTTGTACCCACATATACATATACGCCTATATACATACACACAATATAAAAAATTGAATATTTGTGCTACCTAGTAAACAAACGCACAAGCACACAAAGAGCCTACAGTGGGACAAATAGTGGTTTAAATTATAAATTTAATCTCACACTATAGGCTGGTTTTCGTTTCAAGAGCAATACTGTGCCCAAAAAAACTCTATTTTACAAAGCGGCTACAGTAGAGCAAGAGTGACACATACGCACCTAAAAATAAATAAATTGATTAAAATCAAATAAATAAGTTTTGAGGAGTTACTAAAAAAAATCGTTTAAGAAATGGTGGGTACAGCACAGGTGGAAGATAAGTCTAAAAGTCCTGCAAATAATATCAGTGACGAAGAGAAAATGCAAGGCACCTCTTCCGACTCCTAACGCCCCATGCGTGGGGGTGCGAATGTGGTAAAGAAATCCAAACCAGCACTCCCGCCAACCAAATTCATATCTGAAACTGACAATTTCTTGGATTATTGCACTCGTTTTCGCTCAACCCACATCCAAGATAACATAGATAATTTCTGTGGCAAATATAGGTCTTGTCTCATCACTTATGAGGATACACAGGCACAGATTGGTGACCAGATCCAACTGCTTAAGCAAGTAATCATCCCCGCCTCTCCCATAAGTTCACCACAGCCCCAAGAATATTTCGGTATGGATCTAAAAGTGTCGCCTTGCGACACTCAAATTTTTTATGGGGGTTATGAGCAATGGCCGTCCCTTCGTGACATGTTCACGGCGGTCTACATTAACCACCCAAAACTCTCAAAAGCTTTAAATTTTGACCACCTTCGGTACAAAACGCAAGGCAAGGCAGGTAAGATAGTAAAACAATTCCCACTCAGTGACGATAACTTTGACTTGGCATGGGAAGCATTGAGATCCCGGTATGAGAATAAAAGGGTTCTTGTAGATAACAAACGAGTACTCATGGATTTAAAGCCCATACTAACGGAGAACGGTGAGGAAATCCAAAGACTGCAGCCATCCGTGAACAACCATCTCCAAATACTAGCAACCCAATAAGTCTCGACAGAAAGTTGAAACCCCATATTAATTTACCTGGTAACCTCGAAACTTCCTGAAAATGCTGTTGCTTTATGAGAGCAATCGCTGAATTTGCGGAAAGACCTTCCCAACTGGCGCAAATGAACAGTTTCTAACCACTCGGTATGAAGTGGCGAAAAGGGTGGATCCATGGCACCTAGCCAAATCCCGACAAAATCCTCCTACCACCAACTTCTCCAGACCGCCGCCTAGCAGAATCAACACTTTTTCAAACCCGGGCAACCCAAACACCTCACAACAGATTTTTCGGCCAGGTAAATTCCCATATGGCGGAGCAACAAAAAATGTATGGTTGCAAAATGTACAAAAATTCTTCTCACATGCTCCAAAGTTGCCTTCGATTCAAAAAGTTATGGTGAGAGAAAATCGACTTCGTGAAATCTGTTTATCGCAGGCCCACATGCTTAATGATTGCCCCAGTACAAGAACGTGCTTCCACTGCCAAGAGCGTCACAAAACAACGCTTCACAATAGTGAACATCCGGCCCAGAGTTCCAGAACACAAAGAACGACCTCCCAGGTAGCAACAATTTCTTCTAGCATTCCATGTATGCAGCCCTCTAGTGAAGTGCAAATTTTAATGGCCAGCCCTCTTCCTCAGGTAAAACGCACATATAATCATTTCTTGCTGAAAATGAAAGCAAAATAAGCAAAATACTCCTTCGCAGCGCCATTGTATCAGTAGAGCATAGAGGTGACCTCTTCAAGCTAAGGGCGCTAATTGACCAAGGGTCTGAACGCAGCTTCATCTCAGTCAGAGCCCAGACCAAGCTGGGACTTCTATGTCAGCATTCCAGCTTTGAAATCTCGGGCGTGGGAGAAGGAGTTGTTCAAACTTCGCACAAACTGCTCACTGATACTAATCTCTAACGACCACAATATAAAAATTAGAGCCAAAGCTATACAGCCCTGTTCTGCAATCCGAGTCCGAATCGCATCGGAATCGGAATTCAATAGTGTTCCACAATCCGATCGGAACTTTTGTTTCGAACTTAATATCGAATCCGATTGTAGAAAAAAAGGAACAAATCTCCTACTTGTCAATTGCGTTCTGAAGTGTCAAAATTCATTTGAAGAAATTAAAAAGTGAAAACTAAAATGATTTCAATGGTTTATTAGCTGTTTTGCTCAATAATGAGCAGCAAACAAATGAAAAAGTGAGAAACAATTTTGCGCGATCGCAGCAATCCCATATAATTATCGGACTCTGCGTAAGTAGTCTGCAAATAACTGTTTTCTCTTTTTCTATTTCAAAGTATAAATTTATATTTTACACCTCTATTGCTCTCCTCAAGATTTTGGGTGACTACGCAAAAAGTTCCATTCCTGGGAGCAAAGCGAATGGATCAACATCGCTTTGGGAGGGAGCACCGTACCATTGCCGACGTTACCGACACAATGTTGTGTACATGGAGTCAGTGATGTAGGTAATGCTTTGTCTCCACTGAGAGATCTACCCGTTAAGATTTGATAAATCCCCTTACTAAATCACAACCGTCTCCATTGTCACAACGAGATATGTTTGACGTTCACATTTTTAAATAATTGACGTTTGCTTACGTACGATTTTATAATACAGTTGCGGAAATGGAAATACAGACATATAAAAGGAAGATACCAGGAGCGGAATTTCATTATGTGAATTTATAATATTATTGGATTCTTATTCGTGGTAAATATGTATAATATATAGTTTGGGAAATGTAACGAATGGTACGTAATTCCGAATCATTTTCCTGAATTTACGAAAAAATATCAAAACGGAATAGAAAAACATTTGCAGAAATAAAAATTGTTAAAGAGTTGTTGAGGAAATAAACTCTCTTCTTCATAAGAGGGAACCGAAAATCCAATCGTTGACCATTGGCATATCATGAGCTAGCAAATATGACTGCCAATGCATTTCAGGAGTCGGATTGAGTTCTAGAGGATATTTGGTGTAATGTTATCGAAGCAGAACCATTACCAAATTTTATAAATTTTATGTCGCAGTACGTAAAAGATTTATAGAAAGCATATTATCATAAAATATATATTCTGATTTGTTGTTTTTAAAATAATATCTTCTTAATTTATTACAACCACAGTTATGTAAATATTAACATTTGCCTTTAAACTCATTCAAAATATAAAAACACGCTTAAAATTGTGAAAATTCATGTTTTTTTTAGTAGGCTAGATTTCAATGTCCGCAACTGTATACTGAAAATAACAACGTCATTTGACTTATGGCATGTGAATTTGTGGTTGCCACACCCAACAAATGCATTTATTGTTCAATATTATTGAAGATTTGACGAAGATTTAAATTAAATCTACTGCCTTTCGAGATGTAAATTGATATGGTAAATCCCAAAAGATTCAAGGTTTAATCTCCTCAGAGGGCTAAATCTTCATCAAATCTCACAGTGGAGACATAGTATAAGGATGTTTATCTGTGGATTAAGGATCGAGATGGTGATCACCATTCGTGGTTATTGGGCGATGGCGGGTATGCTCTGGAACCTTGTCTGTTGACACCGTATATAAATCCATAGCCACGGTCTAGCCAACGCGCATTTAATCAAACACATTCTTCGGCACGTAATATTGGAGTTCTTAAAAGTCGTTTTCAGTGCTTATTAGTAACCTTGCAGTACAAACTATGAGAGGTTGTGAATATAGTTAATAAATGTGTTGCCTGCATGGAGGCATATTAAATGAGGTAGACGTGATTTTGCCATCTCTCTTTTGAACACCGACTATAATGTCAAATGATGAATAACTTTTAACCCATTTCAAGTTGGCATTTTCTATTTTTCATCAAAAATTCAAAATGCGTGCTGTGACTTCTGTGAATTTTTTTGTTCTTCGACCACATCCATTTATAGATACATATTTATACAAAAATGGAAAGGAGCAGGAACTGGCAGCGTTGGGCTGTGTGTGGCAAGAGCCAAGAAGTTAAAGTGGTGTTGTACTTTAAGGCGGCTTGTTGCGAAGTTAGAACAGCTTCGATGGGAGAACAGCTGCGGTGTTCAATTGGAAGATTCTTTCCATGTCTGTGAAAACCATTTCAACGCGAATGATTTTATTACTTGCCCATTGCAGGCAAATATCTTTAAGCGTATGCCTTTATAGCAGTTATGGGCGCTGCCTTCCCCCCCCAGGAAAACCTCTTTTAAGCGTTTTATACATTTTGTATAGGCGCGTTCTGAGTAAAAGCTCTCTCTGCCCATCGCTGCTTTATACCAAGCTGCCTGAAATTCCTGAAGTACACGAAAGTTCAGAAGTGAGACCTAAACTGCAAGAAATAAATAGTTTCTTACAAAATGATCCTCACAAAAGCACGTCAGGACCTAGATTTACACTAATATACATACATTCATGGGTATGTGTACATGAATTCAATGCAATGATTCCATACAATGAAGTTTCAAAACGGAAATATACCTGAACAAATTAAGACAATGGAAGACACTATATCGGCTAAGTCTTTACAAGCCTCCCTTGAAAAAATTTTTACTAAAGGGCAGTTAAAAAAACTATCAAGAAATTGTTAAGAGTTAAGTCTTCATATAAATTTAGAAGAAAATATTAAATAAGTTTTTTATAGCTGCCGGATGTTTTTTAGAATTAAATATTTAAATAAGAAACTAAACGCGCAAAAACATTGGGCGAATAAACACAAAAAAAATGTTTAAACAGTTCCATAAAAGATTTCTTTCATTTTATTTACGAGTTATTCGTTTCTGTCTATATGTATACATATGTGCATATAAGATGCAAATGCAATCAAAATTCTTTGAAGGTAATATTGAAAGAATTCTTAAAGTTAGTATACGTACATACATATGTATGTATTTATGCTGATATTTTCCAATTGATGCTAGTGTGTACCAAACATAGCATTCGAACCTCAAACGGTTAATTTGTTTGTTTACAGTTTTTTCACATTATAACTAGCTACAAGAGAGTTCGAGCTAGTTTTCACTTCTCCCTTATTAAATATGCCTTGGCCTGCATAACATTTTTCGCCACTACAGTTCTGAATTTGACTATGAAGAAGTTGAAGAAAAAGATAGCGAAGTATGTAGATAGTGAAGCACCAACAGAAATTTATTTGAAAAGTGAAGCACAAATAATTGGAAACGAAGTTGCGAATAAAATTACCCTTATTTAATTAAAACGAGTTTTGTAATTAAACAATAAACAATTTACGCAAAAAAAAACATTTGAGGACTATTTACTATTTTCAAATTCGAAACGCTCTAGCTGCAACTCAAGCTGTTGTCGCAGTATAGTTTTTTTAAAATATTTTTTTCATTATAACTATTGTCAATTTTAATTCGTTTACTTACATTTTTCGTTGTTCGCCAAAGTTTAAAATGATCCTTTGATCATTTACATTTATGTTTTTGGTTTTAGTTTTGTTCTTTTTCTATTCCACTGGCTTTTACTTGATCGGAATATTTACGAAAAAAAATTTCTGATACTCGGAATGCACAACATCAACCTCCCGATAGAATTCCGATTCGGAGTGAAATAATATCGAATTGTCGGAATGTAGAACACCCAACAATCGGAAATAAATCCGATTCCGATTCGAATCGGATTGCAGAACAGGCTGGGCAGGTATTACCACGACTCACAAGATTACTCCCAAAGTTCCAGTTGAATAACGAACAAAGAGAAAAATGGTCTCATCTAAAATTAGCGGATCAAAACTGCCGTTCTCTCTGACGAATTGATATCGTATTAGGCAGTGATCTCATAGCTCAAATAATGCTAGATAGCATCGAAAAAATATTCCACACTTTGCTGGCACAAAATACTATTCCTTTACCTCCCTGAACACTCTGTCAGGTTTTATTCAATGCATGAAAAAAATCAGGTTCCGGCCACTCACTTAACGATATATTATGCACCGATAATTTTGTTATTAAACTGGCGCACCTACAAATACGTTTTCAATGGCGACGTTGAAAAAATGTACCGCCAAATACTCTTACAGTCTGATGATTAAGACTACCAGAGAATCATTTTTCGCTCCTCCGAAAACAGTCCAGTAAAGGACTTCAAGTTGAAAACTGTCACTTTTGGTGTAAATTGTGCACCTTTCTTGGCTATACGTACTCTTCACGAGCTCGCCAAAGACGTATACGCCACCCATCCAAAAGCAACACCCATATTGAAAATCGAAACGTATGTTGACGATATCTTATCAGATCTTTATCCCAGGTCATTCAGGCCTTCCGCTTTGCGGATTTCCCCTTGAAAAAAAATTACGGCAAACCACCCAAACATCCTTCATAATATTAGTGAAGCGGATTTTGTCGTCTGTCGCAAGCCAAAATCCTTAAGCTTGAAACACATTGGAAACGACGGGCTACGGACCACAGCTATCAAATTATTTTAACACGTACTCTTATGTAGATAATTATTTTGGCGACGACACGACAACACTGCGACTAGCCAAAAATGTAACTATGGCCAGATTGGATCTATTTCTATTTTTCTAGCGACAGATAAGATTATTCCTCTTTCTTTATGTCAAACTCAAAAAAATGCATGTTTCGCTGACGCGTTCAAAAAAATCATGTCGCTGTCGACAAGGCGTTTAGATTATATAGATAAAACCTTAATGTCGTGTCGTGAGGTGATGTCGTTTTTGATGTGTTCAGAGCTTTATGCAAGACCTGTGGAACCGATTGGGATGAGCAGGTCAAACCCATACGCCTCACCAAATGGTTGCAGTTTCCAAAAATCTACCAAAAATATCGGCCATCCAAATTCCACGATGGATTAAATATATCCCGGAGCAAAAAGTCGTACTACATGGATTCTGCGACGCCTCTAAAAAGGCCTATTGTGCCCACTTATATGTTGGCCGTCAGCCGACAGGTGTACGAAAGGTCGTCCCTCTTTGGGGGTGTCTGTCGGCCGCATGCACGGCCGGAAGTGAGGCTACACTCTCCACGCGGGGGCGGCTGAAAACAGGCAATAGCTACCGTCATGTCTATGGCTATAGTGCTGGTGCTAGTGGTAGTCGGGCGGAGAGAAGAAAACTCTTGGGGAGGAGAGGCTGATATTAGATGACAGTCGGGGTGATGCGTCTGACATTGGTCTCACACCATTGCTCGTATCGCCTTCTGAGATGCCTCTCTTTCCCATAAATTACCCCAACTCCAAGGTGGAACAGCATATGCCGAAGGATGCATGGCCAAGCGGGTGCCTGGTTCCTAGTATGCGGACTCTGGATACCGGTCGTCATCCAGTTATAACCAGACTTGCCGTGGGATCGGGATTACCGCGGTGTACTTTTCCCATTTCCCGTTTACTCGTGGGAATCACATGTTAAAACAAAATAAGAAAAACCCAAATAATGAGCCAGATGGAGCTCCAATACCATCACTTCCGAACCAAGCCTGCACGGCTGAGGTCGGTCCGGCTAGGTCAGTGGCTACCTCCGGCGGAGCCATTGGGAACGCAAATGGAGGCTCAGAGGTGTCTTCGGAAGCCATTGGGATTATTAATTCCTCCTATCTAACAGGAGTTCCGGAATTGGTAGCCGGACCTTTGTCGAACTCTACTGCTGGAAGTCTGGTGACCGAAGCTTCTTCGGACTCAGAGACTGACAGCACTGTTATCCTCGACGACATCAGTGTATGCTCTGCTGCCTCAGGGCTAACCGAAGTCGGCACATTGGTGCAAGGAGTAACTCTAATCTGGCTTCGTACTCTTCAACTCTCGAGAAAGGAGAGTTTTTAAGTGAGCTCTAGACCGTGGCAAGTCTAGGGAGTAGGCTCTACAAATAGCCAAAAACATCTCAACTTCTGACGGGAAGCTGAAACGGGTGCACTCCGAGGAGCCAGAAGCCCCGACAGGCTCATATGGGGCCAATGAAAGCTGCCTACAGTAAGGTGGCGAGTAGCGTCGAACTGGGCTTCATTCCCGTTGACCCCGCCAACAAACAACTTGGATAATAGATGTCGTGATTGAGCGATCGGGCACTGATATAAAGCCAGAGTTTGAGAGATGCGTCCCTCGAGCTGGGTGGCTTCCTGTCGTCTGCTCGAACGCACAAACCGCGACATAGCTAGGGCTACACGCCGAACATATCAAGGCCAAGAGTGGTCTTGATATTTCACTCGTTGAGGAAAGTAGCTAACCGACGAAAAGGTTCTGGCCACCATCGCAGCCCAGAACCATCTCTCAACGGCGTGCTGGAAGGTTTCATGAATACAGGCGTAGGAGAAATTTCTGCACTTGGTCATCGAATCGTATCATGGTAAAGCTTACTGCGGCTAAAGGTAGGATCGCCTACAGATATGGGCACGTTAAATTGCTGTTGCGAGCTAAATACCAGAAACCGAAAGAGGCGGATGTCACATAGCCTGCGGAGGAGGCTGGGGAAGCTTCTGCCCAGGCTGAACCCGAGCTGGACGTGCTGCCATCTACCAGCGGGGCCGCCGGGCATGCTGGCAGCTGGCACTCGGCCATGACAGTAGAGAAAGCAGCCGGGGTGAGAGCTCCCCAACCAATTTCGCAGACGGAGACCTGTGCTGGGGAGGTACCTTAGAGACAAGGATCCAAATCACTTTCAAGCAACAGTGTTACCTCAACAGTTACTGGATCCGTGGCCTCGAGTGTGACTCGACAGCCCACGTTGATTGCCACCATTGGGCGACAAGAAGACGTGGCTTCCAAGCCAGTAAAACCCACCACTAGGTTAGGTTAGGTTGATTGTGGCAGACCCCACCAGGGGTCTCACTTAGACATTAATTGGGTTGCCCATTGTGTTACCACATTTACACGAGTTCTTTGAACGGCAACTAAGATATTCTGTGTTAGAAAATAAGAGAAGCGCTGGGTGTTCAGAACAAAGTTCCGCAGGCAGCTGATGTCCACTCCGGAGATGTTTCCTGGAGTATTGAAGAAATGAGCACCGAGGTGCTTAAACCTTAGTCTTGCGAATGCCAGGCAGCTGAGAAGGAAGTGCTCAGATGATTCCACCTCATCTTCCAAACAGCTGCGACAGTAGGGATCTGTGACGATGTTAAGTCGCACCGCGTGGGTTCCTATAGGACAATGTCCGGTCAGTACACCTGTGAGAGGTGGCGCTTAGCCAGCTGCAGAAGCTCCCTTGATCGCCCGCGGTCGACAACCGGCCAGAAGGACCTTGCAACTTTGCGTTCCCACGACAGTCGGGTCTACGTAACCGGAACGACCCAGATTTATATCTGGCCAAGGACTGTCACTCCAGCAACACTCCCCAAAATCTCTTTGGGGAATTTGTATGCTGTTACAACAACAACCTTGCAACTTTGCATGTCGGGGTTTTTGCCCAGCGCTCGCTGAGCCGACTGTGAGCCCATCTATCCAGAAGCAGGCCACAGGTTGCCAACGGAACTCTTACGCCCTCCTATCCGGGGCAATGGCCTCGAGGGTGCCCTGCCTAGCCAATTCATCAGCCCTGCAGTTTCCAGTGATGTCACTGTGTCCCGGTACCCAAATCAGCTTGATTTGGAAGTATTTCGAGGCACTTGAGAGAGAGGTCAGGCATTCGCCGACCAGTTTCGATCGCACCATAAGCGATCCCAGCGCTTTAATTGCCGCTTGGCTATCAGAGTAGATATTCACCCTCCTTGTTGGCAGGGGGTTGGTGCGTAGCCAATCGGCTGCCTCTTTTATAGCGGCCACCTTAGCTTGAAAGACGCTGCAGAGGTCCGGCAGTCTGAACATAAGATCTATCGAGAGTTCCCGACAGTAGACCCCTCTACCGACTCTCCCGTCCAGCTTCGATCCGTCCGTGAATATGTTAACCTTAGGATTACCAAAGATTATTTGTACGAAGTTTACCAATACCCACCCGGGTGACCCATACACTTTTGCTCGTGTTCCGGACTATACTTATGTGCTATAGCTTATTATTGCGGAAATTTTTTTATTATTATGACTATTTATTTGATTTGAAATCGCTGAAATATATAATTTCATTATATACTGAAAGCTTCGATTAGTAATGAAGTGGATTTTATATTATTTTCCTGTAAGTCGAAACTATATTGCAGAATTTAAGCCTACAAAAACAAAAAAATTTCAAGGTATTTAGCGGACTTAACGCCAAAGGAAACCTATCAGAAAAATTTGATATTGTTTATGCTAAGGCTAAAGTTGGTCAATGGAAACGACTCATAAGGCCACGGCGATTTAATCAGCTATTGTCTTAACTTCGCTCTCCTTATTTTCCTTATTATTTATGAAAGTGATTCAAAGTGGCCGAATGAGCAAAATTACTCGAAGCCGTTATTTTCAGTGAGTTTATATATGCTAATAAAAATATAGTACATTTGAAAGTGATTTATAAATATTTATTATGAGTGGAATTATATTTAAATATCTTTCTGCAGCAGCTGTTGCAAGGTAAGCGAATATATCTATTGCAAGGTAAGTGAACATTTTTGTTTTCTTTGATCATAGGCTTTCGTACGAAGATAGGGAAGCATATTATCGTCATTTGGTTGATGCTGACTCTGAGCCGGATGAAGCACATACAATCCTTGAAAATGATGATAGGGAGGATAGTGTACATATTGAATCAAATGCATACTCAGATATGGAAGTGGGACCGTTTGAAGTAGAAATAAATGACGAGACAAACAGCGATGAGGAGGAAACCACAAATGAACAAATATCAGCTCTTTCCGATGATGAACGTTTTTTCTCTTCTAAAGACGGTACGAAGTGGTCCAAGCACCCTCCTCTAATTAATCGCCAAGCAGCTCATAACATAACACGAGATAATGCGTTTATGGGACCTAATCCCGTGACAAAAAATCTTTAAAAAGTTGACACATTCAAATGTATCTTTAGTGCACCAATAAGAGACCTTATATGCAGGTATTCCAACAAAAAAGCTGAGTTTGTATTTGCTCAATGGAACGAAGTAAACTCTGAAAAGCCCCCACGATCATGGAAACCAATTACGGACGATGAACTGCTAGCTTTTGTTGGAATATTGCTTCTTAGCGGTTGCCATATTTCGAGTAAGGAACCAGTAACTGAACTCTGGAAAAAAAATGCTTACCCTCTATATCGCGCGACAATGTCTCGCAATAGGTTTACAGATATCTTGCGATTCGTCCGCTTTGACTGGCACGCCACTAGAGCATCTCGTCAAGAAACTGACAAAGCTGCAGCCATAAGAGACATTTTTGAAATGGTAAACTCAAATTTGGGTACTCACTACCGGCCGCACGAATCCATTACTGTTGTTGAACAATTATTCGGATATAGGGGACGAACTAGGTTCACCCAATACATGCCATCCAAGCCAGCTAAATACGGAATCAAAATCTGGTGGGCTTGTGATTCTTATAGCTACTATCCACTCCGGGGACAATTATATACTGGCAAAGAAGGCAATGTTCGGGGAAAAAACCAAGGCGAGCAAGTTGTGAAGGACTTGGTTACTCCATATAAAGGCTCCGGGAGAAATGTCACAATGGATAATTTTTTTACTTCGCTTTCATTAGCAAGGGAGCTCATGAGTTGGAAAATGTCTGTGGTGGGTACAGTAAAAAAAAATAAAACGTATATCCCAAACGAATTTAAGCCGTCACGAGCTCGTGAGGAGCATTCCAGTTTGTTTGGATTTTGTGAAAATGCTACAATGTGCTCCTATGTACCAGCCAAAAATAAAGCTGTTGTTTTACTATCGACCATGCACAAGGATGGAGCTATTACCGGGCCAAAATAAACCCGAAATAATTATGTTCTACAATAAAACAAAGGGCGGAGTTGACACGATGGACAGAATGTTGTCGCAATATTCCACAAAAAGAGGAACGTTTCGCTGGCCTTTAGCAATATTTTTTAATATCCTAGATGTAGCAGCCCTTGCTGCATTTATAATATATGGAGAAAACCAACCTGATGGTGTAAGCACAACTCAAAGAAGGCGTTTCCTCGAGGACTTAGGTGAGCAGCTCTGCCATCCCCAAATATTGTTGAGGTCCACAAATTATAGTGTTACTGGGAGGTTTCATATAAAAGCGGCAATAAAATGCATTTTAGGTATTTATTTTTTAATTTTATTGAAGAAATTGCCTAAATCCTTATCTTTGTAGGAAGACCTGTCTCGGAACCTATCGGACTATGAAGAATTTGAGCCAAATGAAGTCCAGAAAAGAGATGCAACTGGCCGAATAAAGGTCAAAGGTAAATGCTACAAATGTCGTACCATGAAACAAAGCAGGAACACGCGCCAAATCTGCATAAAATGCAAAAAGCCTATTTGCGCAGAGCATAGTGTAAGCCAAACGAAATGCGAAAACTGCCATGCGGGCCCTTTAACATTTCGCAGCATAAGGAACTGATTTTTTCTTTTCAATGTTCTTTGAATGCAGCAAAGAAAAATATGTTTGTACAAGTTTTATATCTATGTACATTCATAAATAAAGGTACATAAGTAAACAATAAAAGTATGTACATATGTATGTATGCATATGGAGAAATATACGGTGGTAACCCGGGTGGGTATCGGTAAACGGCGTTCATAAAATGAAAAAGTCAATAAAAATACACATTTCGAGTTTAAAAAAAAATTAAATTTAAAAAAAAAAATTTGCTGGATAATCAAGAAATGAAATTCTGAAAGGTCACCCGGGTGGGTATTGGTAATCCTAAGGTTAATTGGACTCCTGTTCCAGAGACTGCCATTCTCCCATTCGCTCCTTGGAGGAATGTGCGTGGAGAAGGATCCGTTTGGGGCCAGCCTCGGAACACGCCAGTCCAATTCTTCCGGTAGGAAATCGAAACTTTGGAGAATCGTCGAGTGGCCGTGTACTGTGTTCAAACAGAACCCAGAGTTTTTGAGCCTAATGGCCGAGCGAACTGCCGCTACTTTTCCCGCGATATCAACAGGTGCGACGCTGAGCATAGCATTTAGTGCTAGAGTTGGAGTGGTCCGGAGCGCCCCGCTGTTTCCAACGAGGGCCGCCCTTTGCACGCGCTCTAGCTTCCTAACAAGAGTAGACTTTTCCAGTGAATTCCACCAGACAATGGCCCCATATAACATGATTGGCTTCACTATGGTTTCATACAGCCAATATATCACTTTTGGAAAGAGCCACTGATGCCTTTTTTTATTATTATTATTATTGTTAGGCTTCCATGATAACTTCCTGTCCAGGATCACGCCCAGGAACTTGACCCTGTCAGAAAGAACAAGGGAAACACCTCATATCGAGGGCATGAGGCACTTTATACCTCCTGGTGAATAGTACGAGCTCCGTCTTTCCAGGATTTATAGCAAGTCCACAGCTAGAAGAACAGTTTGTGACCAAGTTCAGGTACCCTTGCATGAGATCATACAGAGTGTCCAGGAACTTTCCTCTGTCGATGAGGGCCACATCATCCGCATAGGCAATAACCCGGCATCCTCTCCTTTTCAACTTCTCCAAGATGTCGTTTATTACGACTATCCAGAGAAAGGAGGAAAGGACGCCTCCCTGCGGGGTGCCTCTGCTCACTTTACGCTGGTCAGAGGCATTTCCCCATTCCGCTATGACAGTTCTGTCGTACAACATGCGAGAGATGAGCCCAACTAAGTGGCTCTCGACTCCAAGCTTAGTTAGCGCTCTTACTATCGCCCCAGGTAATACATTATTAAAAGCCCCCTCGATATCAAGGAAGGCCCCGACTACAAAGTCTTTGTTCCTAAGATACTCCTCTATGACTTTAACAATTGAGTGCAAGGCAGATTCCACGGATCTACCTTTTATGTACGCATGCTGAGAGAGGCTCAATCGCTCTCGAGGAATCCTGTTTCATATATACAGGTCAATGAGCCTCTCAAAAGTCTTCAGTAAGAAGGAGGAGAGGCTGATTGGCCTGAAGTGCCTCGGAGACACATGAGAGCTTTTTCCTGCTTTGGGGATAAAGGTGACCCTCACCTTCCTCCAGGCCCCCGGGATGTACCCCCTTTCTAGGCAGCTCGCATAGATTGGGGTGAGCCAGCGACACGAGATCTCGACAGCATTTTGCAGCTGCGCAGGAATAATGCCATCCGGTCCGGGGGACTTGAAGGGCGTGAAACAGTCAATCGCCCAAAGCAGTCGGCGTTTCTCCAGTAGTTCACCGGAGAATGTTGGGCAGCCAACCGTACCGAAACCGGTAGGCTCACACGGTGTGGGGTTTGCTGGGAAATGAGTGTCAAGGAGTAGCTTAAGCGACTCACCTCCGCTCATGGCCCAGTTTCCCTCTTCGTCCCTCAAGAATCCCAAAGGTACAGGACTCCTCGCAAGGATTCACCTAAATCGAGATGATTCGTGACAACCTTCTACTACTTCGCAGAAATTTCTCCACGACTCAGTTTTGGCCTTTCTTATCTCGGACTTATATATACCCAGTCCGACCTTGTAGAGTTCCCAGTCGGAGTGTTGTCCACTCTTCCTGGCTTTGTTGAAAAGGCGCCTGCTCGACGCCCTAAGTTCCGAGACCTCCATCGTCTACCATTTCGGTCGGACTTTGCCCAAGGGCCTGCTCAGCGGGCATGAGCTTTCAATGGCACACCTACAGGCTGATGTAAATTTCTCTACCGAGTCCTCATTCGAGATTTCAGTGCTTAAGTTTACCGGAGGGGCCTCTGGGAGTAGTTCCCACAATTTTTGGCTGTAGAGGTCCCAATTTGTTCTTCGTCCAGATAAAACTGAATATATCTATGGTCCGAGAAGGAGTGATCCTGAAGAACCCTCCAATCGGAAATACGGGATAGTAAAGAAGACGAAGCAAGGGTAAGGTCGAGGACCCCTTGCCTGGCCGCAGTGATAAAGGTCGGTTCGTTACCTCTATTACAAATACCTAAGTCCTCACTTAGAATATAATCAAAAAGAGACTCACCTCTCGCGTTGATGTCTGAGCTTCCCCAGCACGAGTGCCTCGAGTTTGCGTCGGATCCAATGATAATAGCGACTTTTCGTCTCCTCGCTTCGGCTATGGTCTCACGCAGCAATAGTGGAGGTGGTTCCACCTCGTCCTCATGCGCCATATATGCGGAAACAAGCCAGAGCTCTCTGGCGCCGTCCTCCAAGCTAACCGTCACAATGTCCTCATTGCTGAAATTAGGTAAAATTATACATTGAAGCCGACCGTTCGTCGGCACAAACAATTTTCTTATGGATGCCGTGATGCCATCCAGCATTCTCGCATCTTGGAGGTGGTCCAGAGCTTCCTCTAACCACCCTTAAGAAGACAGAGGAGATGGCTGTTGCCACGCGCCTCCAGTTTTCCCTGGATATGGCGCCATCTTCCCTGCTTCTATCAATGACCCCCAGGGTAATTGATCCCGCCTGCTTAGCGATTTCGCTAAACAGGACAGGTGCACCCCCAGTCCTAGGTCTCTTTGCCCCTGATTTTTCTCCCTCTTGAGACCTCTGTCTCTTAGGGGCTGCACGAGATGCACTCGCATCTCCTTTGGTCGAACCCTTTGTACAGCCATCCAGACCACGTAGCACCCCTTTGGCCCACTCGAGCGTTTTAGCATATTTCTCAGACAACTGAGAAACATCCTGACCGCCGTAGCGTGCCAAAATCTTGGTTGCCATGCGTCTGTCTGAGTACGCCTTTCGACCCGAGGAAGCCTGCCGTTTGGGATTTTCAGTAGGCTGCTTTTGGGGAGCCTTCGAGGACGCACCAGGAAAGCTAGGTGAGGAGCCCGAACTGGTGCTGGCGATTCCGTCGAGCACCCCACTCAACTGCTCACTCAACCCTGCGCCCTGTGTAAAGACCCTAGGTGAGGAGCCCGAACTGGTGTTGGCGATTCCGCCAAGCACCCCCCTTACCCGCTCACTCACCCCTGCCCCCTGCCTAAAGACCCGCGCAGAAGCCGGTTCCGGCACTTCTGCCCTCCCATTTGTGACAGCACCTGCCCCCCAGAAACAGTTGCATGCGTCGGCTCCGACGCGCTATTGCCTCCCGAAGGACTTTCCGTTAAGGACCCCCCAGGAATACGATAGATAGGACGGGGCGGTTTCGCCTCGCCTACCGTGGGTGGTGCGGAAACCCCCCCTGATGAGCCAGCTTTGGGGGTCGGTTTGGACTCCCCGCCACCGCTCGAACTCTTTTTTATTTTATTGCTATTTTTGTTTTTGTTTGTGTTTGCGTTTTCATTTTTCATTTTTCACTGGGTCCCCACTCAGAGCCGCTATCCAAAACCCGAGCGTGTAGTCGCCTTAAAATGGTCCCATAGCTACCTCTGACAAGACTATGGCGAGGGTTGACACATGCCCTTATGGGGTCATGTGTTCAGAGCCGACCAGCGCAAAGACGGGAGCCATCTCAACCGCACCTACACCACCAACTTAACGGCGACGGGAGTTGGAACGTACTCTGAGGCCTGCCAGGGTTTTAACGGGACGGGGGCAGTTGCAGCATTAGCCCACCAGCCATTTCTGCTGAGTGTCACCTCAGCATACTCAGGTGGTAGAATACCACAACCACCAGCTCAGGGATCAACAAACCCACCACTACCGTACGACCAAAACGGACCTGCGATGCCAGGGAAAAGGGGTCCCGACGAGACAAAGAGGAGTGTCTCGTTAAAGCGTCACTTCAGCGGAAGAAATTAGCATCTTAAGGGTGCTACAGGCTAACCTACATCATGCCAAGGGGGCCATAATTGATAGGTTAGCCAGCGAACGGAAATTCGCAATAGGTCTGCTGCAAGAACCTTGGTTTAGCGGAGGCCAAGTAAGATGACAGGGTAGTTCAGGTAGGTCAATCTACGACCGGCTTGGGGTTACTCCCTGCGCCGCCATTTCAATTAACGACAAAGTCAATAACACACCTCTTACTCCTTTTATTTCCATACCCTTTCAGCGGCTGTAGTCGAGGTGTCGACGATGGGTGGGGTGCAGGCAATTGTCCTCGCATCCGCCTACTTTTCTGGTGACGTCCCCACTATACCACCATTGGAGGACCATTGGAGGTGCAGCAGCTCGTCGAATTCTGTCGACGTACAAATTGCCAGTACATTATTTGTTGCGATGCGAATGCCCACCCCATGGTGTGGGGCAGCTCCGATATCAACGAATGGGGTGAGTACCTTTTAGAATATCTTTTACAAAATAACATAGATTTTGCGAAAATGGGTTGCAAACCCACATTTATTACTGACGTCAGGGACGTCTCATTCTCTGCAGCAGATCAATTTCCGATTGTATTTCGAATTGGCAAGTCTCGGAAGAAGCATCGCTCTCGGGTCATCAACACATAGTCTTCGAGATCCCAGGGTGATCTAAGCTTCGAGGCCTGACTTTTCAGCCCAGGAAAACTGAATGGGCCCTTTCCAAAACCTTAGTAAACATTAGGGCAGACTCGTTGCTAACCACCATTGACTCAATCGACGAAATGGAGGTCGCAGCGGATCTGCTTAACAGAGTTCTATTGGAATCCTTCCATAACTGCACAGTTACTTGTTCCACCTCGATGAAACGTAAGGTTCCCTGGTGGAACGGGGAAATGGATGCCAAGCGCAAACCTGTCAGGAATCTTTTCAACAAGGCCAAAAGGACACATCGGTGGGACGAGTATAAGGCTTGTCTCACTTACTATAAAAAGATTATGAGGCGCTTGAAGAGGGATTCATGGAGACGACATTGTGAAACAGTATAAACGTTGCCTGAAGCCTCGCGTCTGCATAAAATTTTATCAAAGGCGTCTTCCAATGGGATAGGCCTGCTAAGGAGGCAAGATGGCACCTTTACAAATAATAACAGGGAGACTCTAAATCAACTACTCCAAGTGCATTTCCCAGGCTCATTGGTGGAGCATGATCTGGCTCCATCTTTGACAGGGATATGGTACGGTGGGTGGTAGAGTCTTTTGAATCTTTCAAAGCTGCGGGTGGTGATGGGATCTTCACAGCACTACTGCAAAAAAGTATTGAGGATATAATTGATCCCCTGATCTGTATATTCAGGGCTAGTTATTGCTGGGAATACATACCGTATGCTTGGAGGCAGGTGTCCGTTTATTTATTCCAAAATCGGGCAACAGGCACCTTGACTTAACCCCCTATTATGAATTTTCATACGATAGACGATAAACGCGTGCAAGCGTATCGTATGAAATCAGTTCTCATATCATCGTATTCATACGCCCGACAGATGTATTGTTGTGAATGGCTGTGGTTTTGTTCACTTCTTATTGTGAACCAGCATAAATCAGCTAAGCTAATAATCGGATTTCATATGACCACATCGATTCGTAATAGAGAATAACATAATGCAAGCGTCTATCGTGCATCGTACAAATTCATAATAAGTAGGGGGGTTGGCTAAATTATACAGACCTATTAGCCTAACTTCCTTCACTCTCAAAACTTTAGAGAGACCCTTAGACCTCCATATTAGGGAGGGACTTAACACTTTCACTCCTTTACATCACGCACAATTCGCGAATGTTAAAGCGAAATCAACGGATTCTACCTCGGTTTCTCGGAAGGCTGTTCTGGTACCGTTTACAAAAGGTATAAACCGAACCTTGGTTGGGTCACTCTTGGAGGTACAGTGCTCGAATACTCCGATGAGGTCAAATATCTGGGGATATCGCTAGATAAGAGACTTAATTGGAACTCCCATCTTGACAGAACGGTTGCCAAAGCCACACGACTCATGTGGGCCTGCAGAAGACTTTTTGGTAGGAAATGGGGCTTGAGCTCAAGGCTGATTGAGTGGTTCTACCGTATGATCATCCGTCCCATTGTGTCCTATGCATCCATAGCGTGGTGGCAAAAGACAATGCAAAAAACTGCCATACTTCGCCTTAACAAATTGCAAAGATTGGCATGTCTATACGTCACCATCCTCTCCATATTTTTATCCAGGAAACAGCAGCCACGGGGAACTGCAACTTTGAATATCTAACGACGGCTTCTTTGTAAAGAAGCTTCATGCAGGCATTCTGGGGAAGATACCAGGATTGGAAACATGCGGAATCTCTGATTCCATGACTAAGGAGGCCTGTTTTGGCAAAAAAAATTCCAAGTCATAATCCCCGATCGCGAAGATTGGGGAAACGGGCTCCCTGCCCTTGATCACAGATATTTACACTGGTACACAGACGGTTCAAGGATGGCGGACAGAGCGGGTGCAGGCATCTTTGGACCTAACACCAAATTTGCAATTCCCATGGGCAAATGGCCCACGGTGTTTCAGGCTGAAATATCCTCAATCTTAAACTGCGCGAAATTCTCTTCAGATAGCCAAGCAGCCATCCGGGCCCTTTCAAACAGGACTCTCAAATTCAAGTTGGCCACAAGTTTTGGCAGCCAAAAAAAACTGTGCTGGGTACCAAGCCATAGCGGAATTGAAGGCCACAAGATAGCACGTGAGTTGGCACGTGAAGGATCGCTAACTGCCTTTTCGGGACCTGCACCATTCTGTGGTCTCAGTTAGTCTTCTTCGATATCCATAATTACTGAGTGGGTACACTCGGAACGCAGTAAGTACTGGGGAGCGGTGGAGGGCCTTAGACAGGCCAGGCTCTTCGGCTACCCTTTTAACAGAAACGACATTATCCTAGCGAATAAAAATGACATCAGACTACTCTCTGGGTATCTGACTGGTCACAACCAATTGCGATCCCACTTGCACCGGAATGCCGGCTCTGCCTCGAGACTGATGAAACTTCGGAGCATATTCTCTGTAACTGTCCGGCTTCGGCCAATCAAACATTAATTTGTTTTAAATCTTCGATGGTCGAACCCTCTGTTATTAGGAATTGGTCCACCCAGGTCCTTTTAGGATTCATTAGGGAAGCCGAAGGAATCTTAGCCACATTGGGTTGGGGACTCCTTTAAAGAGATAAAAAAGCTCTTTTAGGTGGCGGTGTCTCTTGTTCTACTACACCCGCAAAATTAACTAACTTATATGTTCGAACCACCGTCAGTACCCGAATTTTCTCCCATCTCACTATGTTCAAGAGCAAAGTTGCGCCCCTTAAAACCATAAGTTTACCGCGGTTAGGACTATGTGGAGTCCTCCTGTTAGCTAAACTAGCCTCAGTAGTCCAACCACATCTTGACCTCGCCAAACTAAAATTGATTATGTGGTGTGACTCTGAAATTGTCCTGACATGGCTTGAAAGACCACCCCACGCCTGGAAAACGTATGTCTCCAATCGAACATCGCAGATCATCGATCTAGTAATCCACTTGGCGACATGTCCGCAGCAAGGATAATCCCGCCGATATGGGTACTGTGAAGCCCCCAAGTCCCTACACACAGGGACTTCGCAATTGGCTGTCATATGTTATTTAACTAAATTATATTTGGAATTATTAAATATATATATATATATATATATATATATATATATATATATATATATA
>NW_023458557.1:33548054-33548555 GCF_013731165.1 Rhagoletis pomonella | reverse complement strand
CAACGCTTTTATCAACTTGCAATGTTGTGTTCCAGAAACTTTCAATGTTGTGTGTCCGACACCATAAAGCTTTGCTTTGAAGTTCCTATAAAAAAGCATAGTGCATAGGGCGACATCTGTAGTGAAGTAGTGCATAGGGCGATAGCTGTAGTGAATAGGGCGAGGTAGATGACATTTAGATGGCGCCCTATGTACTACGTTTGCTACAGCGGAAATAGACGACACGTCATTCTTTAAATAAAATTAATTGGTGCTCGTTTGTATGTACATACATATGTAAATGCATGTGTGTGCACCTTTCTATTAATATCGTTGAATTATTTTAATATCTATTGCAAAATTTTATTCAGACAGGACTAAAAAGTAGAAAATAAATAATATAAAAAAAACTTTTTAATATACAACGCTTTTATAAATGGACTAAAAAGTAGAAAATAATACTTCTCAGTCCCATAGAATTTGTTTTGATAACTTTTGATTTTGAAATTTTAGCAAAAGTCA
>NW_023458557.1:33513795-33533054 GCF_013731165.1 Rhagoletis pomonella | reverse complement strand
GCTAGAGCAACGGCGCGCCTCATGAGTGAACGATTTATTTGGCCATCGATGCAGCGTGATAGCAGAGAGTTCGCCCGAAACTGCTTGCAGTGTCAACGGAACAGAGTTGTTCGCCATAACAAAGCAGCATTGCAACGACGTGAAATGCCCACAGCACGATTCGCGCATCTTCACATCGACATTGTAGTCCCATTTCACCTTTCAGAGGGAAATCGTTATTGCATCACTATAATCGACCGCTTCACTCGATGGCCTGACGCAATCCCTTTTCCGGATATTACTGCTCCTACCGTCGCCCAAGCTCTGGTCAACAAATGGATCTCTCGCTTTGGTGTACCTATGACGATTACGACAGATCTCGGTAGGCAGTTCGAATGTGCGTGGTTTCGTCAACTTATGCAGCGCCTCGGTGTTAGTCATTTACGCACCACGCCTTACCATCCGCAATCCAACGGAATGGTAGAACGATGGTATCGCACACTAAAGTCGGCCATTTTATGTCACAGCGCTGAGAGGTGGACGAGGTATTTACCATTAATCTTACTCGGTCTTCGTTGCACTTTGAAAGTAGATTTAATGGCGACACCTGCAGAACTTGTTTTTGGTACGAATCTTCGACTGCCTGGTGAGTTTTTCGTTAACAACAAACCATCAAAGGACGAGCACAGTATCATAACCGATTTCAGGCGCACTATGAATGATCTTCGTCCTGTCGACGCATCTTGGCACACACCATCGAAAGTTTTTGTTCATCCGGAATTAAAGACTTGCAGCCATGTGTTTATAGGAGATTACTCAGTTCGTCCCTCGCTTACAGCGCCGTATAAAGGACCCTACGGAACGAAAAAGAAACAAAAGTGTCTTTCGACAGACTTAAACCTGCCTTTACCGCACCCTTACCTGGTTCCTAAGGGGAGGATAATGTGGCGCATATTCGTACGTATTTCATTAACTTCATTACATTATTGATTTAAATAATCGTCTTAGAAATTTCCAACACTATAAGCATACCTAAATTCGCTATATCAAACTTGTTATTTGGCAGCCCTACTAGCTTTTTTGAATTTCTCTTTAGTTACCGTGAGGCTGCCGAAATATTTATCTAGGCAACTTTGCAGTTGCCGAATTTGGAGATATGATAAAGTCAAAGCATGTCATTCATATTCTAATTATGCTTTGTGATACAGCATTCCAAATTTGCAAAGCAACCAACCAAAACGCAGTGCAAGACGTGTCGCCGAAATATTCTGCTTGTACAGTTCACAACGTCGCGACGCTATAAGCACACAGTTTTCAAACCAGTCACAGAAGACAGGATTAAAAATGAATTACAAAAACTAAAATCGAAAAACGCTGATGACATAACAGGTTCTCTAAATTCTGAAACAACCAAAAGAATTGGTTATCCAAATTGGAACACAACGGTGTTTAAACAGAGATCTTGCCGTGATGCTAGATTGTGAAGATGAAAATCAGGAGGATACATCCGACATTTGCAGCCCCGATGCAATTTTCGAATTATTGAACCGCAAAAAAAAAATAACTGAATTCCTCTCAACTGGTGCAGTCAATCGAAAAGAATTGACCATGATAAAAACATAGTAAGGTAAAACCTTTCTCTCAATTCGTCGGCCATGATTTTTCTTTGAAATTCGCCAACATTTTAAAATCATATAAAATTGAGTGTAAAAAAAAGGAATTGTTCGAAGTTGTTGTTGTTTGAGAATGAAAATGAGAATGTGTGTGTGAGTTTGTGTGTAAAATTTCAAAATTAAATTGCTTGAAAACGTCAAGAATTTGAAAAATTTTTCTCAGCGGTTCTACCATCCTATTTTTTTAACATTGAATTTACAATTTTGTAAAGATTCAAGTTTTTCAAGTTTGTCGCCTCGACCGAGTAGTTATTTAATGGCGCAGGTTTGATTTACGAGCCGTTAGGAAACAGGCTGTACCCGAAAAAGCAGCAAAATTACTCTTTCTTAAATACAGTGTTCGAATTTTTTAATTTTAGTACTAAATAAAAAAATATTAAAAATTACTAAATTCTCCATTTTTTATTTACCTAAATCACCTAATGCACTCATCTAAAAATATTTCTTAAAATACAGTGAAAGCTCTCATAGACGGATGCTCTAATAAGCGGACATCTCCTATAAGCGGACACATTTTGGGAACGAACAATTTTTGGTTTTTTTCCATGCAAAATGCTCTCCCATACACGGACTTTCCGATAAACGGACGCGGACACTCAAAAATGTCCAGTTATGAAAAAAACTCTCCATAAGCGGACGCGAAGCTCTAACAAGCGGTCAATTTTGTTTTGTTTTTCAGTCACATGTTGACTCTTGCGCTTCTACATATGTATATGTACACAAGAACATAGTCCGTATTCAAAAATATTTTATTTTCTAGAAAAAGTGTTGCCTTTTCGTTGCCAATGGGCAATGAGATTTGTCGGTAGGAAAGAAAAGCGCCATAAATTTGAATTCATTTTTAATTCACCCTGTTTCTGTCTATTGAAGAGTAAATATTATTTTAATTTAGAAACCCGCAATTTAAATTTTTTAAGTATGAATTTTAATTTTATTTTTTACGAAATTCCTATAAGCGGACATCTTTCATAGACGGACAAAAAAGGTGACCATCGATGTCCGCATATGGGAGCTTTCACAGTATTTGACATCCGCATTCGCATTCGCATCCGCGGATGTTAGCTTTTAACCTTTAACTGACGAGGTGAAATTTTGGGACATAGTTTATGAGGTGGTGGTAAATTTTACCCCTCTTCATTTTACTAAAAAAAATTTAGTAAAGAATATTTTTTGATAATTATTTGTTTTTTAAAAATAAGCTACTACATTTTTAATTACAAAAAATAAAGAAAACAAAAATTTTTTTTATTCGTTTGAACAAAACAGGTACTTTATTTCACAAACCTTTTTTTTATATAAAAAAAACGACATATAAATAACTTATAAAAAAAATATGAATTAAAAAAAAAAAAAACTTAAAGGGCATTTTTTCACAGCCAAATGTATACATTTAAAGATATAAAAGAGATCATAAAAAAAAATAGTCAGGTGTAAAAACTGCAGGTCCACCTTTTAGGTGGTTTTTTACTCATCAAAATCTGTGTTCGCACAGTGTAAGCATATACGTTTGCTGCATCCCATACACATTGGCTTACTACATTGCAGACAAAAGTTTGTAGTTTTTCGCTTTAGCCTAGTCAGGCATATGTGGCATAACTTACGAGCAACGTGGACCGGTTCTACTGGAGGCGGAGCTACAGAGTCCGGACCCAAAATGTTACCAATTGTGTCTCGTAATACCCGAGGGAGCTTTTGGTTGTGTTGACGTCTTTGCAGATGTGGTAAAATCATTTGTCTTGCAAGCTTTTTCAAAAAGTCTCCTCTTGAGCTGTTATCATAATCCTTTGAAGATTGAAAAATAATGAAAGAGTTGACACCACAAATATCCACAATTCTAAAAAATATGGCTAATGGCCAGCAGCGTGTACGTCGACCGGATGAATAAATCGAGCATTTCTTATCGAGCTCATCCACACCACCTTTTGTATTGTTATAATCAGCTATCATTGCAGGTTTTAAAGTGAGTGGGTCATCTTCTTTTTTGTGATGCATGGAGGACAATAATACAACAGCACGATTTTGACGAGGCACGTAGGATAAAATAGTGACATCTTTGGTAAAACCATATATGCAGGATCCCAACGGTCTATTTTTTTTTGGGCAAAAATTCTGGTGGAATCTCTCTTTTGTTCTTTTTCAGCGTACCTAAATAAGTTAGTTCTCGTTTTTTAAGTTCTTCAACCAGCTGGAGTGATGAAAACCAATTGTCAGCAGTTATATTTCTTCGACTTCCTTCTATTATTTTAGACAGCCTTATTACTGATTGTGTTGGTACTGCAAGTCGTTTTTCTTCATTTGTTAGACCAACTGCATCCGAGTTTTTTCCAAAGTATATATATGCATTTGCAAGATATTGTGTGCGTGCATCAGTCAATGACATTATCTTAATGCCATATTTTGCGGGTTTCTTTGGCATGTAAATTTTGAACTTGCATCTTCCACGAAATGGTACCAACATTTCATCTATGCAGGCATGAGTACCAATTGAATAACTTTTTCGGCAGTTTTCTATAAATTTGTTGAATATACCAGAAACTGCTGCTAATGGGTCGTTCAATAATCGTTGTTGTCTGTCACAGGAGTTATCAAATCTTAAGCAATTTAGGATACAAAGAAACCGGTTCTTAGACATTGTAGCTCTAAAAACTTCTCTGCCCGTTCCATCAGTTGCAAAAATAAATTGAGCGGCCTCGTGGTTAGACTTGAATACGGATGTGTAAATCAAGATACCGAAAAATGCACGCAATTCTATTTTATCAAGCATTTTCGCTTCAGTTTGTGCTGTTAGATCAAATTTTGCTTTCAATTTTGCATTTGTATGTTCTAAAATCATGTTCTCCATATCGCTATCAAAAATTCGCGACCAATATCCATATAAATCCTTTTCCGATTGAGGTTGTGTAGCAACTGGTAACCGCACAATATTATGAAGAGGAGTTTTTACGCAGCGTGCTGGTTCCAATGCTGACCACTTGAATCCGTTTTTTCCATAAAAGTAGTTTACAGCAGATTCACATACATTTCCATCAACAACTACTTCTTCTTCATCATTGCCAACAATTTCCTCAACAATCATTGTATCCGCTTCATCGTATTCACTGCATGCATCATCTTCTATACGTATTTCATCCTCCATGTCACTTTCTTCAATGCAGAAATCCGGATCGACAATTTCGTCGTCGACTTCGCTAACATCGTCATCGTCCTCAAAACATTCCTCAAGAAATTGAGATATGACTGAATCACTGAGTTTTTTGAATTCGACATGATCTGTTAACATAAATAGCATATCACGTAATTTAAAAAATTTGTAATATAACGTTTTTGAAATAAATAATTTTTTACCAACAAGAAAACAGACGAGTGGTAAAAATAATTCCACGAAAATATTACGTTAATTTTGATGTGGGGTAAATTTGATTCTACTAAATACTTACGCTAACGCTGACGTGGTGGTAAAATATTTTCAAAGAAAAATTTACGTAAATGCCGAGGAGTGGTAATTTTTACACCAGCATGTGAGTAACTCCGCTCGTGCTATGTCTAGCTCAGCCAAAACACAACTGAATAACAACGATCACAATATATGAAGATACCAAGAGAATTAAATTGATTGAGCGCAATGGAAGAAAGAATTTAAAAAAAATGTAAAGAGAGGGTAAAATTTACCACCACCTCGTTAGTTAAAGGTTAAACATCTAAAATTCCATATTCGCAACATCCCTAGTTTGGAGTCTCAGTTTCAACTCATTGGCATAATTGTCTATGTCATAAATTTCATTTAGCTTGCTTATGTTATCGCTTGGCAGCGTGGGTAATTTACCAAATAACGGGTGATTTTTTAAGAGCTTGATAACTTTTTTTTTAAAAAAAACGCATAAAATTTGCAAAATCTCATCGGTTCTTTATTTGAAACGTTAGATTGGTCCATGACATTTACTTTTTGAAGATAATTTCATTTAAATGTTGACCGCGGCTGCGTCTTAGGTGGTCCATTCGGAAAGTCCAATTTTGGGCAACTTTTTCGAGCATTTCGGCCGGAATAGCCCGAATTTCTTCGGAAATGTTGTCTTCCAAAGCTGGAATAGTTGCTGGCTTATTTCTGTAGACTTTAGACTTGACGTAGCCCCACAAAAAATAGTCTAAAGGCGTCAAATCGCATGATCTTGGTGGCCAACTTACCGGTCCATTTCTTGAGATGAATTGTTCTCCGAAGTTTTCCCTCAAAATGGCCATAGAATCGCGAGCTGTGTGGCATGTAGCGCCATCTTGTTGAAACCACATGTCAACCAAGTTCAGTTCTTCCATTTTTGGCAACAAAAAGTTTGTTAGCATCGAACGATAGCGATCGCCATTCACCGTAACGTTGCGTCCAACAGCATCTTTGAAAAAATACGGTCCAATGATTCCACCAGCGTACAAACCACACCAAACAGTGCATTTTTCGGGATGCATGGGCAGTTCTTGAACGGCTTCTGGTTGCTCTTCACTCCAAATGCGGCAATTTTGCTTATTTACGAAGCCATTCAACCAGAAATGAGCCTCATCGCTGAACAAAATTTGTCGATAACACACATTTCGAACCGAACACTGATTTTGGTAATAAAATTCAATGATTTGCAAGCGTTGCTCGTTAGTAAGTCTATTCATGATGAAATGTCAAAGCATACTGAGCATCTTTCTCTTTGACACCATGTCTGAAATCCCACGTGATCTGTCAAATACTAATGCATGAAAATCCTAACCTCAAAAAAATCACCCGTTACTAATTCATACGGCGAATACAAACCTATTGTCTGATGGTGATATGGCGTGGAAAATATTTGCTTAGTGTTTAGTAGATTGCACAGTGGCCTACAGTGTCAATCGTTATGGTTTCGAATGTTGACATTGGCGTGTCTGTCACTAGAAGTGGTTCCTTTCCATGTGTTACTATTTTGCTTTGTGTGCATTTATTGCAGTTGTTTATAAATTCTTTGACCATCTGACTCATATTTTTCCAAATATATCTTTGTTTGAATTTTAAAATAGTTTTTCGAATTCTTAAGTGACCTGCAATGTTTGAGCAGTGAAATTTGTCTATCAATTTATATTTAAGTATTATGCTTTCTATTTGTTTTGGAGCTTCATATATAAGTATGTTTATTGGCGCGCCTTTATTCATTTCTAATTCATTATATTTCTTCTTGAATGCATTCATATCAATATTTTTAAATATAAAACCTCTTTCACAAAGGGCTTTCTCCTTTATATGTCAATAAACTATGTAGTTTCTCCAACATTGAATCTAGATTCAAAGGGTCATCACTACAAGTTATGTACACTTCATTATTAATTATTTCAATTGCAGTACTACTATCTTTTAAACCTTTCATGAGCATGAAATGGTATTACAACTTTGGTCCGATGTTTGTAAGTGCCAGAATAAGAAGAGATAGACCCATTAAAATGTATACTTAAATGATCAGCACGTCGAGCTGGGTCGATTTAGCCATGTCCGTCTGTCCGTCTTCTTCATTCTTCTCCATTTACGCACATAAGAACATGAAATTTCGCAATAGTTCAACCCATTGTCAACAGAGAACTTAGAGTGAAAATTACAAAGATCGGGTCACTATAACCTATAGCTCCCGTACTACTGATTGTTCAGATATAAGATTTTTCGTTATAACTCCTCCATTTAAGTAGCTAGTAACATGAAATTTTGAACTGTTGTCACTCATTATCAAAAGAATACTTTCAGAGAAAATGGCGGAGATCGGGTCTGTATAACCTATAGCCTCCATACAACTGATTGTTCAGATATGAGATTTTTTGCCATAACTTCTCCATTTATGCAGCTAGGAACATGAAAATTCTCACCGTTTTCACTCATTATTGACAGAATATATACAGTGAAAATAACAAAGATCGGGTCACTATGACATATATCTCCCATTCAACTGATTGTTCAGTTATGAAAATTTTCGTTATGACTCCTCGATTTATGCAGCTAGGAACATGAAATTTTGCAATACTTTCAACGATTATCAACAGAATTCTTACAGTGAAAATAACAAACATCGGGTCACTTTTACATATAGCTCCCATACAACTGATTGTTCAGATATGAGATTCTTTGTTATAACTTCTAAATATATGCAGCAAGAAACATGATCTTTCGCATTATTTTCACTCATTGCCAATAGAAAGTTTACAGTAAAATTAGCAAAGATCGGGTCACTATAACCTGTTTATTGCCCCCATACAACTGATTGTTCAGATATGGGGTTTTACTGTAAAACTCCTTTATTTGGACAGCTAAAACCGATAATTTCGTAAGCTATTGTATAAATAATAATACAAAGTCTACTGAGAAAATTGTAAAAATCTATGCTGTATAAGCCTTATCTCGTATACCACTGATTGTTCCTATACCAGTTTTTGCGATATATCTCCTTTATGTAGGAAGCTAAACCCATTAAATTGTGTTAACGGTTTACATACCGATCGCACAGCAGTGAAAATCACTTTGATTGGTGCTATATAAGGTATATCTTCCATACCTCTGATTGTTTAGATAAGATTTTTTCTATCTATGTGTGCTGTGAATATATAATTTTTTTCAAATGCAGTAATCTGTTAAAGTAAAGTTTTCAGATGTTCATGAAAGGTATGAAGCCTTCGGCATAGCCGAAGACAGCGGTGTTCTTACTTGTTCAATAATAAATTTCAATTTCTTTATTTACTTTACGTCATTAAGAGATGTACATTTCCAAATATGATGTTGATCAGGCTTCTTGGAAATTGCGTTTTCTTTGTCAATGTGTGTACCGGTATTCGTATTTTCTTGCGCTAATTCATTTTCTTTAATATTTTTTAATTTTGCGGCCTTGCTCCTTGTTATAATGTTAATACTTTTTCTATCTTCTTTTTCACTTTTACTTATTGGAATCATAGATTTGAGTATGTCACTGTCCATCTTGATGCGTGATAATGCATCTGCGTTAGTATTTATTTTTCCTTGTTTGTATACAATTTCGAAGTCGTATTCTGATAAATCTATTCTAATTCTTGTCATTTTCGTTGATGGATTTTTGTGTGAAAACAATGACACTAGTGGTCTGTGGTCAGTTACTACTATGAATTTTCTGCCATAGAGAGTAGTTTTTGTAATGATTTACTTGCGTACGATATTGGTAAATCGTGACCTATTTCTCCTTGTGATAAAATAGCTCCTAAAGCGAAGTCTGATGCGTCTGTTGTAAGTATGAATGGTTTGTCAAAGTCTGGGTATTCTAGTATTGGTGGGTTAATTAACCACTCTTTTAAATTATTAAATTCAGACCAAATGAAAGGTTTCCTTTTTTCAATAGAGAATTTAGACATTTGACGATTTGTGCAAAGTCTGGAATAAAACGTCTGTAATAATTGCAGAATGCAATGAATCTTCTTGTTAGCTGGGTCGGTTTTGATACCTTTGTCCGTTATTAAATGTCCTAAATAAATGACTTCTGATTTCAAGAATTGACATTTGCTTGCATTTAATTTGAGGTTGTAATACCTTAGTCTTTTAAAAACTTTTAAGAGATTTTTATTGTGGTGTTTTACAGATCATCCAAAAACAATGATGTCATCTACATAAAGGAAAGCTTCTGATTTTAAACCGCTTAGTGCAATTGTCAACATCCTTTGGAAACTGTTAGATGATATTTTTAATCCGAATGGCAATCGTTTAAATTGGTAGTGTCCGTCTTGAGTGGAAAATGCTGTCGGTGGTCTAGAATCGTTTTGTAAAAGTATTTGATGATAAGAACTAGTCATATCTAGAGTTGTGAAATACTTAGCTCGTCGTAAGACGTCTAATACATCCTCTAATCTTGTTAGTGGAAACTTGTCATTTACTATTTTATCGTTTAATTTTCTGTAATCTACTACTAAACGCCATTTCATATTATCGTTTTCACTATATTTGGGTACTAGAAGTAATGGAGAATTGTATGGACTGACAGAAGGTTTAATGATGTCGTTATCAATAATTCCCTGTATGTGTCTTTGTATTTCTTCTTGCTGAGTTTGTGGTAGTCTGTAGTTCTTTATGTATACCGGTGCGTTGTCTGTTAAGTTTTTGGTTGTAAAAGTTATTTACTGAGAGTTTTTCTCCTTCCAAATGAAAAATCGATTGATATTTGCGGAAAATTTCTTTTAGTTCTGTTTCTATTTCTTTATCTAGGTTATTTAGTTTTAATTCTTTCATTAATTTATTAAAGCGTTCATTGTTGTATGTATTTGTTTGAGTAAGTGTATTTAGTATATTGTAATTTGTTAATTTTTCTGTCGTGCATTTAAATTCTTCAATATTGACTGCATGACTGTTAACGTTCATCATCTTTACATGGGAAATACCTTTGGCAGGTGCAATCGAGTTTGCTAGACTACGCTGTCTTCCTGTATATTTAATTTAATGGGTAGCATTATTCCTGTTCTGGGTGGAATCTCGACGGTTTTGTTCGTTGGTATTTTTGTGTTAATAGGTAAAATCCCAGCCAGCAAAATCATCGTAAACAAGCTCGTAATTGGATATTTTCTCGAAGAAAAACCGGATTAAAAATCGTTTATGATAGCCGTTTACGACTCTTTTTCGAACACTTTTTCGCTTTAAATTGTGCATCGCCTACGAACAGTCGTAAACGGATCGAAAAAGCATTCGTATGCGAATATTTTTACGTCCGTTTTTTAATTGTAAACGAGTCTCGTAAACGATAAATTTACGTTAAAAAAGCGTTTTTTTACACTGCTTTATCTACTGTTTTTGAATGCTAAAAATAAAGGCAATTAATAAATTCAAATTATTGTAGTTATTTTATTGAATGAAATTATAATTAATAAATATTTATAGTGCCGGATCAAAGTATTGGCACAGAGAATTTTTCGCAATGTATGCAAAGTTTTTTACTTGAATTTCTTATCGCACATTTTTTTTTTTTTAAATATAGTATGAAGACCTACTTTCAAATCAGATTTTTGAGAAAAATTCTAAGTATGCAGTTTTATATCCCATTATATTTTAGTATAACATAGTGCAAGCTTGAAGTTGCCAGAAAACCGTGTTGATTTTTGGCAATTTTTTTACGCAGTTTCTTCCATGCAAATTATGTGCGACATTTTTTTCTTGTATGGAAGAAACTGCGTATAAAAAATTGCCAAAAAACAAAGAGGTTTTCTAGCTATTCAAGCGTGCACTTTATTATACTAAAATTAAATGGGCTATAAAACTACATACTTAGAATTTTTCTAAAAAATCTGATTTGAAAGTAGAACTTCATACTAGCTATATTTTTATAAAAAACAATTAGAGAAGAAATCAGAATAAAAATCTTTGGATTCATGGCGAAAAATTCTCTGTGCCAATATTTTTCCCCGGCACTGTATATGTGAAGATATTTTCAGATAAATAAATATTAACAAACTATCTATTAACAAATTAACAATTAAATAAGAGGGGTTTAATGCATATTATAAAGTTGCTGAATTTATTTTTTATCTTTTTTGCCGATAGCTGCCAATTTTTTTTGCCGGTCGTGTGCATATTGGAAGTGCTTCTTTGAAACGGAAATAAAAACTTCTTCGTGGGAGTTAAATTTTTGACGAAAAGACCTAAGAAAATAAAGCGAAAGATTAAACTCCATTGGAAACCGGAAAATTTAATTAAGTAAAAAGTGGTAATAAATAATATTATGATCCGTACTTCTTATTGCCGCAGTCGTTGCCAAACCAATAGCGCTGCTTTTGGTACCAGTTCCCTTCCACGAGAAAAGTTTTGCTACCTCATCTGCAATAATTTTTTTTAATGAATTATTTATTGACGCTAGTACGGATAAGGCTTCGGATTTCGCACGCCTTTTTAATTGAGAAGCCATATTATCAATAAAACATTAAGTTCATTAACTGCAAAGACCTAATAAACTAGCAAATTAAAAAAATAAATAACTATAAACTTACGAGATAGGGGAATTAAACGTTTAAATCCTTTAGTGTTACTCCGCGCCGCCTGTGAAAGAATTGCAAAACTCGTTAAATTAATTTGTATTTTTGAATTACATATGTAGTAGCTACTTACAAGAAGTTTAGTTATAAAAGAAACTGGTAGATCGTCCTTGGCGTTTGCACCAGTCTGCCAATAAATCACATACTTAATAATTTTCTTAAATTGAATATTTAACAAACTACTTATAAAATATTGTGATTGAAGAAAAATTGTCAACAAAACTAAAATTTTTTCTTGTGCTGACAAATTACTACAAGCCTCTTTCTATTATACTTTTTTGTTTTATCGTTTACGAGCTTTTCTCTAACTTTTTGGCGATACGAGAATCCTTCGTAAAATGTACGTTTTCTTGCTGGCTGGGATATACTCTTTGTCTTTTAGATTTATAGTAATTGTGAATGTTTCATAGTAAATTTTACAAGGATAATTATTAAAAAGTCTATACCTTTGTTGCTATAGGAAAATCGCCATTTACGAGCTGAAAGTCGAAGACTGCTTTATCTTTTTCTATAAGAAAATTGAGTTTTGACGCTACCACTGAATAAATTTCTTCTTTTGTTACTCCTGTTAATTTGCATCTGTAGTCGGTGTCAAAGTCAAATTCGTTGTTGAATGGATTTTTACAAATCGAAATGTCTGCTCCTGTGTCTATAAGGAATGTCATAGGCTTATTGAATTCTATATTGTGTATCGTTATATGATTTGTTAAATTCGGTGTAATTACATAAATATTTTTACGATTAGTGTGGTTTATGGGTCCCTGTCCCCCGGAGAAATGCCCCTGTAGTCCTCCGGGTCACCTGCATTTCCCTGAAATTGGACAACGTTCATTTGGCGACCATTTCTTTCCTGATTTCTGGGGAAGGATCTCTGATTGTTCTTATCATAGTTATTGGTCTGTCTTTCATTTGAAAAATTTCTCTGATTATTGCTGTGGTTGTTAGCTCTTGAATTCTATGAGCTCCTATTCGTATTATGGTGGTTATTGCTTTGTCTCTGGTTAGAAATGTTTCTTGTATTATTGTGCGGTCATCTGTTATTATTATAGGTATTACCGTTATTGTACCTGATACTATATTGATCATTGTAGTAGCTGTTAGTGTTTCGCCTGTAACAGTTATTGGGATTATTCTTGTAGTTGTTGTTTCTGTAATTGTTTCTGATAAACATAACGTTTCTGCTGTCGTGTTGATTTCCTTGTTCTATCTCTAGCCCGAGTTCAGTAGCGGTGTCAAAAGAGTTGGGCAGTGCTGCAAATACTATTTGTTTGAGTTTGTCATTTAATCTCTTTTTAAATATTGTTAGACTGTATTGCTCATTTAGTTTAGTAATTAAAGATTTTTGCTCAGTTGTTGCATTTGTAACCTAGCTGTCCTATTTGCAATGTGTTTAATTCAGATATTGGATGTAAAATTTTGTTTTTGAAGTTGGCGACACTTAAGTTTCTTTGTGTAAGATTGGCAAGTTGATTTTTTATGTGTGGAATAGTTGCTGTGTTTTTGTATTTGTTTTTTAATAAATCTTCAGTTCTTTGGAATGTTTGGGGAGTTTGTACTGCAGTCACGTTTTTTTCACCTTTTGGCTTAGTTTTACGTAAACTACACAATCTATTAGTGCACTTTTGTCATCTTCAGATAAGTCATTGTATATGATTTCGGTTACTTTTAAAAAGGCTTCCAATTCCCTGTAGTTTCCGGAAAAGCTCGGAATGGCTTTTGAGGTCAGCTGAAAATTAAAATCGGACATTGTTTTTATGCTTTGAGTTGACTCTGAGCTTAAAATTTCTGTTGGGCTTTGTATTTCTGTTGTGATTGAATGAGAATATATCTAAGCCAATTTTTGTGTGCTCTTTCGTGAGTCTTGTCAAATAGACGTTGAGTGTACCTCTGAAATTTTCTAAAGCTGTAAATAAGATAATTAGGTGCTTTCTTACAGTTTCTTCTTTTATTTTAGTATTCTTATTTAAACATTTGTATGATTTGTGGAATTCTTCTTTAAATGATGTGAATTTTTCTTCTAACTTAATCCATTCATCCATAGTCCACCCTTCTTAATATTATATTTTGTATTACATCAACATAGCCTCGCTAGATATTACTAATATGAATGCAATAAATTCTAAGTATTTTATATATATATTAGAATAAACCTAATTTAGAATTGCACCCAATTTGCATTTGAATGTAAAGGTTCCTTTATTAATAGTTTTCTATACTTCTCAAAAATCTGATCAAACTGAGCTTTGCTGACGGCCATGTTGTGAGATTTTATGCAACATTTATTTATTTTTGAATAATGTAAAAAATGATTATATGCAAAAAATCATGATTGTAAAAAGGTTGGCAGAATCTTATTCAGGCAGGATCTTAATCGCCATGCGTTGACGATTCAAAGTGTATTTTGATGTCATCGCCATGTAGAGGCGATCAACAATGTGAAAAATTAATATGTATTTGGCAGGATCGCCATGTGAAGGTCCTATATTCTATCGTTGTTATTAATAGCCTTCTTCTTTGTTAGGCAGAGAAGGTTCTGCCAATCGATAGGCAGCCGTAAGGCTGCCGAAATCTTGATCTAGGCAACTTTGCAGTTGCTGAATTTGGAGAAATGATAAAGTCAAAGCATGTCATTCATATTCTAATTATGCTTTGTGATTCAGCATTCCAAATTTGCAAAGCAACCAACCAAAACGCAGTGCAAGACGTGTCGCCGAAATATTCTGCTTGTACAGTGGCGGCGTCACTCAATGCAGCGGGCAATGCACAAGGCTGCTTTTTTTTAAATATTGAATTGCTTGGTCAGCTATAATGGAATGTGTGCCAACGGGTAATGCTTATGTTGCATTTTGCCGTGACTCACTACACATGATTGTTAACTTTAGGTTAACTGATCTATTAACAGTTGAGCTTTTTTAAGTTGACTTGCATAGTGAAGACCAACAAATTTGGGATTTAAAATTACACCATCGTAATTCTTAATTAATTCTCTACAAACAACATGTTCCAAAGAATAGGAGTTTTTCAAGAACTATTTTTAAAATATATTTTTTTTATGACGAGGTGGGTTATTTTGCTAGAGTCAACAATGAAGTCTCTACGATGAACAGAGCCCGAGATATAACAATTTGAAGAAGTACAGGATTAGTCAAAATCAATTAAAAAAATCCAAAATTTGACAGATCATATATCGGAAGAAAAAAAGGAAAAATGTGAAGCCAATCAAAATTGTAACGCCAAATTTGGTGTCCGATATGAAAAAGAATGCCTCATATATATGTCAAATATTATAACATAAAATAACAGTGGTGTTAGAACTGTAATATATTATTTGAATATTTGTAGGGTTGCATTTTATAATTCTTTTATGCCATTACAGTGTCTGAATTTCGTTTTATTTTAATTTGGTCGTAAATTAAATTATATCTCGGGATACCGGGTTCCCGAAGGCTTTATCCCGGGACTTCGGGATTCAAAAAAAGGGTTCGGGACCCCGAATCCCGGTACAAGATGCCTTAGTAGCAAGAAGCATAGTTTAGTGATTGGTCGAGTGAAAACACCATTCTGTGTACTCACGTCCACAACTCGTATGTGTCCGTCTCGTCCAGAATGCATCTGCTCGATGCGTCCGAGCCGCCATTCAGTGGAGGGAGGGGTTTCGTCATTGATGACTACTAAGGATGTTAATGTTTATGGCTTTTTACGATCCCGGGATTTTCGGGATGTCGTTATCACAATCCCGGGACCCCGGGATTAGTCCCGAGATTTACTTTTCAATAACTTAAATCGATAAAATTGCTACTTAATTGATTTAGAAGCTCTCCTACCATAAAATAAATAATAAAAAAATAGGTTTGAAGCCTTTTTTTAAAGTGAGGTTTTTATTTTTGCTCTCTGTCGTCAAGATTTATTTTAAAGAACTTTGTAATTTCAAAGATATGATTAATTCCAAAAATCATTAAAAAAAATGCAATGCATTGTAGAATAAAAATATGGGTACCAAATGTGTATGGTTGTTACATTAATTTCGGAATATCAAACAGAAACACGTAGCTTGTACATAACGTTTACAAACAACAAAGCGCAGCAACCTAATAGAACAACCACTTCATCGGCATTATTCTAGCCTGCTACTTTACATCTTACCGTATTGCCTTTCGATCGCCGAATGATGACTTGTCTGACTTGCGTTTCTTCTTATAGTTTTAAAAACGAACATTGATACAAAGGATAAATTCAGAGTTGTACTTGAATGAGTTCATTTACATAATAATAATAATAGATTGGCGCTTACACATATGTTAGTGTTTGGCCGAGCTTCTCCTCCGGTTTGTGGCGTGCGCCTTGATGTTGTCACACAAAGCGGAGGGACCTACAGTTTTACGCCGACTCCGAACCGCGATTGTATTTTTATGAGAAGCTGTTTTTCATGGCCGAAATACACTCGGAGGTTTGCCATTGCCTGCCGAGGGACGACCGCTGTTAAGAAAAAACCTTTTTTCTATATTTTTTGCGATGTTGCTTTGACCAGGGTTTGAACCCAGGTGCTGCGGAGAGGAAGCGCGCACTGCTTACCACTACACCACAGCGGCCGACAGTTCATTTACATGATTGGTTATAAAAGTAAAAGTATTACAACTAGATGTCGCTAATAACTTAAATCTATACTAGGGTCCTCGTTACAAACCTGATTAAATTCTGCAGAATATCCTCTTCAACTTGATACCTATACTTCTTCTCTAAGCACATTTCACTGAATTTTTTAAATCATTTTGGAATAACTTACGTCAGGGTGAAAAACTAAAAACGCAATTTTAAAAGGGGTGCGTTCGAGCTACGTATTAATTACCGCAATATTGCAGCCTTGTTGCTTTCCTGATGACTTGTTGCTGATGCTCAACTGAAAATTTTCTAAAATGCTGCAGAAATTTGGCAGTAAAAATTTTTATGTTGCTTTTGATTTGCCAAAAACTTATTCCTCGAACGCTTGATGGAGGAAGAGTCGCCCAAATTTTCGCATAGAACGTGATACTGTTTCATAAAAACTAACACTGCAGCATTTACTGCAGCTCGGATACACCCAATATTAGGTCCATGGTTTTACGAATATATTGATTTTTGTGTGTAAAATTTACTATCGCACGGTGTTATCTGTATGCTAGACATTTATGAGAAAATATTAATTATTAAAAAAAGAAAAGATTTTCTATTATTGCCATCAGTGCAAAATTCCAAATCCCTAAAAAAGGCCGGGATCCCGGTATCCAGGGATTAATATTCTTAATGACTACGTACTCGCCCATTTTAACGAGTTTAAAACGGCCTCGATTCGGATCACCACCCTGTTGAACTCCTCGAAGGTGAATTTATGGGGTCCAGCGGTCTTTTTTAAATGGGTTTTAAAGCTTTTGACAGCGGATTCCCATAAACCGCCCATATGAGGTGCATCAGGTGGTATGATTTTCCAGTTGATGCCCTGAGGTAAGTATTTTTGGACAACGTCATTCGAGACTTCTTTGAGGAAGGTTACAAATTCGCTTTCTTAGCCCGCTTAGCTCCTATAAAAGTTTTGCCATTGTCACTCATCATTTGGTTTGGGTTGCCGCGGCGCCCAACAAATCGGGAAAAGGCGGCGAGAAACACATCGTTGGTTAAATCTGGGTTGAAAAGGCCCAGCAAAATCTAAACCAGTGGTGGCGAAGGGTGGAGCGAAGGTGCATCGTTGTTGGGGCAAAGCTGCCATTAATTGCGAGCGCATTTGCTGCTTTTGAATTGCGCAAGCCTTGGAAAATGAATTTTTTCTGAGCGGATTTGAGTCAGGGAATATAAAACTTTTTCCTTTTTGGTTGTTGTTGTTTCCGACAGGGTGGGTGTATGATGTATTATGGAACGAATTTCCGTCATCCCTTGTCAAATTTGGTTTGGAGACAAACCGGTTTCGGCGTTGTGCCATCTTCAGTGTCATTTTTCGTTCTGCATAATTTTTGTTGGTTGCTCGTATTTATACTCCTTGTTAACTACCTCTTTCTTTTGTTAGGTACGTCTTTTTAGTTTTGCAGTGTTTGCGGTACTCAATAGGTAAATGAATTGTTTTGGCTCGTTTTTGATGGCAGGTAGAAGTCCGTGATTTTTACCCCCTTTGTTTTTGCAGTTGGTGTATTCCCTTCCATATCTGTCCTTAATATTTTGTTGTTGTCATTCTTCTTCTTGTACAGTAGTTTTAGAGGTTCAAACAGTACGTCCGATACAGTATTTATTTGCTCATTTATTATTTGTCCTTTGAAGGTCTTCTGTTTATATATTTCCATATTTTCTAATATATTCAATCTTATAATATAAAACTCCTGTCTTATAATTTCCTGCATGAGGCGGACTTTTGCGTGTAGGAGCAGTTCGTGAAGAATTTGTATGAACAGAACAGCAAATCGGGATTTCTCGGGGATAATTATTGGATGATGTTTGTTGTAGCTTAGCGTGGAGTGGGCTAGGCGTCCATTGACGCGGAGAAGAGAGCTTCGTTTGTCAATAGGCTTCAAACCTTCCAGACATGTTCTTTCGCGGACAAAGTAGCGGGTTTAAGTTAGTATGAGGAGGCGAAGCTTCGCGCTGTGGAGGTCGTCAAGCCATAAAGAGGGGGGTGTAGTGACATGGGTGCCCTTTTTTGCGTCCTATAGTTTATTGATGCACTTGAGCATGCACGCAGTCACCTTTAAAGCGCGTAGACAGGAGGAAAAACGATCTTATAGGTCGGCATCTTCTTCGACAGCATGCAGTGCTTCCACTCGGCCTACCTCAGGCGGGTTGATATTCCTTTTGGCCGGGACTGGCCACTCCTCAGGGGATTTGGACAGCCACACCGGGCCATTCCATCAGAGCGAAGAATTAGACAGGTCAAGGGGTTTGCAACCTCGGGTACTGTAACGAACCCGGTTTATCTAGTCTATATCTGGGCTGTGGCTCAGTCGGATGTTGGGTTCCCTTATCCAAACGTTAAAATAAATACGCCAATGATTCTTATAGTGACGCTTCTTTATTTCGCTATTTAGTTGGCAGCGTTTGCACGGCACACCAATATAACGTATTTCCTTGGCGGCGTTTCCACGTCACCATATAAGTACTACTTGGCAGCGTTTTCACGTCACACCAATATAACGTATTGCTTTGGCAGCGTTTTCATGTCACACCATATACCTTAACTACCTACTAAGCAACTTAGTCTTCACAATCGTTGCTTAGCCATTCCAATCTGCGTTTTCACGATCGACTGGAGTATGTGACTACTCTACCAGAAGTCATTTCAAATTACATTTGCTGCTCTATTTATACTGTCCTGCACGCAGGCAGACAGTTATCCTAACAACATTGTTCCTAATATTTTCTTTACTTCCTTTTACTTGGTCATATTTAAGTACGTATGTATGTACTTCAAATTTCAATATAGATATGTACATATGTATTTCGATTTCACGTATGTATGTATATAATTGGCAATTCGTTTAATATGAATAAATAAATTCAGCAGTTCTACATTTATATCTATATATATATATATATATATATATATATATATATATATATATATAT
>NW_023458557.1:33509264-33513785 GCF_013731165.1 Rhagoletis pomonella | reverse complement strand
TATATATATATATATATATATATATATATATATATATATATATATATGTATGTATATATATATATATATATGTATTTAACAATTCAAAATATAATTTAGATCAATAACATATGACAGCCAATTGTGAAGTCCCTGAGTGTAGGGACTTGGGGTCTTCACACCCCCCCTTTACTTCCTTCTGGACGCGTGATTGTCACCATCCCCGCGCCTGTAATACGTACGCGGTACACCATTGTGCCCAACGCATCCCTGAATGTCTGGCGTTTAGTTTGTTGTCGCTGCAGCCGCTCCTGAATGACCCTTACCAGTTCCCTTGGCACCGGGTTTGTGCCGCTGAAGTTTCGCCAGTTACCGGGTAGTGCTTCTGTCTGTAGATTGTCGTCCTGCAACCAGCGTTCGATTTCGTGGATCACCATCGGGTCTGCTGGCTCTGTGTTTGTGCTGGCCAACTCCTCCAAAAACTGCTCCACCCCGCGGTCTTCCTCCACCAACAGGGTGAGTGCATTCTCCTCTTAGCTTCCTTCATCGCCTCTATTATCACTTGATATTGTCGCCGCTGCTACGTCGCACAACGCCTGCGCAGGTGGTTGTCGCCACGATTCGGTGTTGTGTGACGCGTCGTTAAAAATTCGCATCGTCATAGTGATGCGCCGGACATACTCTATATAACCCTCACCTGGGCGTTGGCAGTCCTCCTGTACGATGTCCATTTCGCCCCTGCGTGGCTCGTTATAGCTGTCATCGAGCACCTCGATTGGCGTGGGCGTCCTTATCATCTCGCCTAGATGCCACTCGTAGTCATCGTCGTTGCTATCGCCGCATACTTCTGCTGGCGTAAATGTGCCGCTACCCGCCTCGCTGCTTGCTACTAAACTCCGAGTCGTGTAGTCGCTTGGGCTCCATGATGCAGGACTCCAGCGCCACTCATCACTCGCACCGCTGTTTCGGCTTTCGTGCACGTAAATCTCTGTGCTGGCCTGACTTGCGTTGTCTTCAACGCCTTCTCCTCCACCAACGCCAGTATGCTGCCTAATTTCTGCTTCCGTCAGGCGGCGCAAACGCACTTTCAAAGTGTCGTCCTTTACGCCCATCGCCTTGAAAATTTCTCCAGTTCCCCGTGTATCCATCGCTGCAGTAACTTTTTGAGTAGCGGGTCCTTTTTGTGATGTCCTTTTATATTAAGCATTTGGGAAACAGTTGCCTTTGCGCGACAAACTGTATATTTCCAAATTATTTGCACTTTGTTATTTTTTGGTTTATAATATTTTAGTTTGTTATTGTTTTATTCAGCTGTTGTGTTGCAATGTTGCCTACTCTCCCAATAGGGGGATTTTTTTTTTCTTTTTCGCAGGGATCGATATGTCAATATCGGAATAGTGTTGCCAGCTTGGTAAATGATGTATCCGTTTTACGATATTAATTATTATTACTATATTTGTTATTATTATTGTATTTGCTGACATTATTATTTATTAATAGTTTTTATACATATTAATAATTATATTGCCTTATTATGTTTGTTTTTATATTAATGCTATTCAAAATTTTTGTTTGTTTATTTCTCTTGGCATGAATTATCTCCTTTTTTCATAACATTGTCGTGCTACAACCTCGTTCTTCTTCTTCTTCTCATTCTCCTTTTTCTTCTAATAAACTCCTTCTTCTACTTTCCTTTAAACTGATTCTTCTTTCTTTTAAACTGATTTTTCTTCTTCTTTCTTTTAAACTACCTCTTCTTCTTCCCTCTTTTTCTCTTATATTTTCTCTTCTTCTCTCCCCTTAGGGTCTCCTTTTCATGGCAATCGCTCCCCTATTTGGCAATTGCCGAGTTATCACATTTCTGTCTATGACCGAATTTACCTATTCTTCGCCTTGCGTCGAATTAGGCTCAGGTGCATGATGGGGGAGGATTTTTTGTGACTCTGCCGCGTCGGCCTCTTCATCGCCGTAAAATGGCTTCAGCTCACTCAGATGTGCTGTTCTCCTCTTACCGATGAGTACCTTGTCTAATTCGACGGTTACTGGCGAAACGAAGTTCATCACTCGGTACGGCCCAGCATAGTTGCAAGTTTTGCCGCGAAGTTTTCCGTCGCCTTCGATAGGTGATGCTCCTTCACCAGCACTCGGTCACCTACCCCTGGTTGCCATTTCCTCCTCCGCAAGTTGTAATGACGCGCTTGCTCGATCGACACTGTCTGCTGATTTCGCCTTACCATCTCAAATATATCTCGCATTTTCGTTGCCTTCGCCTCTGGTGTCGTCGTCGTTTGGCCGGTACCGAAAGTTTGTTCGTCGTAGAGGGTTTTTGGTACTTGCGGCTCGCGTCCTTGCACTAAGAAGGCAGGACTGTAGCCGGTGGCTTCGCAAACACTGGTATTAAGCGCTAGTGTCATTTCGGGTAGTAAGTCGTCCCAATTTCGCTGTTCTTTTCCGGTAAACTATGCAAGCACTCTCTTTATGCTGCGGTTTGCCCTCTCCGTTGGATTTCCTTGTGGCGTGTATGGTGCGGTGATGCTTAACCCCGTACTCTCGTAGTATCCGTTTGAACTCTCTGCTGGTGGACTGTGTTCCATTGTCAGTTATTACAATTTTCGGGACTAAATCTAGCGAGTATGCGTTCTCGAAACGCTTTGTTGAGGCCTACAGCTGCCGCCTTCCGTAGAGGCACAATTTCTACCCATTTGGAAAACTTGTCGATAAAGACTAGTACGGTTGTGTTTCCGTGCTTTGATCGTGGCAATGGTCCCACAAAGTCTGCGCATACTGTGGCCCAAGGTTCTTCTGCGATCTGGGTTAGCATCTTTCCCGCAGCTTTCTGTTGGCTGGGCTTGTAAATCTGGCAGGTAGTACACTGTCGGACATACCTCTTTATGTCCCTGAACATTCCGGGCCAGTAGTAACGTGCCGTCGCTCTCGTTATCGTCTTGCGGATTCCCATGTGTCCTGCGCTTGGACTATCGTGAACTTCCTTCAGTACTCTCTCACGTAGTGGCACTGCCACGCATAGCTTCCACGGTACTGTGTCTTCATCATCCACCTGGACTGCGATGTGTCGATCCAGTTCGTTGTTTACAATTGTGTAGTCCGGGAACTTTTCTGGTGTCCTCTTCACCTCTGCCGTTTTCTCGGCCAGCCACTTGCAGGCCTTTGCCTCTTTATCTTGCACTAATATGTTGAGCTGTATGTATTGGGGTTGTCGTGACAGTGCGTCGGAAACGTCGTTCAACTTACCCTTACTTTACATTCGAATGTATGTTGCTGGAGTTCTAGTGCCCATCTTGCAATGCGTCCTGAGGGACTCTCGATCGCATTCAGCCATTTCAAGGACAGGTGGTCGGTGATAACCGTGAATGCGTAACCCTCCAAGTACGGTCTCATTTTCCGTATAGCCCACACAATGGCCAGACACTCTTTTTCAGTTGCCGAGTAGTTTTGCTCTGCCTTGTTCCGCCGTCGACTAGCGTAGGCTATGACTCGCTCTGCGCCATCTAACTCCTGTGTCAGTACTGCTCCTAGTCCAAAATCGCCGGCATCGGTTTGTAGCGTGAAATGGTGGGAAAAATCTGGACAGGCTAATACCGGTGTTTCCGTTAGTGCGCTCCTTTATTTTTCAAAGGCCGTCTGCTGCTCATTGCCCCATTTCTATCGGCTTCCTTTCTTCAGTAATGACGTCAGAGGGTGTGCAATATGCGAGAAATCCGGAACAAATCGCCAATACCATGACGCCGTGCCCAGAAAGCGGCGTAACTCGCGTGTGTTTGTTGGCGGTGTCAATTCTTTAATCACCGCAATCTTGTCAGGATCGGTGTGAATCCCTTCTTCGCTCATCACATGACCCAGGTTTTTCAAACTCCTTTTGAAAAAATCACACTTCTCGGGGTTTATCTTGAGGTTCGCCTGTCGCAATCATCGAAACACTTCTTTCAGGTGTTCCATGTGTTGGTATAGCGTCGCACTCGTGATAATAATATCGTCCAGATAAGCAAACGCGTGCGGTTCCAATTCGGGGCCGATGACTTTGTCCAGTGCTCGTTGAAACGTCGCAGGCGCTGAATGTAGCCCGAACGGCATTACGCGCCACTGGAACAGGCCACGTCCTGGCACAGTATACTCCTTACTACTCTCTTCCATCGGGATTTGCCAATACCCATTCTTCAAGTCCAAGCTGCTAATGAATTTAGCGCTTCTCAGTCGATCCAAAATGTGTTGGATTCGTGGGAGTGGGTATGCATCCGGTACCGAGCGCGCGTTAAGTTGCCGATAGTCCACGCAAAGTCTCCACTTTCCGTTTTTCTTCTTTACCAGCACGATATACCTCCTGCATTTTAGGGTTTTTGGGAAAGTAGCGCTGTTTTATGGGTCGATCATCTCGCATTATAATCTTATAGGCGGCGATATTAGTCGTCCCCGTTATCTTCTCCTTCTTTAAGAAATTTTCGACTTCCGTCGTATCCTCGATGGATGTGGGTTGTTCATTTGCGGCCTTTTCGCCTTCCTCAGCTCTCTCTACTTCTAACATCG
>NW_023458557.1:33499374-33509164 GCF_013731165.1 Rhagoletis pomonella | reverse complement strand
GCCCTACTAGCTTTTTTGAATTCCTCTTTAGTTACTTCTTTCTGACAGTTATTATAAAATCTTTTGGAGTTAATAAATGCTTGATCATCGTGAGAGCAAGTCGTTTTCTATTTAAAAAGTACCACATTGGCGAGGGACGAACTGAGTCATATCTTACAAACACATGGCTGCAAGTCTTTAACTCCGGATGAACGAAAACTTTCGATGGTGTGTGCCAAGATGAGTCGACAGGACGAAGATCATTCATAGTGCGCCTGAAATCGGCTATGATACTGTGCTCGTCCTTTGATGGTTTGTTGTCAACGAAAAACTCGCCAGGCAGTCGAAGATTCGTACCAAAAACAAGTTCTGCCGGTGTCGCCATTAAATCCTCTTTCAAAGTGCAACGAATGCCGAGTAAGATTAATGGTAAATACCTCGTCCACCTCTCAGCGCTGTGACATAAAATGGCCGACTTAAGTGTGCGATGCCATCGTTCTACCATTCCGTTGGATTGCGGGTGGTAAGGCGTGGTGCGTAAATGATCAACACCGAGGCGCTGCATTAGCTGACGAAACAACGCACATTCGAACTGCCTACCGAGATCAGTCGTAATCGTCGCAGGTACACCAAAGCGGGAGATCCATTCGTTGATCAGAGCTCGGGCGACGGTAGGAGCAGTAATATCCGGAAGAGGGATTGCGTCTGGCCATCGAGTGAAGCGGTCGATTATAGTGATGCAATAGCGATTTCCCTCTGAAAGGGGAAATGGGCCTACAATGTCGATGTGAAGATGCGCGAATCGTGCTGTGGGCATTTCACGTCGTTGCAGTGCCGCTTTGTTATGGCGAACAACTTTGTTCCGTTGACATTGCAAGCAGTTGCGGGCGAACTCTCTGCTATCACGCTGCATTGATGGCCAAATAAATCGTTCACTCATGAGGCGCGCCGTTGCTCTAGCGCCGGGATGTGCAAGGTCATGCACGGAGTGCAAAGCGATGCATCTAAATTTTGTGGTGATAAAAGGCCGAACCTTTCCAGTAGAGCAGTCACAGTAAATTGTTTGCGAACTAGAAGGAAGAGCACACTGTTTGAATGTAAGTGAATGGGTGGCGTTACCTGATAACATTGATTGCAGCTCAGTATCTGTTTCTTGGTCTTCTGCCAATTTGCTGTAATCGAGGGATAGATGGGCAATAGACTCGATGCGCGACATCACATCTGCTGTAACGTTGTTTTCGCCGCTCACGTGGCGAATATCCGTCGTAATCTGTGCTATGAAGTCGAGTTGCCTTACTTGGTGGTCAGAAGCTTTGTCCAGTCGTTGGCGAAACACGAAAACCAGTGGCTTATGGTCGGTGTAAATGTGGCACCTTCTACCCTCGACCATATACCGGAAATGACGGAGCGCTAAGTACAAGGCCGTCCGCTCACGGTCATATGTGCTGTAACGTTGTCGGCTTTTGAAAATTTTTGCGAGAAAAGTCCTAGGGGCTGGATGTTATTGTCAACGATTTGGTTTAGAACAGCTCCAGCAGAAAAATTGGACGCGTCGACCCAGAGTGACAGCTCAACGTTTGGTAAGGGATGAGCTAGCATGGTAGCGTTAGCCAATTCCTGTTTGCAGGATTCGAAGTTGCGGACTGTCTCCTCAGTCCATATTAGCGGTGTTTTGTCGTTACGGCGATTGGCTTCTATCATTGCGAAAAGTGGCCTTGGTTCTCCAGTGCGTGACGCAAAAAACGTCGATAAAAGTTCAACATTGCTAAGGATCTTTTTAGATCTTTTGCAACCGTAGGTCGTTTAAAATTTAACAGAGCTTTGACGCGTGGTTTGATGCCGTTTTTGGTTATGGAATGGCCAAGGAACTCTAGTTCCCTAACGCCGAATTCAGATTTCGCCAGGTTTATAGTAAGACTATTTTCCTTTAGACGCCGAAACACTTCTCTTAAATGACCTCGATGCTCTTCGAAATTCCGTGATGCTACACAGATATCATCTAGGTACGTTAACACAAAGTTGAGACCACGAAAAACTTTGTTTATTAGACGCTGAAAGGTCTGGGCTGCATTTCCCAAACCGAAAGTCATCTGGGTGCATTCGTAAAGCCCAAACGGTGTCGTAATTGCGGTGTTCGGCACGTCGTCAGGGTGAATCTTCACTTGGTGAAAAGCCTTCTGCGGGTCAATTTTTGAGAAAACACTTTTTCCTGCAAGCGCGTTCTAAAAATCCTGCAAAAACGGCAAAGGGTATCGATCGGGAATGGTCTGCAAGTTGAGGGCGCGGTAATCGCCACATGGCCTCCAACCACCATCCGATTTGCGGACCATATGGAGCGGGCTCGCCCAATTACTACTCGATGGGCGACAAATTCCGAGTTTAACCAGAAGCTCGAATTCAGCACGTGCCGCGGTCAGCTTCTCTGGCGAAAGTCTAGGCGGGCGTACAAAAACTGGCTGACCAGTTGTTAAGATACGATAAACGATTGTAGATTTCGTAGGCGAACCGATAGGCGGTGCACGCGCAATTTCAATAAATTCTCTTAAAATGTCCAAAAATTTCAAGTTAGCGTTAGTAGTTTTAACAATTGACATATCACTGTTGTCAATCTCGCAAAATGTTTGTAGCTCAGGTTTTCGATCAACAAGATACTTTCTTTTAATATCGACTAAAATATCAAAATTACTTAAAAAGTCTGCACCAATTATGGCTTGAGACACATCAGCCACGTAGAAATTCCAAGTGAATTCTCGGCGCAGATTTAGGTTAAGTTTTAAAGCGGTTTCGCCGTACACTTTAATAGGCGACCCGTTTGCCGCAAACAAATTAATACCGGTATATTTAGATCGTGCTGCCTCCCCATTAGGAGGGATCACTGAAATATCAGCGCCCGTATCAAGTAAAAAATTAATTTTCGATGGCGTATCAAAAATGCGGAGCCGGTGGTATAGCTGTTATTTGGGAGATCACCACATCTGCTAATCAGACTTCTTCAACCGCGGACACTGAAGAGATGTGCTGGTCTCCGAATAAGCAGCTATAACTTCTACCTTTTGTAAATTATTGTTGACTTTCAATAACATTTTTCAAGTTCAATAAAATTGTTGAATATAATTGTTATAAGGCCATAAATAACAAAAAAATTCTGAATGAATAATAAATTTAAGGTCAGTCAAACATACCGAAAGAAAGTCGGAGAGTCTCCTTAAGGTCGATGTTTAAAACATCGGTAAAACTTCCATCGATGTATCGTCAATTTCGCGATGTTAATAAATTGTAAACATAGATTGCAAACATCGAAAATTGAACCGATATTATCGATGATTCAAAAACATCGATGCATCGTTTGCATCCCTACGCGTGGTCTGTATTTAACCTTGAGTTGTCTTTGCAAATTTCGTGACAATTCCGCACTTTCGTTTTTGAGGTCAGAAAGGTCATTGCGCGAAGATACCATATCTACTTGCCCATTGTACCACCCAATGGACTCGGTGATCGAATCGGCCACCTTGATCTTCTCCGTCAGCTGAACATTTGTTGCAATTATGGCGGCTTGAACGTAATGAGGGAGTCGTGAAATCCATAGATCGTGTAGAAGGCTATCGTTGAGCGCAGTGACGGCCACTCGCTTCATTTCACTGAATAATTCGCTCGGTTTCCGGTCACCAAGAGGCATGTCCTTGAAATTTTCTGGAATCGTTGTGCATGAGTGATGGTTGGAACCAAAATTCTAAAGCGTAGAAATACACCTCTACATTCTCCTCGCTCATTGCAGGGAGTGGAATTCGTGGCGCGCCATTGTAGCTTTCGGAAATGCCAGAATCCCGGCATTTTTCTGGGTTTTCTACGTTTTAACTAAAGCGAGTGTTAAGCAATACGGGGTCACCAATGTGGTACTATTTAAATAAAAGACGACTTGCTTCCACGATGATCAAACATTTATTGACTTCAAAAGGTTTTATAATATTTGTCAAAAAGAAGTAACTAAAGAGAAATTCAAAAAAGCTAGTAGGGCTGCCAAATAACAAGTTTGTTATATCGAATTTAGGTATGCTTACAGTGTTGGAAATTTCTAATACGATTATTTAAATCAATAATGTAATGAAGTTAATGAAATACGTATGAATATGCGCCTAATTATACTCCCCTTAGGAACCAGGTAAGGTTGCGGTAAAGGTAGGTTTAAGTCTGTCGATAGACACTTTTGCTTCTTTTTTGTTTATGCGGATGACGTAGTATTTTGGTGTTCGGCGTACAATCTCGTAGGGTCCTTTATACGGCGCTGTAAGCGAGGGACGAACTGAGTCATCTCTTATAAACACATGGCTGCAAGTCTTTAATTCCGGATGAACGAAAACTTTCGATGGTGTGTGCCAAGATGCGTCGACAGGACGAAGACCATTCATAGTGCGCCTCAAATCGCACTGAAATTAGTTTGTTGACTAGGGAAGGAAAATGCGATTTTGCGAGCACATACTTTAAGCGTTTATTCAAATAACATAATTCGCAATGAATGATAATGAATGGATGCTAAAATCTAAACAATTGAAATTAGTACGAAATACTAAATTGAAATTTACAGGTGATTATTCCACTTGTGCTTGCGCTCCTTCTCCGTCGGATGACGTAGTATTTGGTGTTCGGCGTACAATCTCGTAGGGTCCTTTATACGGCGCTGTAAGCGAGTGACGAACTGAGTCATCTCTTATAAACACATGGCTGCAAGTCTTTAACTCCGGATGAACGAAAACTTTCGATGGTGTGTGCCAAAATGCGTCGACAGGACGAAGATCATTCATAGTGCGCCTAAAATCGCCTGAAATTAGTTTGTTGACTAGAGAAGGAAAACGCGATTTTGCGAGCACGTACTTTAAGCGTTTATTCAAATAACATAATTCGCGATGAATGAAAATGAATGGATGCTAAAATCTAAACAATTGAAATTTCATTCGCACGAAATACTAAATTGAATTTACAGGTGATTATTCCACTTGTGCTTGCGCTTGCCTTCTCCGTCCACGATCAAAGTAAAAAGAAAGTTTGTAAAATGTGCAAGAGTGCACCTAAAAGAACAAATGACGTTTAGCAAATACAACCACCAGAACCCTGCAAGCACAAGTGATTGACGATTTTTGACTTAATAATTTAACTCTCACGGGTTAACAGTGGGAAATACAAAAGTTCCCTGAAAATTTGAATCCTGAACATTAAGTACTCGACCAAGGCGTGCAAAGATTTCCCGTTCAAAATACTCGTAAACTTTGATTGTTTTTCTTCAAAAGTCTATAGCTCAGAGGCATTTTATGGTATAATCTTGGTCAATGATAGGGTTTCTTCAGAATCGAATGGTCTACAAAAGTGTTCATTGCGGCGTAACCCTAAAAAAAAATCTTTTTTTTTTTTTGTATGTGGACCAGGGTCCGATCTATTCGAAAAAATCGTATTATGATCCGACTTGCTTTAAATTTGGTAAACAGGTAGCTCTTTGCCTAGATTAGCATATAGGATCCTTTTTTTCCGGGAAGTGGACCAGGGACCGATCTATTCGAAACATCGTATTTATGGTCCGATTTGCTTAAAATTTGGTACGTAGGTAAAATTTTGCCTAAATTAGCATATGGGATCATTTTTTCCGGGAAGTGGACCAGGGACCGATCTATTCGAAAAAATCGTATTTATAGTCCGATTTGCTTGAAATTTGACACATAGGTAGCTTCTTGCCTAGATTAGCATAAAGAATGCCTTTTCCCGGTAAGTGGACCGATCTATTCGAAAAAAATCTAATTTATAATGCGATTTGCTTGAAAACTAGGTTTCTTATTGCCTGGATTAACATATAGGATCCTTTTTTTCTGATAGGTGGACCAGATACCGAGGTATTTGAAATCAATCCCATACTTATGGAGAAAAGTAGGGGTTATTGGGAAAGAGGGCGTGGCGCCTTCCAAACATACTGAAACTTTTACCTATCTGTAAATGCATACATACCTTAATTCACAGGGGCCCTAACCAACACTTTTTTCGAAATTGCGTTTTTCCCAGATTGTGGTAGGATGTAGTATTACAAGTAATTTTTAGAAAAAAAAACCGACTTCAATTCTCATATAAAAAATATATATATATATATATATATATATTTCATGATTCAATGATCGGATTTAAGCCAGATTAGTACGGGACCACCTCTGAGACACTACCTTTCCGATGCAAATTATCGAAATCGGTTGACGTGGTCCAAAGTTATGCGGTAACATACATAAAAAAAAAAAATGTTCCGACGAACTGATAACCTCCTCCTTTTTTGGAAGTCGGTTAAAAAGTAGATAGTTGTTATAATGTTGGTTTGATTGAATTTTTTACTGTTGATACCACAGGCCAGCGAAATTCAAATTTTTTCCCCCCTCCTATAATTAAGTTATCTTTTGAATATCTAGTATCTTCGGTTTTTTTCTAGCACGTCAAGATTTTTTTTTCATGAGATGTATGTATATTTTAGGATTTTTAGCAGTTTGTTTAAAAAGCCAAAAATTAGTCAGATTACAATTGAATTTTTACTTAAAAGCAAACAGTGTTAGTTAAAAATACCCATAAATAGATTAAGTAAATCAGAAAAACTTATGTAATTTCGAAATTAACGCTAAGAAAATTGATAAAAGTTATTTTCTTAGCGTTAACTTCAAAATTACTTAAGCTTTTCTGATTTACTTAGTCTACTTGTGGGTATTTTTAACTAATGCTGCTGGTATTTAAGTACAAATTTAATTCTAAATTAATTAGTTTTTGGATTTTCATGAAAATTGCTAAAAATCCTAAAATATACATGGCATCAATACAAAAATATTAACGATCTAGAAAAAAAACCAAAGATGTATTTTAATAAAATACCTATGATCAGTTTTAAAGAATAAGTTTGAAATAACAGTTATTGGAAGTGGAAAACAAAATTTAAGTTTCACTGGCCTGTGCACTTAATCTGTTTAATTTTACAAGAAAAAAGAATTAGTTAAATTTCTTGTTACAAGTATTTGTTTAAAGATAAATAAATGAATCGAAAACCTGTTTTCACCTAATGGAAAATATACTAATTTTTAATCAGTGTAAGGGTAGGAAATGCTCTTTAATTACTTCCTCAAGAGGTTTCGGGATGACTTTTATGGGAGTACTCCATTATTGCTCGTTTGGGAGAAATGTGGGATGACTTTTATGGAAGTGCACCATTATTGCTCGTTTAGAAGGAATGTGGGATGACTTTTATGGCAGTACTTCCTTATTGCTCGTTTGGGAGTAATATTGGATGACTTTTATGGGAATACTCCTTTATTACTCGTTTTCAAGGTTTCTGGGAGGTTATTATGGGAGTACTCCCGTATTGCTCCCTTAGGAGGTTTGTGGGATGATTTTTATGTGTGTGCTCCCCGATTTCTCGTTTAGGAGGTAAAAGTGACTACTCTCCCTCCTAGGATATCCAATGTTAAAGGGAGTATACAAAATTACATGCTTATACACAGAAGCATAGGAGCAATGGGGAGTATTCGTATACTCCCAAGGGAGTACTCACCGAGCAATCGTACGATGCTCCCAAGTTCTACTGGGGACATCCAATGTTAAAGGGAGTATACAAAACTACATGCTTATACACAGAAGCAAAGGAGCAATGGGGAGTATTCGTATACTCCCAAGGGAGTACTTACCGAGCAATCGTACGATGCTCCCAAGTTTTACTGGGATATATCAGAACAGGTATTCACTCATAATAATTAATAAGCAGTTTTGAATGAATTCATGCAGCCCTCTATATATATATGAATATACATACATATATGTTGTGGCATACTACACTCTAAAAAGTGCATGTAAAACTACTACTGAAAAGTGTTTATTTTTCAACCAGAATCTGTTCAAGTATACGCACAAGATGTTCAAAATTTGATTTTGAACATGAGTTGGTTAAAATATACACATGAAATGTTTAAAACTACAAAAATTTTGAAAGTAAAAATATATTTTTTACAAATAATAAATACTAAGTGCCAGGGGCGCACGCAGGAATATATTTTTGGGGGGTAAGGGTTTATACTTCTAAATATATATCATCAGCAAATACTGAAAATTCGCTCTTTAAAATACATTTATGAAAGTTTTATTTACAGTATGAAATAAATAAATAAACTTTTTAAAGTATCATCAATTGCATTTTATTTACATAAAATTTACAAAGAACTCAGACGTTTTTAACCGGCTTCAAAAAAGGGGAGGTTATCAATTCTTCGGAGTATTTTTACTTCTTTTATTTATTCCACCGCATAACTTTGCACCGCGTGAACCGATTCCAATAATTTTTTTTTTCACCGGAAAGATGGTACCTTAAGGGTCGTCTCGTAATTTGGTTTAGATCCGATCATTAAATCATGAAAAAATTAACGGTTAAAGATGCACTTTCAAAAGTAATACAAAATTTTACAAGAGAATTTTAATAAAAATAAATTAAATAATTTCACGAAATTTTTACACTTTTTTATTAATTTTCGTCGATTTCTGGTTTCTCATTTTTTAATAATTCAAATAACGAAAATTTAACTGAACTTGCATTTTTATCATGTAGCTCATTTTGGTGGAACGAATTCGAAGTTAGCAAATTAAATCTTCGAATGCTTATTAAGTACATATCAGTGGTAAACTTTTTTAGGCTGTAAAGTGTAAAAAGCAACAGTAAGTGAGTATGCATTGCATATTTTTAGGACAATGTTTTCATTCGCAGTTAAACTTTAGAGCTCTCAAGAAAAAAAGAAAAATTCTAAAAAAATGACGCACAAGAAATGGAAAAGAAAATCTTGTCTTTCAAAATTTCTTATATCATAATAAATTTAGCCCCAAAACCCACCCCTTGTGTGCGCTACGTGACAAATTTGATATATAAAAGTAAACAGACATTGTTTAATTTTGCACACACTAGGAGAGGAAACTAGTTACCTCTCTTTATATGCGTAAATTTAAACGAAAATTTTTTTAGAGGAAATTTTAAACATTTTGTGTGTAAACTGTGAAAATGTGAACAATAAATGTTTAAAACTCAAAAAACAAAATTTAGATTTGTTCTACGCTACATATATGGTAAGTAAAAGTAAGCAAGCAGTGTTTAAATTTGCATTCATTAAGAGAGGAAACTGGTTACCTATCTTAATATGCGCAAATTTAAGTAAAATTTTTTTCGAGTGTAATATTACTACACATATGTGTATCTGTATAAATACTAACAGGCCTATTCTGCTTGTAACCGAACATTTTGTAACAAGCTAATTTTGTTACCAACAATTGTCACCACTTCTTGTAACCGCAGTTCTATTTACCTTGGTAACGTTTTAATTTATTCAGCAATTCAGCTATGGAGTCTTGTGTAAATTCTGGTGTTGCATATTTCACGGGGCAATATTTTGTTACCTGCTCATGAGATGGTAACAAAATTTACCGGTTACAAGAGTGTGGAGAATACGAAAAGGGTTTAAAAATTGACAGTAACTTTACTAACCGGTAACAAAATTTTTGTTACCAACGCAGAATAGGCCTGTTAATGTACTTTACTTTTTTTACTTTTTGTAAAAATGACTGCGATTGCAATACGAATTAATTTCAATTCCATAGTTTTTAGTTTATTCAGTTTGTTTAAAAGCCAAAAATTAGTCAGATTACAATTGAATTTTTACTTAAAAGCAAACAGTGTTAGTTAAAAATACCCATAAATAGATTAAGTAAATCAGAAAAACTTGTGTAATTTCGAAATTAACGCTAAGAAAATTGATAAAAGTTATTTTCT
>NW_023458557.1:33495631-33499274 GCF_013731165.1 Rhagoletis pomonella | reverse complement strand
GATTGCTCGCCCTTCCGCTTGCTTAAGAATTGGTGTTACATTGACTGAGGTTGCATTACTGGAGACCCCACTCTTCGTCGCGAATGGGGTCCTTGGCCGTTTCCCTGTTGTCCGCGGCAACAATCTGATGTTCGAATGTTCCGCCGACCACACATCAAACAGAATTGCTCGATATTGTTCCGACATTCGTAGGCGAAATGTCCGTCTTCGTCGGATCGTCTGCACGCCGTTCGTGGGTTTACTCGGCTAGATTCTTCGCTTTTACGTTGTTGCCCCGTAGGTGGCGCATAATCGGCTCCATCCTGCCGTCTCGCTGGCATCGTATACCTCTCTCTTCTCTGCTCCTTTCGGATAGTGTAGTTGCGCTCTTCGCTTCGTCTCTGGGTTATTGCGCGGGGCAATGCTCGTTGCGACTCCTTCTCTGCTACAATATTCTCGTAGTCTTCTGCCAGACTTACCAACTCTCCAAGAGTGTTGAACTCGGTTTGTTTAATATACAGCTGGTATTCGCTTCGGCAATTCTTATAGATGCGTCGAAGCTTTTGTGCCTCCGTATAGTCGGAATGACGCATTAGCCATTGTAGCGCTAATACATAGTCTTTAAATGCCTCTCTGGGCCGTTGAACACGCTGCCGTATCTCATCACTGAGTCTTTCGAAATACCGGGAATTCAAGAAGAACTTGAGGAAATCTCGCTTACACGTCTCCCAGTCTCTCCAGTGGCCGTGATTGTTTCGTAACCAGACGAGGGCTCTATCCTTAAGTAACTCGGGCAATGCTCGTGGAAGTGCGTATCTTTCTATTTCGTACCCGTCGGCTAATTCTTCGACGCGTTCGATGAAACCCAGCGGGTCCTTGCCGCCATCGTATTTGACGCCCCATTTGCGTACGGGGTCCATGATAGTTGGGGCTGATCGTTGTGAGTCGACGTATACTGGACACATGTGCACGTTCGGTGTTCCTCTTGTGCTGTCGTCGTTGATAGGTTGTTGTGTAGGCGGTAGTAGTAGCACTTCGGGTCTCTTTGATGTTAGTTCATTCCCCGCGCTTGTAGACCTCGTATGCCTAAGCGCTAAATCAGTGACCCGATCGAGATGGTTCTCAGTCTCCCCTTCCTCTTGTACAAATGTAGAGAAGCGTTTACGCAGCTCCTCGACGGTCCCCGAATTGTCAAGGCCGAACTCCGTCATATAGGTCACAAGCTCCTCTTTATTTAAGTAGTACACCCACTTCGTTTTCACCATTTTTTTATTTTATTTTATTGTTTATGTTCCTTTGTTTCACATTACCCTCTTATTGGTAAGGAATGTTTGATTACTTTCACAGTTCCTAATTTCTGGGCTTTACCCTGTGTCTCTATCACTTTAAAGGTGTCTTTGCACTTTTGCTTGGTAGTTTTCCAAATCACTTCACTTCACTTTTGTTATCTGTGAGTTCTCCTCCTTGGCCCTTACTGCTTCCTTTATTTATAAGGGCCCCACGTTGGGCGCCAATTGTAACGAACCCGGTTTATCCGGTCTATAGCTGGGCTGTGGCTCAGTCGGATGTTGGGTTCCCTTATCCAAACGTTAAAATAAATACGCCAATGATTCCTATAGTGACGCTTCTTTATTTCGCTATTTAGTTGGAGCGTTTGCACGTTACACCAATATAACGTATTTCCTTGGCGGCGTTTCCACGTCACACCATATAAGTACTACTTGGCAGCGTTTTCACGTCACACCAATATAACGTATTGCTTTGGCAGCATTTTCACGTCACACCATATACCTTAACTACTTACTAAGCAACTTAGTCTTCACAATCGTTGCTTAGCCATTCCAATCTGCGTTTGCACGATCGACTGGAGTATACGACTACTCAACCAGAAGTCATTTTTAATTCCAATTGCTGCTCTATTTATACTGTCCTGCACGCAGGCAGATAGTTATCCTAACAATATTGTTGCCAACATTTTGCTTATTTCCTTTTCCTTGCTCCTACATTAGTACGTATGTATGTACTTCAACCCTCAACATATATATGTACATATGTACGTCAATTTCACGTATATAAATATATATATCCAACAATTCATTTACTATGTATATATATAAGTAGATAAACACAATTCAGGTCTACATACTTGTATTAATGTATATATATATAATAACAATTATGGAAAATTCAAAATTCTACGTACATGTATATATATATATATAATATAAAAACTCATCAATTCAATTTCAGTAAATGTGACAGCCAATTGTGAAGTGAGTGTAGGGACTTGGGGTCTTCACACCCCCCCTTTACTTCTCTCTGGACGCGTGATCGTCACCATCCCCGCGCCTGTAATGCGAACACGGTACCCAATTGTACCCACCGCATGCCTGAATGTTTGGCGTCTTCTTGGTTCCCGTTGAAGCCGCTCTTCGGTGACCCTTACCAGTTCCCATGGTAACGGGTTTGTGCCGCTGAAATTTCGCCAGTCGGCTGGTATTGTTGCTGGTTTTGCTGCATCTTCCTGCAACCATCGCTCGATCTCCCGTACAACCGCTGGGTCTGCCGGCTCTGCTTCAATGCTGGCTAACTCCTCCAACCACTGCTCCAACCCGCGGTCTTCCTCCACCGACAGGGTGAGCGCACTATCATCTTCGCAGCCTTCGTCATCTCTATTATCAGTTGTTATTGTCGCCGCTGCTACGTCGCACAACGCCTGCGCAGGTGGTTGTCGCCATGCTTCGGTGTTCTGCGTGGCTCCATTAAAAATACGCATCGTCATGGTGATGCCACGAACGTATTCTACATAACCCTCACCTGGACGTTGGCAATCTTCCTCCGCGATGGTCCTTTCGCCTCGGCGTGGTTCATCTTCACTGTCTGATGACACCTCGATCGGCGTGGGCGCTCTTGCTATTTCGCCTCGATACCACTCATCGTCGCTGTTGCTGCCTTCACTTGTTAATTTGGTTGGTGTGTTGCTACCAACCCTGTTGTCTGGACTGCTTGACATATAGTCGCTGCAATAGTCTAATGCAGGACTCCAGCACCCCACATCACTCACACCGTAGTCTGTACTTTCGCGCGCGTATATTTCGGTGCTGGCCTGACTTGCGTTGTCTTCACCGCTTTCTCCTTCACCAACGCCAGTATGTTGCCTGATCTCCGCTTCAGTCGCCTTGAACAGTTCGCCAGTTGCCCGTGTATCCATCGCTGCAGTCACTTTTTGACTAGCGGGTCCTTTTGCGATATCCTTTTATATTATTCATTTCGGAAACAGTAGCCTTTGCGCGGCAAACTGTATATTTCCAAATTATTTGCATTTTGTTATTTTTTTGGTTTATAATATTTTAGTTTGTTATCGTTTTATTCAGCTGTTGTATTGCACTGTTGCCCACTCTCCAAAAAGGGGGATTATTTTGCCGGGATCGATATATCAATATCAGAATAGTGTTGCCAGCTTGGTAAATGATGTATCCGTTACCGATATTAATTATGATTATTATATTGGTTATTATTATTGTATTTGCTGACATTATTGTTTATTAATAGTTTTTATACATATTAATAATTATATTGCCTTATTATGTTTGTTTTTTATATGAATGCTATTCAAAATTTTTGTTTGTTTATTTCTCTTTGCATGAATTATCTCCCTTTTTTT
>NW_023458557.1:33492105-33495531 GCF_013731165.1 Rhagoletis pomonella | reverse complement strand
CAACGCATTTCTTGGATGGCGGTGATGTCAGCTTTTGTCCTTACGAGGACATCAACCAGCCGGGCAGAGGCACCTTCCCCATTAAGGGTCCGGACATTCCAGGTGCATGCCCTCAAATCGTAGTCCTTTAAACGTTTGCCGTGGTCGTCATCATAAGGGGGGGTCTCATCCGAGGCTTTGCCTTGCTTCTTCACTGGAAGTGGTTTTTACGTGGCGGGTCCCAAGCCCAGCGCACAACCCATTGCTGGGGCGGGGGTGGTTTCGCAACCAAATACACGTTTATATAGCGAGCCGCTTGCCCCAAGCAGACACCCGCTTGCAGCCGCACCTACTGGTGAACAGACGCTGCAGACTTCAGTGAGCCCTTAAACTGAATAAGTCAGAGTGGCCCCACCGAAGCTCCCTCTCTTTCTGCCGTGACCCAAGGCTCCACTCGGATTGGTTACCGCATCTCGCACATGGGTTGCTCACGTTGCCCAGAGTGCGCGAACGAGGACGCAAGAGTCGGGATTGAGTATAGCCATGCAACTGTAACTGCATACCCAGCGCAATGACTATATCCCATTGCATTCCATTTTACGATCCCGAAATCCCGGGTCCGGGATTGGATGCCTTACTTTCCACCCATTGGTTGTCACACAGAATCTCGCAACGCTCCTACTTGTAGCTCGCCCGCCTCACATGCACCGCTTCCCTTACAATCGCCCGAATATAACAATTTATGTAGTTCATTTACCCTTTCACTAATCATAAATTATATGAACCACACCCAAATCGAACATTTTAGTTCGTTTACATCTTTATTGATGTCTCATTCACAGATGGAACGGCAAAACACCCCTCTTCATGCACCACGCAAGTCATTGTCGTCTCGGATCGTGATACAGCGTTGCCAGGTTGACGTTTTTAACGTCATTTGGACGTTTTTTGTACCCTGTTGACGTTTGGACGTTTTTTGTGTAAAAAATGACGTTTTTTAACTTCCCAGTAATTTTTCTTTGTTACTAAATCTTATAAGTAAAACTGATTTTGAATTATTTTCTTAATAAATCTTTACAATCTTTGTGTTTTGCTTCAGCTGCTTCAAAAGATTTTTTCTAGATTCTTGGACTAAGGATCCCGTGTTCAAAGGCTGGTTGTGTAAAAACTTGAGGTTACGAGGCTTGCTGTAATGTTTGGAATTGCACATTAAAAGCCAATTCAGGAAGAGCCGATCTATTGCAGCAGGCACGCTCGCAAAAACATCAAAAAAGCTGTGCAGCATAAAACGTCAGAAAAAAGTAGGCGACTTTTTTTAAGACTTCATTGAAAATGTAATGAACACAAAAAAGACTGAAATATTAGGTCCATTCAATAACATTTCCAGTAAGTACTTGCAGCGCGAGCGTAAAAGAAAAATAGAGAGTAAAATCGAAAGCAAGAGAAAATTTTCAGAAAAAGTTATTGAACGCAAAACTAGTAAAAACTTGCAACTTAAGCCATTTTGACACTTTCTGACGGTTAAATTTTGGCGCCCAATTTTCTTTTTAATTGGGAATAGTTCCCATCGTCATAAAAATAAATAAATATGCAATACATTGAAATTTTTCATCCATATTTTCATTTCACTAATTATGTTTCATCAAATCATCCTCTTAAACAGTTTGTTTACATTTGAATTTGAAACATAATCTTACTTTTTGACTCCTGCAAATTCCTGCTAGTAAAATTTTTACTTGCAAGAATTTGCAGCTCTCTCGGATTGTTACGCTCTCGAATTCGCTCCCTCTTGCAAATATTTTGGGTTATTGAATGCATTACCAGTAAAAACTTGCAAGTACTAGCAACAATTCGTAACAATTTTTTGATATTGAATGGACCTATTGCTATGCTCCTTCTTAGCAGAACGTAATTTAGAATTTTCGACAACCGAGCCCCTAACCAAATGTCTACAAAAAAAAAAAAATATTAAAAATCAACGCGATTATTTAGCCCCTTTAAACTTGCACACTATTGGCCTGAAATTTAATGGGCTATCAAACTGCATACTCAACAAAAATTCTAAAAACTCTGAATAAACAGTTGAAAATCTAGCAGAAAATTTGCAGATTGTTTATAATTTTTGCACAATTTTTGTGGATTTATATTCTGTTTGTTATTGAGCCTGGCTTTTATGGAAAAATAATAAACTTTAAATAAACAAAAGAGTAACAGCCGAAATCGATCAAACTATCGATGGCTTAATCAGCTGATCACAAGTGTATGTATAAAATGATTTTTATATTAACGACCAGTTTACAATGAATTTTAAATGTGCTTTGTCGAAATGGCATTTTAATATACATTACGTACATATCGAGCCCTAACCGCCAAAATAACGTAAGCGGCAAAATTTTCTTTTTGACGCAGAAATGCATCTAAATGCTCTAGGAATATTTCTGCATCAAAAAGAAAATTTAGAAAAAAATTTCGCTTACGTTATTTTGGCGGTTAGGGCTCGATATGTACCTTTGTATACAATAAAAGTTTAATAAGAACAATTTTTTGTACATTCAATTGAAAAAGACGTTTTTGGGTAGGAAATGACGTTTTTTCGGACCAAGAGGAACGTTTTCTCATGCCGAAGACCTGGCAACACTGTCGTGATCACACCAACCGATGTTCCGAGCGAAGGACAGCGGAAAGCAGACACCCAAACCTACTATCGAAGGTGCCGACTGTGCATGCGATACTATTCGCTGTTGACGTGCCCGGTGTTTACGGCTATGCAGCCTCAACAACGCTTCCTACGTGCTAGAGCGCACCATTATTGCACTAATTGCTTCGCGCTGTCGCACATCCGCAGTGCAGTGTCGTGTCTGTGGCCTCCACCACCACACCTTCCTTCATCGCAACAGTAGCTACCAAGCTGGGCACTTCGCACCAACTCACCCAGCATCCAACCGCCACCAATCGCAGAAAAAGGCACGCGCGCAACGGCCCCGTCCACCTCGCAATGCCATCACCACACACACTTGACACAGTTCGTCTACCTCCGCAGCAACTGACAGCCCACCATTACATCGCCGCATCCTAGTGGAATCGAGAGTCGAGGACCGCACCATACGACGCACAGCAACAGGTTTGCGTACTGCAAACTACAGGGGCAAAGTCAGCCAGCTCTTAGTGCAGCAAGCGCTGCGCGCTCTACAAGAATTGCCGGAGACACTCGGCGCTTAGTACCTGCCCCTGGCAGAATGTCTACGCGAGATCAGCAACCACACGTTCCAACTTAGAATCAGGGCTGCACATTAACGTTAATTTTATCAATAAACGAAAATTCAAAATCGTTTTGGTTTTTTACATCGATAATGTTAACATTATGTGTTTATCAAAAAAAAATCGTTTTGTTAATTATCAGAAAAATATGTCAACAAAAAATTTTGTTTCGTTGATTATCAAAAAAAA
>NW_023458557.1:33488714-33492005 GCF_013731165.1 Rhagoletis pomonella | reverse complement strand
GGACTACATCTTTTGTTCTGTTCCGACCGTTTTGTTGTGTTGTAATCTATTCCAGCTGCAATTATCTGAAATTCTTTTTGTAAAGAGTGATTTAACTGACTGACAACGGGTGATATTGTACGGACTCCTTGGCGTTGGCTCAGATGACCTGGATGCTGATCTGGTTAGCTTGCTGCGCAAAATAGATGAACGTCCCTTTTTTTCTTTAATCCGCATCCATCGTTTGTATCAAATGGTTGCAAATTTCGAAAGCACTAAAATATTAAGAAAAGTAGTTCATGTTTTGAATTGGTTTTCTGCGACAAATGCATACAGAACCTTCAAGAATTTTTACTCTTATTATCAGAAAATGAATAAACTAACGTTGGTAATTAAATAAACGCCAAACGGTTAATTAAGTTTAATTTTTCGTTCATCAATTACAATTCACGTTTAGTTCTCTATGTTTTCTTGGGTTTTCCTTTGCTTTAAAAGTTTACTAATGCAATTTTCAGGTTTTCGCGCACAAATTCAAATTGCTCGTAGCTTTCGGGTATAGATATAAAAACGAAGTGAAAGTAAAATAATGGCTGAGCCGATTTGCACTCGGTATTCAGCAGTTGTAACAAGTGCTGCTATTAACAATATTGAGGTATTTTTGAGCAGCCACACGTCCAACTACCGGCAACCCCTTGCGTTTTGTTTACATTTCTTCTTCCTATATCTAATTACATATTAGGGGAGCTCACCTTGAGTGGCATTTTAGGTGTAAAGTTGCTACGTAGCAATCTACCACATGTTTTGTTGCTCTTCCAACAACAAAATACGTGCTAGATTGCTACGTAGCAACTTTACACCTAAAATGCTACGGAAAGTGAGTACCGCTATTGCAACTTGAACACATATTGGTAAGTATGAGAATCTAATAAATAAATAAAATAGGTTCAATCAAATAAACTTTTTCCTTAATTCTAAGCAGGGCTGCATAACTATATAAACAAAAAAATTTCGTTTCGTTATTTATTAAAAAAACAACTTATCAAAAAATTTCATTTGCTTATTATGAATAAACAAAATATGAAAATAAAAATAGTTTCGTTAGTTATCAAAAAATGTTAACGAAAAAAATTTCGTTTCGTTGATTATCAAAAAGGAAATATCAATAGTTTTTTTGTTTCATTATTTAAGAAGAAAATTGTAAGCAAAATTTATGTAGGAGTACGTAGCATTATGGGATTTATTTTTATTAAATAATTAACAAATAGTAAACAAAACGCTGTTAAGAAATTATGCGAAAACTAATTGAGCCGTAACATTAATATCGCTTCAGTGATATCATCACTCAAACCTGACCTATAGTCATTAATTATATATTTTAAAGTGGAGAACGCCCGCTCTACACTAACTTGCGTAGCGGGAGTTGCATGAATAATTTTGTATAGCTGGTACAAGGTACTGTGAGTAAATTTTTTTGACTCCCAATAGTCTGCTAAATTGGCCTTCAAATCGCAATTTTCATTGAATGCTTCTATGATTGAAAATGCCTCTGTGGTATTTTCGCTTCTTGGTTCGTATTGGGAGATTTGGTTTAGTAGTGTGCCAAGCAAATTGTCACTGTCTTCATGTACTTCACTACTTGAATTAGCAGCAGGCTCTTGCGTCTTCAAAAAGATGTCAGAATACTTGCAATTGTATCTTTATATTTCAAATCATAGAGATCAAACATATATATGTACATACATTGTTGTCATTTCCATGAATTTTTAAGTAGAGAGCCTTCAAATGCGCTACTGCAACTGATTTTAAAGGTGCGAATTCTGGACTGTGGAGTAACCGTCTCAGTCGCGGATCAAGATAGATTGCTGCCGCCACGGTTGGGTTTTGGAGCAAGTTATCTTTCCTCTGGTTTAAAGACTGCAACAAAAGTTTGGAAATGTGATATTTGTCCGCTTCTTTCTTTACAACAAGAATCATTTCCAAATAGGTTTTAATGAAGTCTCCAAATAGCAAATTTTTTTCTTGCAATTTTACGGTTGTCTTTTTAATTATGCTGAAGCTGCTTAAAAATTCATCTACAAATGACCAGTCAATATTGGCTTCTTTCATATTTTCTGAGATGAATGTGTCTAAGTTTCTCAACCGTTTAAGTAACTCATACGAGTAAGACCAACGAGTTGGACAATCAGCTGTGGGAGGCAATAAATTTTGCGACGATATGAGTCTGTGTATTGCTGGCGTACGCAGCTTTCGCACTATATTGCGGCATTCTCTAAAACAGTTTTTAATTTCTTCATTTTTAAAAACGTCGTTTACGCTTAGCTGTATGGTATGCGTGGCACATCGTATAACTACAATTGACTCTAAAAATAAAATTATGTAATGTACACAATACTATTATTAATATAGCTGTTATAAGACTAGCCTACAGTTTAAGAAAATTATTTGATTTATATACATATATATTTCATTTTATTTTATTTTATTTTATTTTGTTGTGTTTTGTTTTGTTTTATTTGATTTTACTTAATTATTTTTTTTATTTTATTGTATTTTTACTATTATTTTATTTTACTTTTTTTTAAATTAATTGTACTTTGTTTTTTTTATATTATTATTATATATTTTATTACAATTATTATTTTTTCTTAATTATCTATATTTGGTTTTAATATTTTTTTATTTTGTTATTTTTATTAGGATTGATATTTTATTTTTTTAATTTAATTTGTTTGTTTTGTTTTTTTTTCTATTATTTTTTAAGTTAATATTATTTCATTTTTCTTCTTTTTTTATAGTACTGTAAACTAGTTTTATTGCTACTATTATTATTATTTAATTGCTTACGAAAATTTTGCGAAACACAAGTGTCGAATTCTAGATCTTCAAAAATGGTTTCGAAACTTTCAAAAAAGGCATCGTCGACATCTTCTGATGGATTTAGTAAAGGCATTTCTACTTCCTTACTTTCGTGTTGCAGGAGGTTTCCGCAGCTGACCATGTTGCTGCCGTTATCACTTGTGATACTGTACACTTGACTAATTGTGATATCATATCTATTGAAATTTATTAAGTTAAAGTAATAAGTAAATAAACTTTGAATGTTGAATTTTCAACAAAAGTTAGATAAGTAATTAAGTATGTATGTATGTACATTAATTTTAAAATTAGAAAACGCTAATGCTACAAAAAACGCTTTGCTATCTTTAATATCAAGTAATTATTGACACATACCTTTCTAGACTTTTCAAAATTAGTTCTTTTAGGTTTCTTGCGGTGTGTTTTTCACGAAAATTATTTACTGCCTACGTTTTT
>NW_023458557.1:33484061-33488614 GCF_013731165.1 Rhagoletis pomonella | reverse complement strand
AAAAAAAGTTGAAATTTGTAGACCAGTGTTATTAGTAAAATAAAGTGTGAGTACCGGTTTGTCAGGTCTTGAAATTAGACGCATGTTTTAAATAATTTTATTTAATTTTCGAATATATAATTGGATCTTTTCGCGCGACTTTGCAAATATAAGTAATTTTCGATTTTCTGAATTCTCGATTTTCAGCTTCTTTTGCGTAATTTCGCGAAAAGAATTTTTCGAGCAATGGAAGAGTCACACAAAACATTCGGAATTTTTCTTTTCTGAGAGTGGAAAGCAGAAAACAAAAACTACCAAAAGTCCGTCACATTTAATGATTGGGCCCATATTTTTTGCGAGTTGTAGACATTATAGTGATCCAATCTTCCCCAAATTCAACATTTAGGGTTTTCTAATAAAAGAGACAGTACAAACTAAATTTCATTGAAAGCGCATGTTTAATGTTTCCGCCCACAAGAGTGGAGGGCGTGGCAATTATCCACATTTACCAAATTTAATAATTTCCTATTCCTAAGTAAAATTAGGGACATGACAAGTTTCAGCGAAATCGGTGCAGGTTAACTATTATTTCCACCGGCCTCCATATAGTCGAAACACTGCAAATCTTGCAAAACCAGGTCACCAAAGGGGTGTAGTATTAGTAATAAGTGTAAAAAACGACAAAATGTGACCTTCGCCAATATAATTTTTTTCGCCGAAATCCCACTGTGCGGCTTACTTACCTTAAATATTGAAAAAAATACACATCTTTACATTTTTTGTCGATTTAATCTCAATTTGGAATGTTTTTCGATAGCAATCCATAAATAACTGCTCACATATTATAAAACTACATTTGATTGTAATTTCAATGTGATACTCCAATTATATATACGATTAACTTTGATTTTAGAAATCAACTTTGAAAGTTTTTACAATTTCTGTTTCTGATGTTTTTATTTCACAATTATTCTCTAAATCAAGGCGAATTTATATAAGGTGGTGTTGTTTCATCAGCTGTGAGGAGCGTTTGATTGTCAAAATTTTGTATTTCGCTAGTGAGTGAGTGAAAACGTGAGAGTGTTTGTATTTTCTGTCGCCCTTTTTCCTTCGGGGAAGAATATCCGAAATTTGACAATGGCCCGCTAGAAGCAAAAACAAAATATAAGCAATTGTTGTATTTGTTGAATCGATACCACCTTATATATATTCGCCTTGCTCTAAATTATTGGAAAGTGTAGAATGTGTTTTAGTTGTGAAATTTTTTCGATAAGAAAAATAATTTTTTTAAAATTTGTAGGTTGCTAACAGATAAGAAGCATAGGTTAAAACTTGCAAATAATAAAGCTTTGGTTGATGATTACACCATGTGTTTTAACCGTACGTTTACTAAAATTCAGTGGTATGAACCAGGGTTGTTGCGAATATTCGCATTCGCATTCGCAACCGCGGAGCTTCCGCATTAATTTTAACATTCGCATTCGCTTTCGCATTCGCAAAAATCAATGCGGATCTTTTGCGAATGCGAATATTAAAGGGACCGAAAATTACAGTTTTTTTTAACAATTTAAACTTGGCCAAATATTTTTATTCCGAAATAAAAGTACTTTCCGGATAATAAACAAATCGCTTACCCAAATTAAACAAGTTTGGTATCAAATGAAAGAGGACTTAAATAGCTTTGAAACTGAAATGTCTAAACGAGGAAAGCCATATTGAAAAATATTTCAATAAATAATGTTAATTAATAACCATAGAACAAACCTTGGGTCAGGTATGTATTTATATGAATTTCTTTAGTATAGATTATTAAAAAAATTATAAATCGAGGAGGAAATCTTCGTTCGTTTTTCCTGTTTAAAAGCTATTTCAGTCCTCTGTCATATGATACCAAATTTGTTTAATTTGGATAAGCGATTTGTTTATTATCCGGAAAGAATGTTTATTTCGGAATAAAAAATATTAGGCCAAATTTAACTCGTAAAAAAATAACTGTTATTTTCGGTCCCTAGAATATTATGCAAGTGCACTGATAACACGTATATCTGACCAGTCACAGAAGAAAGCATTAAAAATTAATTACAAAAACTAAAATCGAAAAACGCTGATGACGTGACTGGTTCTCCGAATTCCGAAACAACCAAAAGAATGAGAATGAAGAATTCTTTGGAAAGCAACGGTGTTTAAACAACGATAGTGCAATGATGATAGATTGTGAAGATGAAAGTCAGGAGGATACATCCGACATTTGCGGCCCCGATGAAATTCTCAGAAAGTAATTATTGCACCGGAATAAAAATAAATAAATGTAACTGAAGGTCCTCTCAACTGGTGCAGTGTCAATCGAAATGAATTTACAATTTTGTCAAGTTTCAAGTTTGTCGCCTAGAGCGAGTAGTTATAAAGTGGCGCAGGTTTGATTTACGACCCTTTAAAAAGTTTTTATTAAATACAATGTTCCAATTTTTAAATTCAAGTACTAAAAAAAACATTCAGTCTTATCATGAGTTTAATTTTTCCCGAACCGGTTCACTTTTCACTTTTGGTTTTCATGTATTTACTATGGGCGGAATACAAATTTTCGGGGGAAACTCAGGATAAGGCAGATTATTAAAAATTACTAACCTTTCCATTTTTTATTTACCTAAGTCACCTAATTTACCTACCTAAATTATTTCTTAAAAATACATGACATCCGCATTCGCATCCGTATCCGCGGATGTTACCTTTTAAACATCCGCATCCGCATTCGCATCCGCGGATGTATAAAATTGCACATTCGCAACATCCCTAGTATGAACAAGCAGTGGAATTCTGACAATTACCATGCTAAATTTCCATCGCTAAAATTATCTAAATGAAAATAAGTTGGCCCTAAAAGCACGCAACATAAAAGTAACATTTGCAATGTGTAATCAACCAAAGCTGGTAGTATGAGGAGCATGTAACTAGGTTTTGCATGTCGTTAGGAGCGTCTGATATTCTTTTGGAAATTTTTGGCGATAAAAATTAGCGATAGCGAATGTTGGAATCCGACTGCAGAACACGTATGTGTAGCATGTGCATCTGTACCAAAAACTTGGAATTCAAAAGTGGGAAAAAAGAAGATTCCCATTTTCAGTTCCAATGCTATGGCATTAACGGAATTACCACTCACAAAAAACTGTTATTTTTGTTTAACAAACTTTTGTGGACACAAATATTTATAAAACACGACATCTTTATCTTAATGTTAAATCCGTAATGAAGCCTATATCGGTCATTAACAAAGAAAAGGCGTCAACTAGTGACTACACTAATAGTGATGACGATGATAACGTTATTGGTACCAAAAAATGTGATGAGTTTATCACATTTGGCTGCCATTCGACTGAGCAACATCTTTTATCTAACGAAGACAATGTGCAGGATTTGGAATTATCGCACCAACAAACCAAGATGGTGGCTTCTAGATTGAAGCAGTGGAATTTAGTGGAAATAATTTTAAAATTGCTCGTAAGCGTAACGACGACCGGAGAAACTACAAGCAGGTGTTAAAAATGGACAAAGGCAACCACAACCTCGCTTATTTCGCAGATGTATCGCAACTGTTTGATCTCTTGGGTCACAATTATGTACCAGAGGAGTGGAGAATTTTTATTGATGGCTCAAACAAGAAGAATGAGAAGTTTTATATTTATGAAGACTTATGAAATGATTTCATTTAAATATTCTACTAAATATAATAATAATAGATTGGCGTTTACGCATATGTTAATGTTTGGCCGAGCTTCTCCTCCGACTTGTAGCGTGCGCCTTGATGTCACACAAAGCGGAGGGACCTACAATTTTACACCGACTCCGAACGGCGATTGTATTTTTATCAGAAGCTGGTTTTCATGGCAGAAATACACTCGGAGGTTTGCCATTGCCTGCCGAGAGACGACCGCTGTTAAGAAAAAACCTTTTTCAATATTTTTTTGCGATGTTGCTTTGACCAGGGCTTGAACCCAGGTGCTGATGAGTGAAAGCGCGCACTGCTTACCACTACACCACAGCGGCCGACTAAATATACATACATATATTTAGGCTTAAAGGCAGTGTTGCTGCACAAAATCGAAATTCCGTCGCACAGTGCTTCCCTTCCAAATAAAATGTGAATTATGTACGGATTTAAATGAAAATTCGCTTCTTAGTAAACTTGTAAACTTGTAAATGCAGTTTGAAGTTGAAAATTTGGGTTCTTATGGCTTTTACTAAGGTATGTGCATATAGTTCGTTCTATTTTCAAAAGTGAGGTGTCAAATGACAGGGATTGGCCTGTAGATGTGCAATAAAGTTTTTTATTTTTGAAAAGGGTTGCCACCTGTTACAAATTTTATTAAAATTATTTAATAAATTAAATGAACTAGATATTACAATATGGGTATCAATTGAACTAGTTTTGAAAATGCTTTACTTCTAAACGACACGTATAAGGGTTGCCACATGTTTAAAAAATCAAATTCACTTTAGTTTTTAAATAGGGCCAATGTATATAAATTGTTTCGATTTGTATATTTGGAGCTTTTCGGCCGTTGATTTTAAAGCAAAAA
>NW_023458557.1:33476381-33483961 GCF_013731165.1 Rhagoletis pomonella | reverse complement strand
CCAAGAAATGCGTTGGACGGGGCAAGGCAAACAATGTCTGGGGCCTTACGACGTCTACTACAGCTGCCATGTAAAGGAGCGCAAATTCGGAGTTGGATTTGTGGTGGGAGAGAGACTCCGTCGCCGAGTACTGTCGTTCACCCCGGTGGACGAGCGTCTAGCCACAATCCGCATCAAGGAGAGATTCTTCAACATCTCGCTCATCTGCGCCCATGCCCCGACGGAAGAGAAGGATGAGGCATCCAAGGATCTCTTCTATGAGCGCTTGGAGCGCACGTACGAGCGCTGCCCCCCGTCATGATATCAAAATCGTGCTTGGCGACTTCAATGCCAGGGTGGGCAAAGAAGGGATCTTTGGAACCACCGTCGGAAAATTCAGCCTCCACGACGAAACGTCCGACAACGGATTGAGGCTGATCGACTTCGCCGGGGCCCGAAACATGGTAGTATGCAGTACTAGGTTCAAGCATAAAAAGATCCATCAAGCTACCTGGCTGTCTCCGGATCGGAAAACGAGAAACCAAATCGATCATGTTGTGATAGACGGAAGGCACGTGTTTTAGACTTACGCACACTCCGAGGCCCAAACATCGACTCGGACCACTATCTTGTTGCAGCCAAGATACGCACCCGCCTCTGTGCAGCAAAAAATGTGCGCCCAAATATGCAAGGAAAGCTTTTCGTCGAAAAGCTGCAATCACAACAGACAGCCAGCGCTTTCGCTACTCGACTCTCACACCTGCTCTCAGAGAGCACTCTTCAAACAAACCGACATATGCGAGCAGTGGAACCACATTTCCCGCTCATTAAGTACCGCCGCCGAAGAAGTAGTCGGATTTCAGCGAGCCCGAAAGAACAACTGGTACGATGAGGAGTGTCAGGAAGCTGCAGAGAAAAAAGATGCCGCCTACAGGGCCACGCTGCGATCGGGCGCAACGCGCGCTATGTGGGACCGCTATTGGGATCTGAAGAGGGAAGCGAGACGTATTTGCCGCAACAAGAAGAGAGAGGCAGAAATACGTGAGTGCGAAGAGCTTGAAATGCTGGCCGACAGGAGGAATGCCCGAAAATTTTACCAGAGAGTTAGGCGACTTACAGAAGGTTTAAAGACCGGGGCGCACTCCTGTAAGAACAATAATGGCGACCTAGTAACTGATGTCCAGAGCGTACTTAAATTATGGAGGGAACACTTTTCCGCCCTACTAAATGGTAGCAGCACGGAAAGTTGTGGAGAAGAAGAACCCGAGCCCGCAGTCGATGATGACGGAGTCGACGTTCCACCGCCTGACTATGACGAGGTACGTATAGCAATAACGCGGCTGAAAAACAACAAAGCCGCTGGAGCTGACAGCCTGCCAGCTGAGCTATTCAAGTACGGCGGCGAGGAGTTGATAAGGTGCATGCATCAACTCTTGTGCAGAATATGGTCAGATAAACGCATGCCCGACGACTGCAATCTCTACCCAATCCACAAGAACGGTGACCCCTCCATTCGCGCCAACTACCGCGGGATCAGCCTTCTAAGCATAGGTTACAAGGTCTTATCGAGCGTATTGTGTGAAGGACTGAAGCCCACCGTCAATGAACTGATTGGGCCTTATCAGTGTGGCTTTAGACATGGCAAATCCACCATAGACCAGGTATTCACAATACGCCAAATCTTGGAAAAGACCCGTGAGAAAAGGATCGACACTCACCACCTACACTCTAAAAAATTTTTGTTTAAATTTGCGCATATTAAGATAGGTAACCAGTTTCCTCTCTTAATGAATGCAAATTTAGACTCTGCTTGCTTACTTTTACTTATCATATGTGTGGCGTAGAACAAATTTCAAATTTGTTTTTTGATTTTTAAACATTTATTGTTCACATTTTCACAGTTTACACATAAAATGTTTAAAATTTCCTCTAAAAAATTTTCGTTTAAATTTACGCATATAAAGAGAGGCAACCAGTTTCCTCTCCTAGTGTGTGCAAAATTAAACACTGTCTGTTTACTTTTACATATCAAATTTGTCACGTAGCGCACACAGGGGGTGGGTTTTGGGACTAAATTTATTATGATATAAGAAATTTTGATAGAAAAAATTTTCTTTTCCATTTCTTGTGCGTCATTTTGTAAGAATTTTTCTTTTTTCTTGAGAGATCTTTAAAGTTTAACTGCGAGCTTTATAACCTAAAAAATTTTACTACTGATATGTACTTAATAAGCATTCGAAGATTTAATTTGCTAGCTTCGAATTCGTTCCACCAAAATGAGCAACATGATAAAAATACAAGTTCAGTTAAACTTTCGTTATTCGAAGTATTAAAATGAGAAACCAGAAATCGACGAAAATTAATAAAAAAGTGTAAAAATTTCGTGAAAATATTTAATTTATTTATATCAAAATTCTTTTGTGAAATTTTGTATTACTTTTGAAAGTTGAGTGCATCTTTAACCGTTAATTTTTTCAGGATTTAATGATCGGATCTAAACCAAATTACGGGACGACCTTTAAGGTACCATCTTTCCGGTAAAAAAATTAATTATTGGAATCGGTTCACGCGGTGCAAAGTTATGCGGTGTAATAAATAAAAGAAGTAAAAATACTCCGAAGAATTGATACCCTCCCCTTTTTTGAAGCCGGTTAAAAATGTCTGAGTTCTTTGTAAATTTTATGTAAATAAAATGCAATTGATGATACTTTAAAAAGTTTATTTATTTATTTCATACTGTAAATAAAACTATCATAAATGTATTTTAAAGAGCGAATTTTCAGTGTTTGCTGATGATATATATTTAGATGTATAAACCCTTACCCCCCAAAAATATATTCCTGCGTGCGCCCCTGGCACCTGGTATTTATTATTTGTAAAAAATATATTTTTACTTTCAAAATGTTTGTAATTTTAAACATTTCATGTGTATATTTTAAAAAACTCAGGTTCAAAATCAAATCTTGAACATCTTGTGCGTATACTTGAACAGATTCTGGTTGAAAAATATACACTTTTCTGTAGTAGTTTTACATGCACTTTTTAGAGTGTATTTGTCGACTTTAAAGCCGCTTTTGACAGCACTAAAAGGAGTTGCCTATACGCCGCTATGTCTGAATTTGGCATCCCCTCAAAACTCACACGGCTGTGTAAAATGACGTTGAGCAATACCACCAGCTCCGTCAGAATTGGAAAAGACCTCTCCGAGCCCTTCGCCACAAAACGGGGTTTCAGAGAGGGCGACTCCCTTTCATGTGACTTCTTTAATCTGATGTTGGAGAAGATAATAAGAGCTGCACAACTGAACCGCTCAGGAACAATTTACTACAAGAGCGTGCAATTGCTGGCTTATGCCGATGACATCGGTAACAAAAACCGCGAAGTCTGTTCTGCCTTTTCTAAGTTGGATAGGGAAGCAAAGCCCATGGGTCTGGTGGTAAACGAGGACAAGACGAAGTATCTCCTGTCATTAAACAAACAGTCAGCACATTCGCGCCTTGGCACCCACGTCACTGTTGACAGTTACAATTTCGAGAAAGTAGAGAATTTCGTTTACTTGGGAACCAGCATTAACACCGATAATAATGTCAGCATTGAAATCCAACGTAGAATCACTCTTGCCAACAAGTGCTACTTTGGAGTGAGTAGGCAATTCAGGAGTAAAGTCCTCTCTCGACGTACGAAAACCACGCTCTATAAGTCACTCATCATGCCCGTGCTGGTATATGGCGCAGAAGCATGGACAATGACAACATCCGATGAGGCGGCTCTTGGGGTGTTTGAGAGAAAGATTTTGTGGAAGATTTATGGTCCTTTACGCGTTGGCGACGGCGAGTACCGCAGACGATGGAACGATGAGCTGTATGAGCTTTACAACGATATGGACATAGTGCAGCGAATTAAAATACAGAGGCTCCGCTGGCTTGGTCATGTCGTTCGATGGACACCGACGCTCCAGCTCTGAAAGTATTCAACTCGGAACCCGCTGGTGGTAGCAGAGGAAGAGGGAGGCCCCCACTGCGATGGAAAGATCAGGTGGAGAAGGACTTGGCTTCACTTGGCGTTTCCAATTGGCGTCAGTTGGCACAGAGGAGAAACGACTGGCGTGCTTTGCTGAACTCGGCCAAAATCGCTTAGGCGGTTACAGCGCCAAAAAAGAAGAAGAAGAAGAAGAAAATGGATATTATTGCCATTAATTAAAATATGCTAATAAACTAGTTTTGCAGTCTTTCTTTAGTGCTAATACTAGAAATAAAAATAAATTGTGTTTTTAAGCAAAGAAATATAAATATCTTTATTTTATATCAGTTTAAAAAGCTAACTACAAACTGAATAAACTAAAAACTATGGCATTGAAATTAATTCGTATTGCAATCGCAGTCATTTTTACAAAAAGTAAAAAAGGTAAGGTACATTAACAGGCCTATTCTGCGTTGGTAACAAAAATTTTGTTACCGGTTAGTAAAGTTACTGTCAATTTTTAAACCCTTTTCGTATTCTCCACACTCTTGTAACCGGTAAATTTTGTTACCATCTCATGAACAGGTAACAAAATATTGCCCCGTGAAATATGCAACACCAGAATTTACACAAGACTCCATAGCTGAATTGCTGAATAAATTAAAACGTTACCAAGGTAAATAGAATTGCGGTTACAAGAAGTGGTGACAGTTGTTGGTAACAAAATTAGCTTGTTACAAAATGTTCGGTTACAAGCAGAATAGGCCTGTTAGTATTTATACAGATACACATATGTGTAGTAATATTACACTCGAAAAAATTTTTCTTTAAATTTGCGCATATTAAATAGGTAGCCAGTTTCCTCTCTTAATGAATGCAAATTTAAACACTGCTTGCTTACTTTTACTTATCATATATGTAGCATAGAACAAATTTCAATTTTGTTTTTTGAGTTTTAAACATTTATTGTTCACATTTTCACAGTTTACACACAAAATGTTTAAAATTTCCTCTAAAAAAAATTTCGTTTAAATTTACGCATATAAAGAGAGGTAACTAGTTTCCTCTTTTAGTGTGTGCAAAATTAAACAATGTCTGTTTACTTTTATATATCAAATTTGTCACGTAGCGCACACAAGGGGTGGGTTTTGGGGCTAAATTTATTATGATATAAGAAATTTTGAAAGACAAGATTTTCTTTTCCATTTCTTGTGCGTCATTTTTTTAGAATTTTTCTTTTTTTCTTGAGAGCTCTAAAGTTTAACTGCGAATGAAAACATTGTCCTAAAAATATGCAATGCATACTCACTTACTGTTGCTTTTTACACTTTACAGCCTAAAAAAGTTTACCACTGATATGTACTTAATAAGCATTCGAAGATTTAATTTGCTAACTTCGAATTCGTTCCACCAAAATGAGCTACATGATAAAAATGCAAGTTCAGTTAAATTTTCGTTATTTGAATTATTAAAAAATGAGAAACCAGAAATCGACGAAAATTAATAAAAAAGTGTAAAAATTTCGTGAAATTATTTAATTTATTTTTATTAAAATTCTCTTGTAAAATTTTGTATTACTTTTGAAAGTGCATCTTTAACCGTTAATTTTTTCATGATTTAATGATCGGATCTAAACCAAATTACGAGACGACCCTTAAGGTACCATCTTTCCGGTGAAAAAAAAAATTATTGGAATCGGTTCACGCGGTGCAAAGTTATGCGGTGGAATAAATAAAAGAAGTAAAAATACTCCGAAGAATTGATAACCTCCCCTTTTTTGAAGCCGGTTAAAAACGTCTGAGTTCTTTGTAAATTTTATGTAAATAAAATGCAATTGATGATACTTTAAAAAGTTTATTTATTTATTTCATACTGTAAATAAAACTTTCATAAATGTATTTTAAAGAGCGAATTTTCAGTATTTGCTGATGATATATATTTAGAAGTATAAACCCTTACCCCCCAAAAATATATTCCTGCGTGCGCCCCTGGCACTTAGTATTTATTATTTGTAAAAAATATATTTTTACTTTCAAAATTTTTGTAGTTTTAAACATTTCATGTGTATATTTTAACCAACTCATGTTCAAAATCAAATTTTGAACATCTTGTGCGTATACTTGAACAGATTCTGGTTGAAAAATAAACACTTTTCAGTAGTAGTTTTACATGCACTTTTTAGAGTGTAGTATGCCACAACATATATGTATGTATATTCATATATATATAGAGGGCTGCATGAATTCATTCAAAACTGCTTATTAATTATTATGAGTGAATACCTGTTCTGATATATCCCAGTAAAACTTGGGAGCATCGTACGATTGCTCGGTAAGTACTCCCTTGGGAGTATACGAATACTCCCCATTGCTCCTTTGCTTCTGTGTATAAGCATGTAGTTTTGTATACTCCCTTTAACATTGGATGTCCCCAGTAGAACTTGGGAGCATCGTACGATTGCTCGGTGAGTACTCCCTTGGGAGTATACGAATACTCCCCATTGCTCCTATGCTTCTGTGTATAAGCATGTAATTTTGTATACTCCCTTTAACATTGGATATCCTAGGAGGGAGAGTAGTCACTTTTACCTCCTAAACGAGAAATCGGGGAGCACACACATAAAAATCATCCCACAAACCTCCTAAGGGAGCAATACGGGAGTACTCCCATAATAACCTCCCAGAAACCTTGAAAACGAGTAATAAAGGAGTATTCCCATAAAAGTCATCCAATATTACTCCCAAACGAGCAATAAGGAAGTACTGCCATAAAAGTCATCCCACATTCCTTCTAAACGAGCAATAATGGTGCACTCCCATAAAAGTCATCCCACATTCCTCCCAAACGAGCAATAATGGAGTACTCCCATAAAAGTCATCCCGAAACCTCTTGAGGAAGTAATTAAAGAGCATTTCCTACCCTTACACTGATTAAAAATTAGTATATTTTCCATTAGGTGAAAACAGGTTTTCGATTCATTTATTTATCTTTAAACAAATACTTGTAACAAGAAATTTAACTAATTCTTTTTTCTTGTAAAATTAAACAGATTAAGTGCACAGGCCAGTGAAACTTAAATTTTGTTTTCCACTTCCAATAACTGTTATTTCAAACTTATTCTTTAAAACTGATCATAGGTATTTTATTAAAATACATCTTTGGTTTTTTTTCTAGATCGTTAATATTTTTGTATTGATGCCATGTATATTTTAGGATTTTTAGCAATTTTCATGAAAATCCAAAAACTAATTAATTTAGAATTAAATTTGTACTTAAATACCAGCAGCATTAGTTAAAAATACCCACAAGTAGACTAAGTAAATCAGAAAAGCTTAAGTAATTTTGAAGTTAACGCTAAGAAAATAACTTTTATCAATTTTCTTAGCGTTAATTTCGAAATTACACAAGTTTTTCTGATTTACTTAATCTATTTATGGGTATTTTTAACTAACACTGTTTGCTTTTAAGTAAAAATTCAATTGTAATCTGACTAATTTTTGGCTTTTAAACAAACTGAATAAACTAAAAACTATGGAATTGAAATTAATTCGTATTGCAATCGCAGTCATTTTTACAAAAAGTAAAAAAAGTAAAGTACATTAACAGGCCTATTCTGCGTTGGTAACAAAAATTTTGTTACC
>NW_023458557.1:33474656-33476281 GCF_013731165.1 Rhagoletis pomonella | reverse complement strand
TTGAATTAAGAAATGCGCGGAAAAATACTAATTTCTTTAAATTAAATATTTATGTATACTGGACTAGAAAATCAAGTCATGTAATGACATTTTCAATAATTAGACATACGCAAGAGGCATGATCAAAAATAAATTTTCTGTTAAGGTGATGTCCGTTTCAGAGTTCTGTCACTTGAAACAAGTTTGTATTTTAAAATTTTTTTATGTAGGCATTCAGACCCATGATGCACAGTGTTTCGACTATACGAAGTAGGGATGTTGCGAATGTGGAATTTTAGACATCCGCGGATGCGAATGCGGATGCGAATATCTAACAGCTAACATCCGCGGATGCGGATGCGAATGCGGATGTCAAGTATTTTCAAGAAACAATTACAATCTAGCATAATGGCGAGATCGTTGTTTAAACCGCGCTTACAAGCCAAACCAGATACATACATATGTCAGGTTTTTCTAAAGCTTTTTAAAGAGAATTCCCCATTCTCATTCCTTTGGCTGTTTCAGAATTTGGGGAATCTGTAACTTCATTAGCGTTTTTCGATTTCAGTTTTTGTAATTAATTTTTAATATTTTCTTCTGCGACTGGTTTGAAAAACTTGTGCTTATAGCAAGCTAAATAGGTGTATATGGAAAATAAATTATTATTTTCCAGGAATGAAAATTTTGAACAAAATTCTGTTTTCAAAGTCGTGGCTGCCTGCCGAATCGGATCAGAATATTGTTATTTTTTAAAAAGCACCCCGTTTTGAATCCCAGATAGTTACGTAATTCTTATTTAATTAAAGGTCAGACCTATAGCATTTTAACTACTTGAGCATCGATTCTCTTTATAGCCAGACGTTGATCATTTCTGCTGGAAATCCCTAGTGAAGGAGTTTACTCTTTGACTTTAAATATCAAAGAAGGGACAGTTTTACCAGAAGTTTTTAGCCAAGGATCCAATGTATATCCCTATGAAAAAATATTGCCGGACAAGTAAACAAAATTACTATTTTTAAAATTTTTGCTAAAAATAAATTCCCCAAAGAGCACCAGTTGAAATTATTGATACGAAGATATGTAACATCAAAAGCACATCACGAAAATTTGGTTAAGATTTACAGTGCACACTTTCTTCTTTTATGTCTAGTAGTTTTTTTAAAGATTGGTCCAAAAAAGTCATAATAAAGAAAAAAACCAGTGCAGGTATTTAAAGCACAGAAAAAAAAATATTATTTAAAGGACTATGTTCTCTTTGACGTACGTTAAAGGTCAAGTAGAAGTGGGAACTTGTATGACTTACCATTGATAGCTCGGTTATATAGCTTAATAAATAATATGTTTAAAGACATTTTTATGAAAGATGATAAATAAGATATTTGACCAGTTTTGTTACACAAATACTCCCACGACCACAGGCACAAATATTGGCTACGATTTGTTATTTAGCCATATATACGTTTTATCGATGCACTTGCACAACATTCGCATTCGCAAAAGCTCCGCAAAAGTTAAAATTAATGCGGAAGCTCCGCGGTTGCGAATGCAAATATTCGCAACAACCCTGATATGAAGATGTGTATAAAGTTAGCGAAACAACATGAAGAAAAAAATGTCGCATATACCTATGAATTTGCCGTTTTTTT
>NW_023458557.1:33473183-33474646 GCF_013731165.1 Rhagoletis pomonella | reverse complement strand
CTTGTATTTTTTTAGATATAAGGTGTTTTGCTAACTTTATATAAAGTCGTCGGGCGTGCGTTTATCTGACCATATTCTGCACAAGAGTTGATGCATGCACCTTATCAACTCCTCGCCGCCGTACTTGAATAGCTCAGCTGGCAGGCTGTCAGCTCCAGCGGCTTTGTTGTTTTTCAGCCGCGTTATTGCTATACGTACCTCGTCATAGTCAGGCGGTGGAACGTCGACTCCGTCATCATCGACAGCGGGCTCGGGTTCTTCTTCTCCACAACTTTCCGTGCTGCTACCATTTAGTAGGGCGGAAAAGTGTTCCCTCCATAATTTAAGTACGCTCTGGACATCAGTTACTAGGTCGCCATTATTGTTCTTACAGGAGTGCGCCCCGGTCTTTAAACCTTCTGTAAGTCGCCTAACTCTCTGGTAAAATTTTCGGGCATTCCTCCTGTCGGCCAGCATTTCAAGCTCTTCGCACTCACGTATTTCTGCCTCTCTCTTCTTGTTGCGGCAAATACGTCTCGCTTCCCTCTTCAGATCCCAATAGCGGTCCCACATAGCGCGCGTTGCGCCCGATCGCAGCGTGGCCCTGTAGGCGGCATCTTTTTTCTCTGCAGCTTCCTGACACTCCTCATCGTACCAGTTGTTCTTTCGGGCTCGCTGAAATCCGACTACTTCTTCGGCGGCGGTACTTAATGAGCGGGAAATGTGGTTCCACTGCTCGCATATGTCGGTTTGTTTGAAGAGTGCTCTCTGAGAGCAGGTGTGAGAGTCGAGTAGCGAAAGCGCTGGCTGTCTGTTGTGATTGCAGCTTTTCGACGAAAAGCTTTCCTTGCATATTTGGGCGCACATTTTTTGCTGCACAGAGGCGGGTGCGTATCTTGGCTGCAACAAGATAGTGGTCCGAGTCGATGTTTGGGCCTCGGAGTGTGCGTAAGTCTAAAACACGTGCCTTCCGTCTATCACAACATGATCGATTTGGTTTCTCGTTTTCCGATCCGGAGACAGCCAGGTAGCTTGATGGATCTTTTTATGCTTGAACCTAGTACTGCATACTACCATGTTTCGGGCCCCGGCGAAGTCGATCAGCCTCAATCCGTTGTCGGACGTTTCGTCGTGGAGGCTGAATTTTCCGACGGTGGTTCCAAAGATCCCTTCTTTGCCCACCCTGGCATTGAAGTCGCCAAGCACGATTTTGATATCATGACGGGGGCAGCGCTCGTACGTGCGCTCCAAGCGCTCATAGAAGAGATCCTTGGATGCCTCATCCTTCTCTTCCGTCGGGGCATGGGCGCAGATGAGCGAGATGTTGAAGAATCTCGCTTTGATGCGGATTGTGGCTAGACGCTCGTCCACCGGGGTGAACGACAGTACTCGGCGACGGAGTCTCTCTCCCACCACAAATCCAACTCCGAATTTGCGCTCCTTTACATGGCAGCTGTAGTAGACGTCGCAAGGCCCCAGACATT
>NW_023458557.1:33465061-33473083 GCF_013731165.1 Rhagoletis pomonella | reverse complement strand
TTTTTGCTTTAAAATCAACGGCCGAAAAGCTCCAAATATACAAATCGTAACAAATTCACTTTAATTAAGGGAATAAGGTAACTGAAATATGTACATCAATATGAGTATCAGACAAACGAAAAGATTTGACATATTTAGCAAGAAATAAGTGAAGAGTAAAAACACTCCTTAGATAATATAAGAGGCCAGTAATTTAAAAGGAATGTAATCAGAATAAATCACTGATTGACAATGTATGTAATTTGTAATTTGTAATTGTACAATAGCGTAATCCTATGGTTTGACATAATTATTCAGCCTCATTGCGTAAGTCGTAAATTAGGCTGAATTGTACGACTCGACAACATTAGCATTGTCTACTGTCGTGCTGAAATAAGTAAACGACGAAAATTGTCGAAAACTATGCAGCGCTGCCAAGTTTTTCCATTTTAATACACTAGTCGAGTGGAAATTTTAGGCAATGGCGCTAAATTTTCGATACGATTCGACTCTCGAAAAACGACTTGCATTCGGCACGACTCTCGCAATGAGGCTGATTATTTTAGTTTAACTAAATTCGACGTTACAAACAGATGGCAACCCTATTCGTAATATTGTTAAGCTAAAATCTACTTAAACCTCTTTCGTCTGACTCCCTTATGGTGAGACCTATCTATTTCAATTACCTAATTCCTGTAATTCAAGTGGAATTTGATTTTTTAAACAGGTAGCAACTCTCTTCATGTAGTTAGTACACATCTCGATTGATACCCATCTCTTAATAATTCATTTAACTTATAAAAAGATTTGAATCTAATTTTTTAATAGGTGACAACTCTTTGAACAAAAATAAACCTTCTATTGTCCACAGGGCAAGCTTTTTAATCTGACACTTCATTTTTGAAAATGGAACGAATCGTGAAATCGCAAGGCACTGACAAAAAATTTAAAATTAATTTATGCATTAGCGAAAAACTCATTACTTCAGAAAGTGCGAAAAATTAGCAGGTTTTTATTTCTTCTTTCGAAAGCTAAAAGCCCGTACTATTTAATAAAATAATAAAAAATAACCTACTTTTACATATATTTTTTAGTCATTCCATTAAATTTATTTTTGAAATTTCGTTTAAAAAATTGTTTTTTCTGGAATACCGCAGGGACACCCTGTGTTTAATTTTATTCCAAAACTTTAATTCCTGTAATTCTCTACTATCTATATGGAAACAAGAAACGTCAAACCAACATTTTATTTCAAAGAATATATTTGTGACGTTTTCTTCTGTGAAGAGCTTACGCATGGCTATGCTCTTATTAAAATTCTTAGTATAAAATTTGTCGATTTCAGTGGCTTCCTGGCGGCATATAATTAATTTTTGAGGGAATGTCTGCTTAATTCTTTTTAGTGGATAAATTGTCTTTACAAAAATACCAAACAAGTTCACATTGCAGATAACGAACTTTTCGATTTTTGCCCACTTAGGCGGCACTGTGCGTCGGTTCCGCTAGCATATGCCACTGATATGAAAGAGTCCTACACGACAGTCGGGTCTACGTAACCGGAACGACCCAGACTTATATCTGGCCAAGAACTGTCACTTCAACAACACTCCCCAAAATCTATTTGGGGGATGTTGTATGCTGTTACAACAACAACAAAAGTCCTACACTGTAATGGAACGAATACTTAGAAACATTGGGTATGGGACACATAAATGGCAAGTGGTCAGTGATTTTAAGGTTTTATTAATTTTAATGGGAATGCAAGGAGGATATGCTAAGTAAACTTGTTATTTTTGCGAGTGGGATAGTCGAGCGGAGAATAAATACGAAAGAAAAAAGTGGCCTCGACGGAAAATGTATCAAATCGGGGGAAAATGCATTCGTTTGCATCCGTTTGCTTAAATGACGAAATACCAAGTCACAACACAAACCCGGCTATTTATCCGAGTCCAGGTCGGTTAAAAAATACGCGACCTGAAGGGTAGTGTTGTTAAGTGAAAAAACTGTTGTATTGTGAATTGTTAATAGGAAAGTGGAGAGGAAATTTTTTGTTTCCTTATATACGTGACTTATATTTTAAATAAGTATACATATTACGCAAATACCTCGCATAATTATTCATTTAAATTTCTTTTTGTATATAAATCCCGTTAAACTAATCACATGTTTTTTGCCAGCTGCCCACAGGGTTGCTTAAGCAGCTAAAAGGCAATTTTACCCGAGTTGAGCATTCTTTTGTCGCTCGCTTACAAAAAAATTCACCTTAAGTAAGATATAATTATTATCCATCCAAGAAGTTGTTTACAATTAGTACAGGAATCAATAAAAATGGCGTAGTTCACAAAAAACGGGTTTTAAAGTATTTTTTTTTGGGCAGAATAAAGTACTGGAGTTTCAAGAGATTAAAATGTAGAATAATCTTGAGAGTGCATTACTTTTAACAATGAAAAACCCCAGGAAAACATTCCTTGACTTATGTTGCTTTAGAAAACAAAATACTACTCTACTCAACAACCATAAAACCGATTTGAGCTTACACGGTATACAGCTGTGCGGAACAGCTTCAAATTCTAATATTGAAATACTCCAAAGATTCCAATCAAAAACTCTGAGGATGATTGTCAACTCACTGTATTGTGTCACAAATACCCACCGGGATTTCAAGACTCTCACCGTTTCAGAAGAAATTGTGGGTTGTGCTATTGGGCGCATTCCACACATGCCTTTAGAAAATTAGAAATTAAGATAAATCAATTGCTAAATGTAAAAAACACAGATTGGAAGAAATAATGGGTATTCAAAAACAAAAAATGTTGCTTTAGCAAGAACAATCATTTGTATTATTCACACATTTATTCGTATTGCTATTAAGCTTTACATATTAACATTGTACATGTTTACATTTTTCATGTTTTAATATTTTTTATGTATGAAATCATATTCTCCATCATTATTAATCTTGAACATTTACGGTTGGCCAGCTAAATATGTTCTGATAAAATGACATATCGCACACCGTCTTCAAAAGAGGCACAACTCAAAATTTGCCAATTTTGAAATTATGCGCTAAAAATATACACAGAGCTTTTATTTACATTTCAGCAAAAGTTGGAGCAAATTTGTGTTATAATTTGTTAAAAAAAATCTAAGGTAAGTAGCCCTTACCCATATGATTAGCATGTGCTACGAAATAGTTTTTCGCATTTTCTGACGAACGTATTATTTTGAGTTGTGACTCTTTTGAAGACGGTGTGCGATATGTTCTAATGCTATATTGAGCTTGTTTTAAATCATTTTTGGTGATTTCGTTTCTTCCAAAAAAAATTGTGCCTTTCCACGGTGCAAAATGTGTTTGATATTACACTCAACCCTGTAAAAGGGCATGTTTTTGCCCTCTTGTCCTTGTCTGGCCCAAGCATTTCAACCTTCTCCCCTGAAAAAGCTTCAAAGGGCAGATTATGCGCTTTTTTGCCTTACAAGAGTGTGAAATTTTCAGAAACGAAAACAAAATTTTCTAATCGCTTTCCCTTATTTTAGAGTCGAACACGAAAAGAGGAAAGGGGCAATCAAAAGGCAACATTCTTTGGTGGAAACGAAAACTCCATTAATTGTTTACTATTACTTGGTGCTATTAAGTCGTAAGCTTAATAGCTCAGTATGCATACTTGGCGTTGCATGAGAGTTGTCACATAAGGAATCTGTTAAATGAGCTTTGCCAGTAAGCGGTTATCCAACGCTCAGCATTTCATATGTAGAAGTGTGTTGGATTTTGATTTCTACGTAAAAATGGCATAAAAGTGCAAAGTATGCATAACTGAGCTATTTCCCTGTAGTTCTGCTGCAGTTTTGCTGGTGACTGGTGCTGGTGATTCCATGCATCACCAATTGTTAGGCAATTCGCTAACGACAGGTTATGCGACGCTCGTATTGAAAATATCACATCCTAGCGATTTTATGCATTACTGGTCATTAGGCAATGCGCTACGATTAGTAATCGTCACTTGTGCACCAGGTAATCGCTAACGAAAGGACAAACCACGCGCACCCTCTCGGTACGCTTCAATGAGATTGCCAGGTTAAATTCGTTAGGCAAAGGAATTGGTGTCGCAAATTTTGTGACTAATACCCGTCTGGGTACCACTAACGATTTCGCTGACCCGTCAGTAGTGAGTACTGGTCACCCGACATTAGCGATAACTCATATAGGTACATATTTATGTTGAAAGGGCGAATTATTTTTGTGTTTGTTCTTTTGGGTCTCTTCTTCCGTACGATATATATTTGGCCCCCATTTTTTAAATTCCCAAACCCTGACTGTAAATGTTGAGCTGGAGCTCAAAACCAAAGTAATGTATTTTTCTGGGACGTACAACAATTAAAAACTCGGAATATAGTTTTAGGGTTACGTGTCGCTATATTGAGTCGTGCGTATCTTATTACCATTAGTGTATTTTTTGTCATATCTTGCCCCCCTAGCCCGGGCCTACCAGGTCTTAGGGAAAATCCGCCACTGATTTTTGTAACGTAAATAATTTAACAATAATAATAAATAAATAACAATAAAATAACCCGAAGGATTTAGGAATTCGGCGATTAATTCAAGGATAATCGTAACAATACATACAGTGACGATATTTTAGCATTCTTTGGCTGTTTCCCTTTCGTTTATTTAATGTTTATCATGAGCCATGTAAAAGGCCCATACACGATACCAACATGCTGGCGCCATCAAGTTTTTGTGTAGTGTATGTTAATGTGGAGTGATTGTACCAGCTGCTGGAGCAACATTAAAAACTATTTGATATTTTTATGATTGTACCAGCATGCTGGTGTCGTGTGGTGTAGTTAAATTAGAAAATAAAAAATTGTTGACTGACGACTTAAGTCGGTAAACATGGCCCGCCACTATGAATTCAAGAGAAAGAGAATTTTAGCAGGAATTCCTTGCTCTATATGAGTCGAAGGCGTGTCTGTAGAAATATTAAAAGTTTCGATCTTTCCCGCTCCCCATTTGTAAGGAAATAAATAGTATACCATTATGCTGGTGTATTGTATGCTTCGAGCTCGATGGTACAATGCCTTGATGGAGTCAGCAAGCGAGTGTCGTGTATTCCCCCTTTAAGTAAAAATTTAAAATTTTGTATAAAAATTGGACAGCTTTTTAATTATTATATACGTATATAATATTTTCTAGAAACACTCTGAGTATGCAGTTTTGTAGCTCATTCAATTTTATTACAACAATGAGCAAATTTTATGTAACTAGGACTTACCGTTGATTTTTGGCAATTTTTTTTGTGGAAGGTGTTGCTGATTTTCCCCATACAAACAAATTGTCGAACATACTTTGTATAGAAGAACGTGCGTGACCAAAAAATTGCCAAAAATCAACGGTAAGTCCTGGCTACTTCAAACTTACACTTTATTATACTAAACTTGAAAAAACTGCGTACTCAAAAAAAATCTTAAAAAATTTGATTAAACAGTTTCGAATTGGGATGAGCATATGTTAAAATTCGTCAAATTTGTATAAATGTACCATGATGCAATAATGAAAGGTGTTGTACGTTGTGACAGCTCGAAATCGAACGACCTTAGGTCAATATTGTATTTTGGAAGTACAAGAAAAACGGGAATAAAAAAAATCCTTTTAGTTGAAAAAGTACTAAATTGTATGCCTTCTCAACAGCGTTCCGATTATCAGAATAGGTATATATATGGCTTGGTAGTCTCATAAAGTTGTAGATAATTAAAATAATAAAATTAGGCGTGTTTTTATTCACAGGAATATGATAATATGCTTAAAATTTTCGAGCTGATGAATACCCAGCTAGAACAGTATGGCTTATATAATTCCTTTTATGAGCCGCATCACTAAGAAAATTATCCCTTATGAATTTGAAATGTGTCCCTTTAATTGTACAGGCCAAAAAGAGGAATTAATTTACGTGTGATCTTTTGTCCCCCTCTTTCATATGGGCTTCTTGTGCGCATATATCAGGTTTCATAGCTGTTGACCATACCAATAATGCCTCATGCTCAGTTTTACTAGATCAATTCGTGTTCCCGAGAAAAAAATGTCACGATTCAAAAATCTGAGTATAGCCGCCAAATTCTTTTCTCAAAATTTTGAAAATTCTTTGTTTTTGCCCTATATTTGCTTTGTATGGTATTTTCAACAAAATATAGGCCAAAAACGATAAATGTTCAAAATTTGGAGAAAAAAATTTTTCAGATTTTTGGATTGTTTTTAATTGTACAAAATTTATTATATACATACAGTATCGGTCATATCAATAGCAACCCCATTTCAAAGTGATATTATTTCCCTCTCATGATAATTTATTTATTGCTAAGAATTTGCAACAAAAGTAAAGTTGAATTTCTAACAAAACCTATATAAACCCAATTTTAAAATTTCACAAAAAATACAACAAATTTTCACCCAAAATTCAAACTTTTTCTCAGAAGTGTTAGAATTTTTTTGAGCACTCAGTTTTATAGCCCCTTCAATTTTAGTCTAATTATATGCAAGTTTGAAGTGGCTAAAAATTACCTTAGTTTTTTTAGAATCGATTAAAAACAAATCGTGTTTAATCGTCTTCCATATAACGAAAACTTCGACCATATATCGATGGCTGAGTAGAAGATCGACCTATCTCGGCAGCCAGGTCGAAAACGCCCGATATCAGAAAGCTTTTCAACGCCCTATTTCAAAATTTGGCTGAAAAACGCCCTATTTTGGAATTTGATTGAAAAATGCCCTATCTCGGAGCACGGTTCAAAAACACCCTATCTCAGCACATTTTCGAAGTATTTTTATTTGAAACTAGATTGCCCTCACCCGCTTCGCTGAGTGTATGAAATTTTTACTTGCTACATTGGGTAAAATTTATTTCATAAAAACTCAATTCAAAAACAGGAGGTTAAAAATTTGTTTAACCATCTTCAAAATATTTTCAAACTGAAACTTTTTTAAACTTTTCACTTGTCATACTTTTTCAATTAACTTATCCCCTGAACTCAATTTGAGATTTTAGACAGATGAAAACCCCTTACATGTAGTTTTGAAATGAAGCCAATTCAAAACCATTTCGACTGATACTCATATTGATATAAATCATTTAGATTATTGAATAGTTTGAATTTAATCTTTTAAATAGTTGGCAACCTTTTAAAACCCCTTTCGTCTGACACTCATATTGTGATACATATTCAAAACCATATCGATTCATACCAATCTATACTAATATACATTTTTAAAGCGGTTTTTTTTTTAGTTCGCAAAGCTCGAGAACGGCCGAACCGATTTTTTTTTTTTGAAATTTCGGGCACATACTTCAGACATCCCAAGGATTATTATAGGCTAAAAAAATGTTTGATATTTAAAGGGGGCGTGGCACCTCCCATACAAACCGAATATTTCATACCGAACATCTCTGGAAATGTTCATGGTAGAGTACTGGAACTTCGTGTGGAGATATATGAAATTAATCTTATACTAATGGATAAAATTGGGCTATTTAAAAAGAGGGCGTGGCGCCGTACAAACGTATATATAATTCATCTGTAGGTATGTTTGCGAGTGAAATCCTCCTAAATGCTCACACGGATTTTTGTGTGTTTTTGAGTAACTCTCTGGATAGTGCAGTTTTACAAATTCACCCGCCAATACGAATAATCGCCAAGTTAGAAGAGATGCCGTGAATTTCAGATTAAATCAACTTGTTACACCATTGCGTGTATCGAACTCTTGTGTGCTACGATTGTCCTAATGGATGTGATTTTTGCCAGTACTGTTATGCGTTAAAGCTTCATTCGTAGACACCAGCGTTGAGTTGTGCAGGGGTAAATGTCAAATTATCACCGATAAATCAACCGTCAGATCCAGAGCGCGCCTTTTGCTGTAATAAATTCAAGTAAAAAAATAAGTTTTTACTTAAACTGCTTTCCTGAAACTTACTTTTAAGGTATTTCTGAAATAAGTCTGTGTATATTGGATTTCTGTAGAACAATTATACGAATCCATTTTAAATTGCCACC
>NW_023458557.1:33463036-33464961 GCF_013731165.1 Rhagoletis pomonella | reverse complement strand
TTTGGAAGTCGGTTAAAAAATAAGACCTAAACACCGTAACCATCTGGCCGGTCAGCATATAAAAGAATTTGTTCTAATAAAACGGAGCCCAGGTATTATACAAATGAGTTTACCTAATTTAAGTTTTTTTAAATTATACAAGTACTAAATTTTTCTTATGCAAAAGGTTGTATAAACTAATAGTATTAGTTACTAAAAACTTCCAAGGTTCATTATTACACTATAGGTATAAGCAAAATAGGCCAAAATACCCATGCACGAAAAATACCACTTTTAGTACATTTATAAAAAATGCGGCAACCATAACTGAGCGCGACGCACTAATACCATAACAAAATGAGACTGTGTTGGTGTGCCCAGCTATGTTCTATACTCATCCTCTATTGTGCAGTCGCAGAAAAAAACAAGTTGCTTTCAATATAAGCACATGTAAATGGAGATATGTATATTAGGGTGAACCCACTCTTCGAAGAAAAATATTAAGCACAATAGTTGCACTTAGACGCGCTAATACCAATAGTGTCTCAAAAGAAAACATTACAACTATTCCTACATAAATATATATAAAATAGCAGATCGATGTTACTGAAGTAAATATACATATCCATCTCAAATTCTCCACTTCATTCAAAGAAAATAAAATCCGACCCATCCCAAAAAAAAAAAAAAATTAAAGTTACACGTATGTATAGGTACGCAATCTCCAACTCTTTTAATTTTGGCACTGCACACGCATATGTACAAAGCACTGCTACTGTAATTAGATGCGCAAAGACAGTACAGTGTGACAAGCAGATAAAATAGCACAGTGGGTAGAAATTAATAAGCACACGTATAAAGAAAAAAAAATTAGAATACAAAAATTTTATCAAAATTAAATTTATAAATACAGATTTGGGTTTGGTTTTTGTACTCCTTCCTCCCCACACTGATTACTTTTTCAACATGGAAGGTTTATTTAAAGATTTTATGTTCGAAAACCATATATTCGAATTATTTTGCAAAAGATGGTCAGCTCATTCAACAGCGAACCCCCCAACGTCGCTGTTAAATGTTAAATTGAACCTTTTAGACAAACATTGGGAAAGTATCACGGCTGCTTTTAGACTCCTCCCACTCCCGCACTTCTCTGAAGCTAGTACCTCCGCAAAGAAAACATATGAAAAATGCTACTATAAATATACTATTTGCAAAGCTGAAATGGTTGAAGCATTGAACTTTCTTAATACCAACTCAGCAACTCCGCAAGTTCCAGAGATTACTCCAAGCCTAACAAGACCTTCAGCCCCCAAGGAAGGCCACTTATATATACAGTCCACTACTCAGGTGTCGGCCCCCATAAACACATCCCAAAAATTCCCCATTCCAAGTTCTACTCCAAAGAACAAAAGCAGCCTATATCTATCACAAGAATTATCAGAGTCGCTAACTTCCGGGCCGGCAGGGACTCCAACGCCAATGAGAACTAAGCTGAATAATGTATGCGACTCTAAGCAGTGTTCCCAGCCGAGGGAAGCATCGAGAAGACATGGAAATCCCAACGAAAGCATAGATTCAACTCTCAATTCCGAAGACGTTGAAATATGCTCAAACTTTGGCGAAATCTCAAATGCCTCAGTCCTAAGACGTAGGCTCCCACTGCCAGAGTCTTCCTATTCATTTCCCAAGTCATGTTCTGTGGCCAGAAACCAATCTCGATCGCATCAGTATTCACCAAGATTAGCATCAGCAACTCCGCCTACGTACAGCTCAGATCTTGCAAATGACGCTCATAAACCAACCTGTGCTTCAACCCCGAAGTCAAATCCATCAGGTCTTCGATCTTCGGCAGTAAAAAAAAAGCGACGATCCCCATGCCACCGGACACTAATAACACCCAGGCGACCACTTCTCCTCCGTATACAAGTGAATGTAATCCTCGTCAA
>NW_023458557.1:33461069-33462936 GCF_013731165.1 Rhagoletis pomonella | reverse complement strand
AGGCGACCACTTCTCCTCCGTATACAAGTGAATGTAATCCTCGTCAACAACTCTACGCATATAAGCATGCTCCAAGCTCATTCATTTTCCCAAGCGATACTATCCTCAAACACACACATAATTCAATCCCTATTACTTATGTTAGTCATCTAATACACTTTTCAATTCTCATTCACAGGCTAACCAGGATGTGCCGATTCCATAGTCATATTAACGTCCTCCTCTCCTGCCAGGGATCCAGAGTTAGGCCTCCTGAGAACAAGCTTTAACCCGCCAGCGTTGAGATCAACATTTGCGGGCCCAGCATGTTGAAGACATGAGCAAAGCCTTCACCTGCAGAACACCGACAATTTTCCAATACTTTTAAATTATTTTACATTCGTTTGCCAAATCAAATATTTTTATTATTTTTAAGTTCTTTAATTATTGTAACTTAAACTTAAAATCTTATTCGCATACTATTGTAACCTTTCAATTCGAATATCGTAAATTCCTTAATGTTGTAGTTTCGAAGTTTGTAAGCGACGATACGAGGTGACCCGACCTCGCCAACCTAGTGCTCCAGTCTGTCTCTTTTTGGTTCCTACGGACGGAAGTATAGTTGTGCACCCTGCACGTTAAATAGTTGCATTAACTGCGAACAGGGGTGATAAATTTATATATGCGCACTGAATTTAATAATTTAATTTCTATCAATGTTAATAAGAACACAATAAAGTGTGAAGATTAGGCCGGGTCGATTTGTGGGGAGGCAAAAAAATCGCCCATTGCTTTGTGAAAATCATATTCTAGGGATCAAAATAAGAAACTTTGCCGAAGGAACCATACCTCTAAAACGAATTCTGATGTCCCCCAATTTGGGTCGAACTTTTGGGTAGGGGCAAATTTTGAAAAATCCCACTATGACCCATTTAGAGTGCTCCAATCGAGTCCAAATGTATGACCGACCCCCACTAACTTTGGACGGCCGATCCACCCATGCCAGTGGCACACCCCCTGGAACTCCCCTGGGGGGTTCCCAATACAATCATTTCAAAAAATCACCATTTTTGGCCTTTAGATGAAAAAATCAGCTAAATGGCTATGTTTTTTCTTTTTGGAGTTTATTTTTCTCTTTAGAAATTTATTTAGTCAGAACATATGTAAATGAAAAAATGAATTTAACTTAGTAATAGAAAAGAAATTAAAAAATAAAATTATTAGAAATTAGCGTTTTTACAACCCTTTTAAAACCAAGGCATCACTGTGATGCATTTGCATGTCGTAAACATAGTTGTGTGGGTTTTTTATTCAACCGTTTTAAAAAATGAAGGTATCACTGTGACACAATTGCAAATCGGAAAATTGCTTGTGTGCGTTTTTTAAGACACAGCTGCATGTCGTAAACTTACTTGTGTAGTTTTTTTATAGCACCTACTTAAGAAATGAAGGTTGTTTTTACAACCCTTTTTGTGGGTATTTTAAGGCACCTTCTTAAGAAATGCGCGTTTTTTGCAACCATTTTAACAATTAAGGTATCACTGGAATGCACCGCAACCCTTTTAAACAATGAAGGTATCACTGTGACACGATTGCAGATCGTAAAATTTCTTGTGTTGTTTTTTTTAAGCCACCACAAGACACAGCAGGTAGAATTGAAATTACCATTTCATTCTTATTACCTCGTCTCGTAGACCATATATAACGCAACAGTTTTTGTGAATGCATTAAGTCGTTGTGAAGAACTCAAAGTGTGAAGTGCTAATTTCAGATAAAAAAATATTTCAAAAAAAATAATAAGTGAAGTGACCATTCCAAATCAAAAAGTTTACAATGAATCCACCATCCTCTACACCGCAAGATGAAGCAACTACATCAACAACTATCG
>NW_023458557.1:33455459-33460969 GCF_013731165.1 Rhagoletis pomonella | reverse complement strand
GTAGAGGCCCTGCCGGACCGGAAGATTCCGCATCTGATGATTCTTGGTGTAGATATGGGGTGGGAGTGTAGTTATTTTGAGAGTATTTAAGGAAGTCATCGGAGGATTCTATGCTGTATTTTTTCTTTGGAGTAGAACTTAGAGTGTGGGATATTCGGGTTGTATCTATGGGGGCAGACACCTGGTTAGTGGACTGTATAGTTGGGGTTCCTTCATTGGGGGCTGAAGATTTTGTTAGCCTTGGAGTAATCTCTGGAACTTGCGGAGTTGCTGAGTTGGTATTAAAAAAGTTCAATGCTTCAACCATTTCAGCTTTGCAACTAGTATATTTATAGTAGCATTTTTCATATGTTTGCTTTGCGGAGGTACTAGCTTCAGAGAAGTGCGGGAGTGGGAGGAGTCTAAAAGCAGCCGTGATACTTTCCCAATGTTTGTCTAAAAGGTTCAATTTAACATTTAACAGCGACGTTGAGAGATTCGCTGTTGAATGAGCTGACCATCTTTTGCAAAATAATTCGAATATATGGTTTTCGAACATAAAATCTTTAAATAAACCTTCCATGTTGAAAAAGTAATCAGTGTGGGGAGGAGGGAGTACAAAAACCAAACCCAAATCTGTATTTATAAACTTAATTTTGATTAAATTTTTGTATTATAATTTTTTTCTTTATACGTGTGCTTATTAATTTCTACCCACTGTGCTATGTTATCTGCTTGTGACACTGTACTGTCTTTGCGCATCTAATTACAGTAGCGGTGCTTTGTACATACGCGTGTGCAGTGCCAAAATTGAAAGAGTTGGAGATTGAGTACCTATACATATGTGTAACTTTAAAAAATGTTTTTTTTTTTTTTTTGGGATGGGTCGGATTTTATTTTCTTTGAATGAAGTGGAGAATTTGAGATGGATATGTATATTTACTTCAGTAACATCGATCTGCTATTTTATATATATTTATGAAGGAATAGTTGTAATGTTTTCTTTTGAGACACTATTTGTATTGGCGCGTCTAAGTGCAACTATTGTGCTTAATATTTTCCTTCGAAGAGTGTGTTCACCCTAATATACATATCTACATTTACATGTGCTTATATTGAGAGCAAATTGTGTTTTTCTGCGACTGCACAATAGAGAATGAGTATAGAACGAAAAGCGGGGTAAATGAATTTATGCACAAGTGTATATATCGCCAGCAAAGGTCTTTGCTCTGCGACTGAGAAAGCGGGTAATTGTAACACTGCGCTGGGTAAGTATGTTTGCATGCATAAAGTGTAGGTATAGGTATAAAATTGTGTTCAATGGTTCGAGCACAAATTTTCTAACACCGGAGGTTCATCGAGTTTGAGAGAGCCTATGTATGTACATATGTATATAAACCTACTGTATGGGACAAAGGAAAAGATGCCCGATAGGAAATTCGGGACTTATGTATATGAATATGAGTGAGGTATAAATATGAGCTAGAGTATTTACATTTTATTTATATTTACATTTTTATTTATACATATATATGTATAAAAAATGCGCGGGAGTTATGAGTATATTTACATATGTGCATCGCGATATAGGTATATGTGCATCCGTTTGAATATTTTTTTTTTGTGTGGGTACTGGTTTCGTCCCACCGTGAGTCAGTTGCTTTTTGCTACACTGTACTGTCTTAGCGCGTCTAAGTCCAGTAACAGTTACTACGTTTATACGCATGCATAAGTCGCTTTAATGCATTTCGCCGCGATTCAAAACATATGTATAAACTGAATTTCAATTCGCTTTGAAAGAGCGAAGTGTTTTGGCTCACACTCCATTTCAAATCGGTAGTTTATTTCTCCAGACAGTTAGAAAGAGTGTATAAACACCGCTCTCACTCAAAGCGAATTGGAGATCAGCTGTTCCGCTCAAGTTCCAAATAATCGCATCAGTATTTAAAAGCTGATTAATAATAATCGTTCTTTTTCTTTGCCACGATTTTATAATGCCGAATAAAACTAGATTTTTATCACTTTCCATTATGTTAACTTATAAAATGTCAAATGAAAACAGCTTATTTTGTTTGCTTTTGAAGGCGGTTACTTTGATGCCGATATAAAGCCGTAAGTATAAACACTTGAGCGAAATGTGTACGGTGTCAATGCGCTTTCAATTAAGTCGATTATTCTGTGCGTATAAACGTAGTAATAGATTTTTGTGTTCAGCGCAAGAGCGAAAAAAAGGGTGGAGCCTATTTGTGTACGCGTTGGTATGTATGTACGTACCTCGGCGGTTTTCTATATTTTCTGCTGAAAAATAGCGGCACTTAGCTGAGTTTACATACATATGTTGCGCGCGAATTATTTACCGCTTCGGATTTTTGGCGATTTTATAAGGGTATGAGCAAAGCGTGCGTACGTATGTATGTACATATGTACATGTACAGTATGCGCCAAAAGGGACTGTGTGTATATGCGGTTGTGTTTTGCGCGCTAGTTCTTCGTTTACAAGTAGATTTAGGAGTTGGAGAAGGCAAGTTAATATATATATGTGCACACAGGCGTGCAAACAATTATGTGTTAGGGTACAGCGTACGTGAAAAAATGGAAAATGCCCGTTTGGAAATTCAAAATATGGGAGGTTAATAAAAGAGTTTATATATACATTTGCATATACAATGTGCTACGTATGTATATTTTTATAGCGGTTTTTGGATAGGGAAAATTTTTAACGCGCGGGGATTGTGAGTATATATGTACATACATATATTTCGGTATATATGTATGTCTGTATCGAGACAGTTATTTCAATTACGGTAAATTAAAAGTTCGACAACTTTAATTCACCGTACGGAAAACCGCTATAAAAGTTGCATACGTATGTATATAATAATATGTGCGCACTTACGGGTTTCTCTGGTACCACCTGTGACTATGTCCAACTGTACCGCAATTGTTTTGCCTTTTGTGCTGTGCCGCGCCGGTGTTTTGCTGTGCTGCGCCGGTGATGCTGCTGCCGTTATCCTCCGTTGATGTTGCTGCCGCTTGCCAAGACGCCTCGTGAGAAATTGCGTTTTTTTTCCACTTTCGCTTTTTTTTTGTTTTTATGCCCTGTGGCTCTTTTTCGTTAATAGCGTGTTCACATTAATAACATATGCTTAACTATGTATATATTTTTTCATTTAAGGTGAGTATATTTGTATATAAAGTAAGCATATATATTTTTTTTTTTTTTTGCCTTTGCAGTTGGTTTATTGTTGTGTCACTAATATTTGTTTGTAAGGATGCTCATGTTCCTTTTTTCTTTTTTTTTTGAAATTTTCTCGTGCGACTTTAATTTCTCACTGGGTGCTTTTTTTCACTTTCAACCAATATTTTTTATATTTTTATTTCCACACTTTATATTTAGTTTTTAACCGGCACGCTTTTTGTTTCGTTTTAAGTTGTATTGTTTGATGTTTAGTTTTTTTTTCGCAAAGATTTATTTTGTGTATATGTATGCGCACAATTTTCAACTTCTTTTGCACACTTAACTTGACCAACCGCACTTAGTTTATACGAACGCCGCCAACCGCTTATGATTTAAAACTGACAAGAGCTGACCGAATAGAGTTTTCGGTTGATGAGAAGGGTGCGTTCAGTGAACGTGTTTGTACTCTAAGTAGAGGGTTGCCGATTCCTTCGAACGGATCGTAAGGACCATATTCGAGTACTTACGTCCACTTGTTGCGTACGTGCAGAGTGCACTTGCCTAAGCCGTATGCATGTAAATGCGTAACGAAAAGAGCTACAATTTGCTTTACAATCTAGGAATCTCAAGTGTTTATTCTCCAATATGTTTTATTACAATGAAAATTCTAATTCAAGGTGCCAGAGGGGCGGATTTGAAAATTAACGATGCGAAAGCGGTGGCGGTCAGTAGACTACTAAAAAACTTAGGCTGGCGCGTTCGGGTCTCCCCGTACCGTCGCTTTACAATTCAAAAATCGGAAAACCACGCCACCCAAATTTACGATATACAAGTTAATATGTTCAAGGTTGCAAAGATAAGGAGTACATATTCTAAAAAGGTTTACAATAGTATGCGAATAAGATTTTAAGTTTAAGTTACAATAATTAAAAAACTTAAAAATAATAAAAATATTTGATTTGGCAAACGAATGTAAAATAATTTAAAAGTATTTGAAAATTGTCGGTGTTCTGCAGGTGAAGGCTTTGCTCACGTCTTCAACAGTCCCTATTAACTTTACGTGTCACATATATATATGTATATAAAAGAAACTTGTATTTCCATTTTTCCATTTGCCATTAAAAAACATACGTATGTATATTAAGCAAACCCATTAGTCGTAGTTACTTATCAATATCATACTTATCTTTAATTTACAATGCAATACTTTGCCAATTTAACAAATATTAATAAAAATAAGTAATATTAATTAAGTAAGTACAGTAGCTTTTATTTAAACTTTTACCATAACTTAAATTGCTATGAACCTACGAATATAAGGGGGAGAAATATTCCTCAATCAAACCCAAATTCATTCCTTCAAAACAATTTAGTTCTTAGTATCCATTAGGGGTAAGAAGAATATGGCAAAACTGATCACCTTGCCAAATTCTTCTTTTCCCAAGGAGGAGCAAAGACCAAGCAATTTATTTTTAGTATAATTGAGTACTTGTTTTTTTTTTAAATCGATTTTAGTTCTTCTATGCGTTTCTGATCAGATGTGGTTTCGTTAATTTTATAAACGTTGAAGTTTGTTATGACTTCGGTGTTTATTAGTTTTAGTATCGGGGTTTTCGTGTCAACAATACATTTCGCTGTAAAAACACCACTACAAACTTCCTGAGCGTCTCTAAAAACAGGGTTTTTGGATTTACCTTACCTAAATTAAATAACCGAAAAACGTCGCATCTAGGTGGAATTACTAAGGTGTCGGTAGTAGTACCGTGCAAAATTGAAACGCTGATCCTTTCTGTCCCCAAACCAATGGTTATGCTATCGTTTGCATAGTCGATTATGCATTTGTTTATTTTTAAAAAGTCTTTTCCGAGTATGCCGTCCGAAGGAATGTTAAAGCTGTCATTTACAACGTGAAGAGTGTGCGGAATGAAAATGTCTGATACTACCAAATTTGTATTTATTGTGCCCAAGTTTTGGACCGCTTCTGTTGTTACGCCCGTGATAATAATAATGTTATTGCTGTTTATTGCGGATTTGCTTGTTAGGCTGGAAAATTTTATAAGGGAAATGTCTGCTTGAGAGTCTACTAAAAAAGTGCATTGTTTTTGAGAACCACTAAAATTTATTTTAATGAAATCAGAATAGTTGAGATTTAGGCAGTAAATGGATATTTCTTCTGTAAAAGTCGTTAATTGTTCAAGTCTAACTCCCCAATTTTTGGCGCCTGAGGGCCTCGGCGTTTAAAGTCCGAACATTGGCAGAATTTCGTGTATTTGAACGCGTATGATTGTTATTTTTACTGCTTGAAGCCTGACTGTTGTTACTATTATTGTAGTTATTTCGTCTATTACTGAAA
>NW_023458557.1:33451893-33455449 GCF_013731165.1 Rhagoletis pomonella | reverse complement strand
GCTCGACTGCCTTCTCGTGAGCTTTCGCTTGTGTCATCCTGAGACCTTTCAAAGCTGCAATTTTACCAGCGACGACCTTCGAGTCAACTGGTTTTATTTTGCTTGACAGCGCTTCTTTAATTTGACTTATTGAGCTCATTTTCGTTGGTAGGGACTCGCGAGCTTTATCTTCAAGTGTGGATTTCAAAAATGCAATAAATGTTGCAGTTAGGCTTTCGTCTGACAATTCTTTAATAAGAGTAATTTTATCAATAAAAGAGGCAAGTGATAGCTGGTCACCATTATAATTTTCCCTTATAATCGAGGCGCATAAAATTATAAAGGACTTCTTTTGCTCAGGTGTTGCCAGTTTTGGTTGGTATTTTGAAAGAAGTTTATATTTGGTGAGCTAGATAAATTTTTTATTTATTTTTATTCAAATATTAGCACATGGTAAAGTGTAAAGTACATATGTATATATGCTCATACCATCACATCCCACGAAGTCACCTTCTTGCGTACCGTTGCTCGTATTGCTTTTCATGTAGAGTTGTGTTGCCATGTGAAGATGATTTGTATATATATATTGTTGTTGCTGTTTACCGCTGCGTGTCCCACCTTGGCATAGCGACACTTGTAGATGGCGTTTTAAGGCCGTTATAACGGGTTGCGCTGGTCTAGCGGTTTGCGTCGGTGGTACAGCACGTAACGCGTGGCGTGTATGCGATGCCGTGCTTAGGACTGGTGGTAAAGCGCGGTCACAGTTTTATAGTTTTTATTTGTTTTTGGTTTTAGTTTTTTTTCGCCACTCATGTGGTTACCACCACTTTTTGTAAAGCTTAGTTCCGTGCGCAGAAGTGGAAAACTTTTGACTGCCATTCACCTGGGAGTGGCTAAAAGCGATTCTTGTGCATACGGTTCAAATCGCAGCTCACAACGTCCGGATATTTATATCCACGTATCCTCTGGGTAGAAATCAAACACCCGTTTGGGAGCGAGCTAAAGTGAGAAGGCGTAAAACTTCGCGTGCGCTGGGTTTGGGTCCCGCCACGTTCAATCAAAGCTAGATTCTTCAACATCTCGCTCATCTGCGCCAATGCCCCGACGGAACAGAAGGATGAGGCGTCCAAGGATCTCTTCTATGAGCGCTTGGAACGTACATTTGAGCGCTGCCCCCGGCACGATGTCAAAATCGTGCTTGGCGATTTTAATGCCAAGGTGGGCAAGGAAGGGATCTTTGGCGCCACTGTCGGAAAATTCAGCCTCAACGACGAAACCTCCGATAACGGAATGAGGCTGATCGACTTCGCCGGGGCCCGAAACATGGTAATATGTAGTACTAGGTTCCAGCATAAGAACATCCACCAAGATACATGGCTGTCTCCAGATCGAAAAACGAGAAACCTAATCAATCATGTTGTGATAGACGGAAGGCATGCTTCAAGCGTTTTGGACGTACGTACACTCCGAGGGCCAAACATCGACTCGGACCACTATCTTGTTGTAGCCAAGATATGCGCACCCGCCTCTGTGCAGCAAAAAATGTGCGCCCAACAATGAAAGGAAAGCTTAACGTCGAAAAGCTGCAATCACAACAGACGACCAATTTATTCGCCACTCGACAAACACACCTGTACTGTGAAAGTACTCTTCAACAATCCGACATACACGAGCAGTGGAACCACATTTCCCGATCATTAAGTACCGCCGCCGAAGAAGTAGTTGGATTTCAGCGAGCCCGAAAGAACAACTGGTACGATGAGGAATGTCAAGAAGCCGCAGAGAAAAAAGATGCCGCCTACAGGGCCACGCTGCGATCGGACGCAGTGCGAACCATGTGGGACCGTTATAGGGAACTGAAGAAGGAAGCGAGACGTATTTGCCGCAATAAGAAGAGAGAGGAAGAAATACGTGAGTGCAAAGAGCTTGAGATGCTGACCGACAGGAAGAACGCCCGGAAATTCTACCAGAGGGTAGGCGACTTATGGAAGGTTTCAAGACCAGGGCAAACTCCTGTAAGAACAACAATGGCGACTTAGTGACCGATGTCCAGAGTATACTTAAATTGTTTAGGGAACACTTTTACAACCTACTGAATGGTAGCAGCGCTGAAAGTAGTGAAGAAGACGAACCCGAGTCCCCAGTCGATGATGATGGACTAGCTGTCCCACCGCCTGACTATGCCGAGGTACGAATAGCGATTACGCGGCTGAAAAACAACAAAGCTGCTAGAGATGACGGCCTGCCAGCCGAGTTATTCAAGTACGGCGGCGAGGAGCTGATGAGGTGCATGCATCAGCTCGTATGCAGAATATGGTCAGATGAACGCATGCCCGACGACTGGAATTTAAGCCATACGCGCCAACTTCCACGGAATCAGCCTTCTAAGCATAGGTTATAAGGTCTTATCGAGTGTATTGTGCGAAAGACTGAAGCCCACCTTCAACGAGCTGATTGGACCTTATCAGTGTGGCTTTAGGCCTGGAAAATCCACCATAGATCAGGTATTCACAATACGCAAAACCTTGGAAAAGAACCGCGAGGATAGGATCGACACACACCATCTATTTGTCGATTTCAAAGCCGCTTTCGACACCACGAAGAAAAGTTGCCTTTATGCCGCGATGTCTGAATTTGGTATCCCCGCGAAACTAATACGGCTGTGTAAAATGACGTTGAGCAATACCACCAGCTCCGTCAGAATAGGGAAGGACCTTTCCGAGCCGTTTGATACCAAACGAGGTTTCAGACAAGGGGACTCCCTTTCGTGTGATTTCTTTACTCTGATGTTGGAGAAGATAATAAGAGCCGCAGAACTGAACCGCTCAGGCACAATACTTTACAAGAGCGTACAATTGCTGACGTATGCCGACGACATCGATATTATCGGTGAAAAACAAGGGCTACGTCTGTTCTTCCTTCTCGGGATTGGATAGGGAAGCAAAGCGAATGGGTCGGGTGGTGAACGAGGACAAAACGAAGTATCTCCTGTCATCAAACAAACAGTCAGAGCATACGCGTCTTGGCACCCACGTCACTGTTGGCAGTTACAAGTTTGAAAAAGTATACGACCTTGTTTATTTGGGAGCCAGCACTAACACCAATAATAATGTCAGCCTTGAAATCCAACGGAGAATCACTCTTGCCAACAAGTGCTACTTTGGGCTGAGTAGGCAATTGAGAAGTAAAGTCCTCTCTCGTCGTACAAAGATCACACTCTATAAGTCACTCATCATGCCTGTGCTGGTGTATGGCGCGGAGGCATGGACAATGAAAGCATCTGATGAAGCGGCTCTTGGAGTTTTCGAGAGAAAGATTCTGCGAAAGATTTACGGACCTTTACGCGTTGGTGATGGCAAGTATCGCAGACGATTTAACGATAAGCTGTATGAGCATTACAACGATATAGACATAGTGCAGCGAATTAAAGTTCAGCGGCTCCGCTGGCTTGGCCATGTCGTTCGAATGGACAGAAATGCACCTGCTCTGAAAATATTCAACGCGGGCCGCGATGCTGGTAACAGAGGAAGGGGAAGGCCTCCTCTGCGTTGGAAAAACCAGGTGGAGAAGGACTTGG
>NW_023458557.1:33445408-33451883 GCF_013731165.1 Rhagoletis pomonella | reverse complement strand
AGAGAAATGACTTTCGAGCTGTTTTGGACTCAGCCAAAATCGCTTAGGCGGTTACAGCGCCAATAAAGAAGAAGACGAAGTTTATTAAAAATTCGGTGCGACCGCTTTTTTTGGTTTTCGAATTTTTTTATATTTTTTTGTTTTTTTTTGTAATAATTTTAGCTAATTATAACCGCCAAATTTTTTTTTTATATAAGTTCTATTTCTTTTTTTCCACATCCATATGCACATGTATGTGAGTAGTCCAATTGCAAAGTGCTCTATGTAAAATTTTTTCGATTTTTAGTTTTTGGTGGTTAACGTACCAGTATTTAAAGTAGTTTCATGTCCGCTAACAATTCAGTGCAAAATCCTTATATATTCTGAAAAAAATAGCATCAAATGTTAGCTGCTCTAGCAAAAGTCGCTATAATACTAACTGTAAGTATATATGCACTTTCAAAAGTCGCTATAATATTTATTGTACGTATTTATACAAGTTAATAGGTCTCCATCTTCTGATGAACTTAGAAAGCTGCAAGAAAACGTGGAACTTTCGGTGCCTAGTGGAAGACGTCGTAAAAACGAAGCAGACCAATCTTCATGGAAAAGAGAACGCGAAAAGCTTAAAAAAGCTAGCTATGTAAAATTTACTGTTTCAAAACTCGCTATATTAATTTTTCATATATAAAATTTGCAAAAACTACCATACTGCGATATTGTTTTTTAATGTTGTTCGGCTCTTATTTATCCAAATTTTCAGATAATGAAAAAAGATACAATTTGGATTTTACTTGATGATGAAGCCTTTTTTTTTAATTTATGGCTTACTATTATAAAATCACATAACGCTGTTTGCAAGTGGACTACTCATGTATGCGCATTGTAAGTTTTTCGTTAGTTTAATAAAAGTTCATTTTCGTTTTTTTTTCACATCTGTATGGACATGTTTGTATGCGCATTGTAAGATTTTAGTTTTATTTTTTTTATTTTTATATATTTTTTATTTATTTATTTATTGACAGTCTTTAAGACCTATAAAAAATCTTGTCCATTACATTATCAACTTATTTAATTTAATTGATTGTTCTTCTGCTAATACTATACATTAACATTTTTCTTATTTTCTTTACTAATTTTTACTTATTTTCAAATACATACTTTATACATTTATACATATTAATTTATTGTACAATTAATTAATTAATTATACGTACATTATAGCCTCGGGTTGGATAACTGGCGTGGCCTAGTCTCCAGTCTATCTTTATGTTCAGCAGGCGGAAAGGCCTAGTTTCCGCTCTGCGTCAATAAAGGCGTTTACCATGGTCGGAAAGGCCGAGTTTCCGATCCATGTTCTTTTCATAATTATGTTGCTGTGAAATGGGTGGAAAGCTCTAGTTTACGCTCCGTACTACGAACGAGCTGTTGGGCATGGTCGGAAAGGCCGGGTTTCCGATCCATGCTCGTAACGTCTCTCATATGCTAGTATCTTGTTAGAATGGGGAGGCCCAATAGCAATCTTATATGTGTTTTTTGCAATGCTCGTATAATAAACTTTTGAATTTTTGTAAGCTATTGCAGCTTCTCATATCTACGGGCAGTTCGTTAAACATTTTTAAACCTTTATAATACAAATCTCCCTTTTGATTTTCCGTCTGGCAAAATGGAAGTTTAAAGTTATCCCTGACTCTGGTTTCATAGGTTTGAGTGTGACTGCTGTATCTAAAGTTATCACTCAAGTATTTCGGAAGGGTTCCATTCTTTATATTATAAATAAACTTCATTGTATGGAAAAAGATTAGTTGTTTCACATTTAACCAGTTTAAATTGTTCAGCATTGATGAAATGCTGGTATCGTAACGGGCGTTAAGTATGTGCCTCATAGCTCTATTTTGCATTTTTTGTAGTCTCTCTATATACGACTCAGGCGTTATAAACAGGATAGTGGGGCAGTATATAAAATGTGGCTCAACAATTGATCTGTAAACCATAATTTTATATCTTCTACTTAGATGTTTACATGTCCTCTTCATAAATCCAATTTTTTTCGACGCTTTGTTGACGGTATACTCAATGTTATCATGGAATTTTAATTTATTATAATAATAAAAAACCAAGATAATTAAAACACCAAGATATTTAATTGTAGTAACCTCTGTAATTTTTTCATCCCTAACATGTAAATCGTGTCGCCCTAATGTAGTTTTATTTGCTGAAGAAATTATCATATAATTGGTCTTTTTTACGTTTAACATTAGCTTATTTTTGCATAACCAGACATATAGTGAGTCTAAGTCATTTTGCATTTTATGAGTTGCTGTGTCCAAATCGTCTTCACTTATAGTCAACAGTGCATCATCAGCAAACAGTCTTATCTTACAATACCTGATTGATGATAAAATATCGTTGATGTAGATATTGAAAAGAATTGGTGCTAGTACTGAACACTGTGGAAGTCCAATATCTACCGGTATATCCTTAGACAATACTTCTCCTATAACTGTGTGTTGCTTTCTATTAGTTAAGAAGTTCTCAAACCACTTCAGTTCTACCTCTTTAATACCAATTTGTTTCAACTTAAAAATCATTAGTTTTCGATCAATTGTTTCAAAAGCTCTTTCCAAGTCAATAAAAACTGCCAGTATTACTTTTTTACTTCTCATGTCTTCTTTCCATTGAGAAATAACCCAGTTAAGTGTCGTTTCACACGAATGTTTAGCTCGAAACCCTGACTGCTCTTTAATTAATATATTTTTATCTTCAATATACTCCATGAGCTGGTTTTTTACCACTGTTTCTAATATTTTCTCCAGATTTGGTAGACTATTGATCGGTCGAAGTTCTTCAGCTTTAACTGTGTTTTTAATTTTTTTGACTGGAACCACTGTAGAAACTTTCCATTCATCAGGTACGATACCATCTGTTATACTTTTGTTGATCATAATTGAATAAAAATACCCCAAGTATATTAAAGAGTCTTTTATTACTCCTTCAGATAATAATTTTTTCCCACCAATTTTATATTTAAATTTCTTGACAATTCGCACTATGTCATCAGTAGTTATTTCGTTAGATTTAAATGTGCTATCGATGTTATAATATCATGTAATGTAATATCATCTTTTATACCATCATAGCAAACCGTCTGTTTTTAATATTTCCACATTAACTTGCTATCGGACTGGTTAGTTATAATTTTATTCTCCATATATTTAATTTTTTTCAGTTTTATCATTTTTTTGTATTCTTTTTTAATGCTGTAGTAGTCTGACCATTGGTGTGATGCTTTTGCTAAATTGTATGCCTCTGATTTTCTTTTATTTAGTTGTGTCAGTTCGTAGTCATACCACTTATTCTTTATTTTAATGTTTATTTGTTTCACAAACGTTAATTGTTGCAGACTGTTAAGCAAGCATAGATTTAGGAATGCTACCATTTCCTCTAAATCAAGTTGATCAAATATGGAAAAATCGTAACATCTGAGTAGATCAATTAAGCTATCACAACTGTACCGTTCCCAAGAAACTATTTCTGATACCACTCTGAGAGGGATTTGATTTCCTATATTAATATTAAACATTATTGTTTCATGATCAGATATTTTGTGTCGATCAAGCCTCTTACATGCAATATTTTTCACATTTGAATATAGGAGATCAATCTTTGTCTCAGATGCCTCTGCTATTCGGGTATTGAAATCTACAAGTTGGTGCATGGAAATGGAATTAAACAACTCATTCAAGTTCACACTGTGTGTCGATACTATGTTCATATTGATATTAAAATCTCCAACAATTACGTTGTTAGACGTTGTATCACATATGTCCATTACTATTGAATCAAGATAGTTGATAAACTCACTATCACTAGTACTTGGGGAGTGGTATATAACTCCAATTTGCCATTTAACCTCAAGATTTTTTAATTGCACAATAATACACCATATATTTGTATTTATGGATTTATTATATTTTACCCTAAATTCCAGCGAGTTTTTAATGTACATAACTACACCTCCGGTGTGCCTACTATGTGAATCACATCTAATTTCTGTAAACGATGTTATACCTATTTCAGCATCCCTAATTTGATCTGTTATGCTAGTTGAAACAAAGTACAAGAGCTGGGTCAAATAACTCCACTAGTCTGTCGATTTAAAGTTTATTGTGTATTAAGCTATTAACGTTTAAATATATTACTTTTAAATCTTCTGATTTTTTACTTATAACAGATTTGGTTGCTAGTAACCCACCCGCTGTTTTTGTATTTTCAGTTTTCTTTGGTAGACAGGGCATTCCTTGCTGAAAATGCTATGACCTGTATCGAGCTTAAAACCAAGATCTTTATTTGCACAGACAGGATTTTTTTCCTGTGTACTACACTCATCATTAATTTTTTCTTATGTCGGTTTTGAAAGTTTTCTAATTTTGTTAGTAATTTAACCTTTTTTCGGATTTTTGTAGTTTTTTTCGTTTTTTTATTATTGTAATAATTTTGAAAGGTTTTGACTTAGTTAACCGCCACCGTATAATTGTAGGTAATGATTTTTGTTTTTGAAATTAAGTTCAGTTCATTTCTCGCTCGCACGCTTTCGTAGTAAACGTATAATTTTTGTTTAAATGGAATTAATTTTTTTGGGTATTTTAATTTTTTTTACATGTTTTACCTTTTAGTTATTTTTTGTGTAGGTGGCAGCCATTGTGTGCTGCCGTATTAGACAGTGCCGGTGCAATTGCTGGCGCTGCAGCTCTGATGCGATACTTCACGCGGAGCCCTGGTGTTTCGCCGGCTCTGTTGCCGGCCAACGCTGGTAGCCAGCAATCCGCCCAAGAATATGAATAAAATGGAACTCAACTTTTCGGGTGGAAGTAACGCGCAATAATGCCGCTAATTTTATTTTCATAAAAAGACTTAAAGTTAGCTGCTTTCGCAGATACAAGGGTTGCATCCTCAATATCGTAAATTCTTAGATGTAATATATTACTGTAGTGTTAATACTATTTACTATTGTACTTTGTTCATATTTGTACTTTGTTATTTTTGAAATTATTGAATTAAGTTCTTTTTCAATTTATGTAAATCAAAAAGAAAATTTTTGATTACTTCAGAATTTTTTCTTCTTTGAAATAAAAAATACGTTAAATTAAAATTAAGTTTATATAAAAATAAAATTGTTAAATACGCTACAATTGGCGATCCTGCCAAGAGAAATATAAGAAATTGCATTAAGCTGATATATTGATTTTGTACACTTGGTTTGTTGCTCCGTGGTACTAGTTCACAGATGATGAGATGTTACACCAAAATGTTGAAGTGTAATGCGTCGCAATAGTCAGCAGTGAAAAAGAGTAGCACCATTGCGAGCAGCTGGCATATTCCAACACGCACTACTACCACCACCGTTATTACCACCACTTGAATCACAGCAGCCGCAATATCAGGAAGCAATATCCCCATTGCCTTTTGTTGAAGATCAGAAATCACAATTAGTAGAGCAAGAACAGCAACAGTTTAGAAGCAGTCACTGGAGAAGCTATTTTAAGTGCTGATATTGCATCAACTAGTTAACAACAACCACATAACCAGCAGCAGCAGCAGCGTTCTCAAGATAAAGAACAGCAACCGGAAAGTTTGAGCGGTGCTCAATGCTCCTCTTTGAGCGTAATAGGAGAAGTTCCAGCTGGTAGTAGCGCATTAACAGAACGAAACAAAACATCTCCAACATCACTGCCATTGCTGCTGCAGGAGGAAGAAGACGAAGAAGCGGACACAGGCAACGAGGCTAGAGCATTGAAGTCACCCGCAGCAGTAGTGGTATCAGCAGCGACCGCAGCAGTAGCGCTAACATCAACAACAATATTAGTTTTACTGGTGAGCTGTATTGTTCTCATATTTTTAATATATATATATATATATATATATACTATTTTTATTAAAAATTAAAAGAATTTAATTGTTATTTATTAAATATTACATATATAATTTTTAATTTTTTAATTGTAAACTTCCCTTTTCTGAGGTCTTTTGATATTTGCTCAAATTCAAATAATCAATATGTTTCGTTCACCACAACATGATACACATACATCTACACGAGATAATTTAAATGAAACTCTTATTGATTTACAAAATAGTACGTTTAATGAACAGTTAACAAATCCGTATGTCGATCGAAATAGTAATGAGATTTGTGCTACATCCGTCAAACTACCACAATTCTGGACAAGTTGTCCGGAAGCGTGGTTTATTCATGCGGAAATGCAGTTTAGTACCAAAAATATTACACAAGAAACAACAAAGTATGAACATACAATTACTGCACTTCCGCAAGAAGTTATAATAACGATTTTAGACTTTATTCAAAATCCGCCCGAAAATAATAAATTTACTGCACTTAAGAAAATTTTATAGTTTAAGTAAGTTGTTGATCGAATTTAATATATATGATTGTTGTTGTTGTAGGCTAGTCGATCGATTACTTTCGTGTGCAAGA
>NW_023458557.1:33428537-33445308 GCF_013731165.1 Rhagoletis pomonella | reverse complement strand
AGGATTGGAAATATCATTTAAATGTCGCCAGATTGAAGCCACGTCCATGCACTTCTCTTCCTCTTAAACAAATAATTGTGAAGAATTTAGCTTTAATGCTGTCTTTTCTTTAAAATTCTTTATTTTAATAATATAATTTTACTTGCGCAGCTTGTTTACAGCCGGTCGCTGGTTGTCGAACTGTCAAATTCTCTACAGCAACTGCCGATAGTTGCCATTTTCTTTACAGTTGCGTTGTCAGCTGGCAACCGAACCGTGGTTGTGTTGCTATCCGTAATCGACCCATAACTGAGCTGAATGGAGGGGAGAAAAGCAGCATCCATATATACGTATAACCGCGCGACCAAGAGTGGCTCACACATTGATTTTTGTTTGTTTGTTGCTTGTTACCTTACCCTAGTTTTTATGTATTAGAGGTTTGTTTCTTTCCTAGTTTTCCTTATGAACTCACAGTTTAATAATCTCTGAATCAATTCAATGAATATAAATTTTAATTGGTTTATCTTTTATTATCGTTTGAGTTAAGATTTTATGGAATTTAGGAGCTATTAGGATTTTTGCATCTGTCACATATTCAACAAGTTATCTATTTTTGTTCACTTCCCATTCCGATAAAGAATTACTCTATAGTTATTCTCTCACCTTTTCCTTTACCACATTTTGCCTTAGCTTTATTCCGCACATGTCATTTTGTTTGCTTTTTATGTCATTTTAGTATGAACTTAATTTACATTCACTGTTCACTGTTCACGTTATCCTTATCCTTAGTTTATTTAATTAATCTAATCAATATATATTATTTTAGTTTTTGTACGATTCGGGATATTACATTTTTTTTTATTTTACACCTGGGTTCAATAGGAGACAGGGCAAAGACTTAATGACAGAACAGAGACAAGACAGATAGACGCTTAGACTGACGGACTACGTCTGGCAAGGGGCGTTGCAAATAGGTAGGAGTCGGAGCAGCGCCCATGACCGCGTATGTAAGGAACGCAGAGGGGGTGGGATGACTCCACCTGAAGGGACGGGCCCCCCTTTTTCAGATTTCTTTCGTATTTGTTTGGATTCGCTTCTTCCTACGTTTAGCTTCCACACAACTACTTTTTGTTTGTGTTGGGGTAGATGAGGCGGGTGGAAACGATCCCCGGCAAGCTAGCATGTGCCGGTACTACCATGCCGGAAAACCCGCCTTTGTTTTTAGAAAGTGAGAAGTTAATTAAGTAATAGGTTTGTTCCACACGAGCCCGCGGGTGCCCAAAACAGTCCAGAAAGCGTTCCTCACGCTAGAAAAATGGGTAATAGAGAGCGAATACCTTCCACCTTTGGATCGTAAATGTCTTCTCCTTCGTGACTGAACCAGCCCGGACTTTTTTTTCTGAGCAGAAATGTGCAAGAAGTCAATTTGAAATAACAGTTGTTGTTTGTTTACATCCAATAGCAAATTTTGTAAAACACCATAATGGAAAATAGCACTTAAGGTTCAGAAATGTATTTATTTGCTAATTTTATTAGCTATATAAGAAAAATACACATAAAATCATTGTTTAGAGCTGATTTTCTGATTCCGGGCACGAAAAGTGGTTTTTTGCGTTCCTCACGCTTTGGGCACTTTTGGCACGGGTTGACACTTTTTTGGCACTTGTGAGAGAGTAACTTAATAGTAGTGTTTAATGAGCTACTCTACGTTACGCCAGGTTAAGATATCTCACAAAATTGTGTTGCATGAGGATTTTTCTTGCTCTAACTTACTTTACTTTTTGTTTCATGAGTCTGCGCTAAGTGGAACTATAGCAACTTAGAGCACGATTTTCTGCACCAGCTTTTTTGATGGAGTAACTTAGAGCAAGCAAACACACACACACTTTACAATTGACTGAACTGAACTGAACTGTCGAGCAATGAACTGTTTTGAGAATTTCTGCCTGAAAAGTGTTTCATTAGATTTATGATCTGAGTTGCTCTAGCTGGCTCTATTGTTTTTTGACAGCTGCTCTAATTTGAGCTGCTCTGCACTTTTTTCTGTTTCATTAAACGCAACTATTTTTACGCTCGTAATTACCGAAACAGCCCGAAAAGCGTGTGCAACAAAGCTTTTATTGCAAGATGTTGGCAATAGGCCGCAGGGACAATATCGAAGAAACATCGATAATAAGATACATTATGAATGGTCTAACTGAAGATAGTTTCCTTAAGACATTAAGTGCCATGAAGTTTGCAAAGTTTGCTGCAATCGCTGTCAAATATACCGACTACGGTTGCCAGACGTACTGATATTATCAGTACAGTACTGATTTTTTAACTCCTGTACTGATTTTATTCATTCATTCAATCAGTACTCTAATGTCCTGATTTATCAAAATTTGTACTTATTTGTACTGTACTTCAATTAAAACAAAACACTTAAGGATTTTCTTAAGGTTTTTATATAACGTTGGAACTTCCTTAAACGTAGCAATTGCGATAATATGATGGAGTGTAAATTATTTAAAAAGAGGACTGACGTTTTTTGTCGAGTGTTGTTAGTTATCTCGAAAATAATTTTCAGTTTAATTTTTTCCATATCTTCTGTAGCCATAGGAAAATTTTCTCCATTTTGAGTCCCTTATACTCCCAAATTAACAATATTTCTCAAAAAAACTTGGGTAACAGTTATTCGTCGCCACGCTGTAATAACAAAAAATTTTAATAATGGCCTTTGCCTAAAACTTACAATTCTGTTTTCTCAATTTACTGACATTATAAAATAGTTTTGCATACAAGACGTAGAGTTAGATACGCTTTTTAGCGAATTCTTGCCCCCTTATTCTAGAACCCCAATTTTCGTAATTCGTAATTCGTAGGTACGCTACGAAAAACGAAAAATCCACATGCTGCAACCCTTGCGGAAACATGTACAGCATTGCCAGCTATCAGTTGTTTTTCGAAGATAGCTGAATGAAGGAAAACAAAGTGGAAAGGAATAAAAAAAACACTCATCATGTGCTAGTTTATTGTAAAATTGGTTAATTTTACATATTTTGAGGAAAATTATGGATTCTGATGCATTTGCAATTATAGCAGCAGAGTAAGTGGGCGCTATGGCAATGGATTCACAAAGGTATGCGGAGCTGTCGGGCATAGTAACCATGGGCGCATCTATGCCAGCTTCTGGTTGAATTGTGGAACCACAAGCCAGAACTCCTCCTATGCCTGAAGCTCTGGTTCTCAATCCAGTTAATGCAATAACGGCTTCTTCCAAGCCATTGAAAACATGCACTTTGTTGGGTCCACCACCTGTTGCGATTGCTACTGCCTTCGGCCGCGCTTAGTAGAATTCTCCTTTCTGTGTTGCGGGGAAGAGGGGCTTCCGCATGTCAAAGGTATACAACATTTCTTGTGCATATCACTCCGGATACGCCGTCCACAGTATTTTTGCGCAGAACCCACATCGAAATTTGTAAAAAAGTGCATAGTGCAAACCGAGTTTATTAATCAGCTAGTGGTAGGAAGTTTGAAACATATACATATCTTAAATAAAATGTGAATCCTTTGATTACACGTGTATGTTAAAGTTTTTGGATTCGGGTTATGCGTTTGGACACAACAACCGAAAATCATTGTACAAATTACTAAACCGGACCCTAGTTTCTCGATAAGGGGCAACAAAAATTCTTTTTTGCTCGTTTATATAAAGCAGTGGATAAAAATATACGTATATGCGAATGGCAAATTTATCTGTTTAATTTAACACCACCAATATTTCTTGCAAACACACATCGATTTACATCTTTTATTTCCCTCCAACACAGAATTGTTTTCGTACAAAATTACGCAAAAAAGCTTACTCGTTCGTTTTTAGGCATGCCATTGCTACGAATTTCGAAAGTTCGAAAACACGATTCGGATTGCAGCATACTATTTCTACGATTCGTAGCAAAGTCCGAATACGAAAGAATTGCAGAATAGCGGTGTATGTCTTTCAAAGCTTTTGCATACTTGAAACAATTAATTTAACCCATGAGGAAACAAAGATGAGGTCCTGGTACTTTTCAACAGTTTGAAAAAATATGTAATTTTGTTTTTTTCAGTACCACACTCAAACGAAGCAACTCAGATGATCTTAAGTATAAAGTTTGTTTCCTGGCGCAAAGAGAAACCGACTTCTAATTAAAATTTTTGAAAGTGAACTTCAACTTAAAAGTAATTTTAAAATGAAAAATATAAAATTCTTTGACTATATAAACACCGAAAATGGAAATGATCTCAATATTGCTATTCAAAAATGTCATATATATAAAATAATTTATTAGCATCTGTGTAACACGCATGTTAAGATGAATAACAATTAAATTTTTTATGAACTTTATTTTATTTATATACCAAAATACTAAGGTTATTTACACTTGGCTGGTTATCTAGTTATATTTTTTATTCAGTTTACAACAACAAAATACATTACAGAATAAAAATTTTTAACCAGATAACCTTATAACCTAGCAAGTGTGAACAACCTAATTGTTAAAAACAGGTACTCTGGCGTTTTAAAGTATTCTCTGTTACTTACATTCATAATTTTGCTTTCAATAAAAATGTACTAAAAAGTACTGATTTTTTTAGCATGAAAAAGTCTAAGGTACTGATTTCGCGCATAAAAAATCTGGCAACCCTTATACCGACAAATAGTGAGAATAGCAATAGAGTGAGTGAAACGAACTATAAGAATGTTCAACAGCAATCATCTCACGTCTCGGTTGATGTGAATAAGAATTTTAAAAGCTCAGTTGGTCCAATTTGTTATAATTGTAGAGAAAAGGGCGCATTGCAAGATTGCAAATTGTGACAAAGCTAAAAGAAAATTTGACAAACAAACAAAACGATCGCATCAACCAGATAACGAGTGATGAATGTGAAGAAAGTGTAGAATACGAGGAAAAAATAGAAAACGAAACGTCACGCTTTCGGTTATTTGAACGATCTAGGTGGCCATAAACCAATATGACAAAATTTTAAGGAAACGTAAATAATCAGTCACATTTGTTAGAGAACATTCCAAATAAGATTTCCCAGTCCCTTTCACTTTTCCAAGTTCCGCAGGGAACGTTCACCTTTGTCGGGAAACAGAATGGCCGACTTCCAAAACGTATCAATACAATGTTTGGAAACTGTTATACTGCGGTATTCAAACTGTTTGTATATGCAGAGTTGCGACACATTGCAACCATATACATTACATATTTTAAATACTCAATATAGCAATGAACAATTTTTCTGAATTTTCCATTTTTAAAACACTAATGGTAACCGATAACAAACGAAGCATCAACTTTGTTTCTGATGCGCTGATCCAGCTAGCGATGCGTTTCGATAAATTTTCGGATGCGTTTTTTAAAAGTATATTCGTCAACATTTTGTAGTTCGGCGTTATGGAACATTATACTTTGTACGTTTGCAAAGCAATTGTCGTTTTGGAAGTCAGATAGATATCGAAAAAAGTACCTGGATCGGAAGCGCAAAACTGTATCGGAAGCGTAAAACTCCAACACATTCACAAGTAAAATTAACACATATGCAAAAATGTATATGCCAGTCGAGGCGGGTAGAACAGTGACAATCATTTTACCTGTCATATAATTGACAATGCTGATAGAATACGATTTTTTTTCGGTGACTATCATTTGACCGGTCATATGATTGTCAATGATGATGCAAAGGTTCACAAGAAAAGAAAATATGTACATCATTATAAATCACAATAAAAAAATCTAGAAGCGAAAGGACGCGGTCGAAAGTTTTACCCAGAAAATGCTAAGAGATAAACGATAAGTATTTAGAAAAAAAATTTAAGTGTTTAAAATTAAACAAAAAATTTTAATAATGTTATGAGCAGAGAAAAGCTCATGTTGTTTAATATGACGTCGAAACCCATCAATTGTGATCAGTCATATTTGACCAACTTTTATAGCAAGTATGATTTGTCAATACTGACCTAAGATCCCATCAAGCATGATTATTCATTTGTGACCAATGTTTATATCATTGATGATTCACATGTATACGCTTTTTTTCATCAAATTTTGCACATTGCCCTTAATATTTTGATAGAAACTTTCATACAAAGTAATGACAAGTATTTCTGTCAGGATTGTCCGTCATTTTACCGGTCAAATGATTGTCACTGTTCTTGCAGGGTTATTATGCTTCAGCATATTCTTTAAAAAGCAACCCATTAGAGGAAGGGGAAGATATTCGCACTACATTTCCGCAGCTAAATAAGCAAGCCCGTCTATACATAACGGTTGTTGGGTCATCTGTCCCTTGAAGAGGTTGATGTGTTTGGGAAATATAACAAAAAATGAGTTATTTCTTAAACTTATTTTATATTAAAAAACCTTATCTATAAATACCTTTCCAATAGTGATTTGAGTAAAACCTTGATGGTATCGATTTATTCCTAGTAATAGCGGGTTTCAACCAGTAGTTTTTTTTTAGATTGTTTTTTTGAATATTAAGGAGTTTGTTATATCCCCGGCAGTGTTGCCAACTTTTGAGTTTCAAAAAGCACCAAAACTTGGAAAAAAGCGTTTTACCACACTAAAAGCACTAAATTTTTTTGAATCAAAGGAAACTTTTTCCTAACAGTTTGTATTTAACAAAAGTAAAAAAATTAACAATATTTACAAGTATAAATCAATACAAAAAACTTCTTCGATTTCATAACGATTGAACAGCCTCTACACATGCCATGATTACTCATAATACCGAAGTACTGCACATTAAAACTGGTATACATATCTCGAGAAAGAAAAATCGAATCGCAACAAACTAAAATTAATTTTAAAGGGGAAGAGTCATACTAAATGATGGCCTAAGTAGAAAAAAAAATGTTGCTTTCATAATAGTTGTGTTTGATGAGCTGCTCTAGGTTACGCCAGGTTAAGATATCTCATAAAATTGTGTTTCGTGAGGACTTTTCTTGCTCTAACTTACTCTACTTTTTGTTTCATGAGTCTGCGCTAAGTGGAACTAGAGCAATGTAGAGCACGATTTTTTTATACCAGCTTTTTTGATGGAGTAACTTAGAGTAAGCAACATGAGATTTCTGATCTGAGTTGCTCCAACTTGCTCTATTGTTTTTTGACAGCTGCTCGATTCTGCTCTAACTTGAGCTGCTCTGCACTTTTTTCGGTCTCATTAAACACAACTAATATAATCTCAAATATCGCCAAAAACCATATTTTTGGCACTTTGAGGTTAGGATAAGGTTGGATTCAGCACCAAAATATCTACAAGATTCGATGTGTTTTACTCAGGTAGTAAAAAAGTCAAACCTTGTCGAACTGTGTAATCAATCAAAATATGTACAAATAACTAGAAAACAAATACTTAACTTATGGTGATTTCATTTCTTCCAAAAAATGTTGCCTTTCCCCGGTGCAAAATGTGTTTGATGTTACATTCAACCCTTTAAGGTGGCATGTTTTTGCTTCTTGTCCTTGTGTATCTCACTCCTGACAAAGGTTCTTGCCTTACAAGAGTGTGACATTTTAAGAAACGAACACAAAATTTTCTCACCCTTAGCCTTTAATTTGGAATCGAACCCGAAAAGAGAAGGGGGCAATCAAAAGGCGAAATTTTTTGGTAGAAATGAAAACGCCATTACCTGTGTACTAGCATTTTCAAGGCGAATACAATTTAACAAGAACGTGGGTTCGCAAATTCAGCTATAAATTTGTAGATTCTCTTAAATTCAGTGCTGCCACAGCTTTAAATATTTCAAATAATTTTATGTTTTAACTATCTGTGAGAAATTTGAGTTCAGAAAAAAAGCACTAAAAAGCCACTATGACTAAAGCATTTTTCTTTGGCGTTTTAACTTTCAAAAAGCACTAAATCTAGTGCTTAAAGCATGAAGTTGGCAACTATGATCCCTGGCATAGATCGCGTTATTATTCTTTGTTCAATAGAAAGCTTAGAAGTTTGGCTAATGTAGTGGGAAAAGATTGCCGTCAGAAAATGGCAGATAAGTGGTATTTCTTTACTTAGAAAATGTTTTGAAGTAAAATCTAAAAACGCAATTAAAACTTTTTAGATGAACTTGAGGCTGCTGAGCCAGAATATCAATCGATTTAATAAAAAAAAAAGTTTTCGAGATATAAGCAAAAGTCATGTTTTCTGGGACCCTTCGGTAATGTAAAGCGAACGCAACTATATTATGTATTTCGGGGAAAATTTTCCAATAATGGACCAGGCTTTGAAAAAATGGTGATGAGGGGGTGTAGAGGCGGTCTCCCTTGTTTGAAATCTGAAGGTCTGTCCCTCCGGAAGCATATAGTTTTTAAGTAATTAGTACTTAAATTTGCAAAAAAGTCAAATTCAACCTCACTTTATTCTTTGTAGAGCGATTGAACTGATACTTCGGTGCTGCCACGCATCCCAAAAAAATGTCGAAAAACAAACAAACGCAAAATTTTTTATTGCATATTTTCACTATGTATCGAAGAGTTGATTTAAAAAAAAGCGGGACAATAAATATTCAAAAATCGCGGGATTTTTTCTTACAAATTTTCGCATGCGGCGCTTTTCTTTAAATTCAGTACTTCAATATATGTTCAAATATCTTTGAACATGTGTATTTGCCTGGGTATACGCAATAACACTCGTCTTCAGAAGAGTCACAACTCAAAAAAATACGTTTGTCAGAAAATACGAAAAACTAATTCTTAGCACATGATAATCATATGGGCAAGGGCGACTTTACCTTAGGTTTTTTTAAACAAATTATAACAAACGTTTGCTCCAGCTTCTGCTGAAAGGTAAATAAAAGCTCCGTGTACATTTTTAGCGCATAATCTCAAAAATGCCAAATTTTAAGTTGTGACCCTTTTGAAGACGGTGTGCGATATACTTAAGCATTGAAAATCAATATATACAAAAAGTACATAAAATAAAAAAAAATTTAGAGTCCACTACTTGTCACATGTATGATAAGCAAAACAATGCATTTTCGCTGCGATCTTTATGCTTAGGTACGAAGATCGTTGCTTATCATAAAATAAATAACCCAGTAGAAATTTTATGCATACGACATCGCTGTTGGTGGTATGAGCTTGCTGCTGTGTATACATGCCAGTATAAATGATTTTTCATTTCCATTTAACACGTGTGGTTTCTCAGAGCGTATGCATACTCTAACCATACAATAGTACTACTGCTGTATGCATATGGCTGTATTAATGTTCCAAACATACAAAAATTCATTGAAAATCAATATATACAAAAAGTACATAAAATAAAATAAAATATACAGTCCACTACTTGTCACATGTATGATAAGCAAAACAATGCATTTTCGCTGCGATCTTTATGCTTAGTTACGAAGATCGTTGCTTATCCTAAAATAAATAACCCAGTAGAAACTTATGCAAACGACATCGCTGTTGGTGGCATGATCTTGCTGCTGTGTATACATGCCAGTATAAATGATTTTTCATTTCCATTTAACACGTATGGTTTCTCAGAGCGTATGCATACTCTAACCATACAATAGTACTACTGCTGTATGCATATGGCGGTATTAATGTTTCAAACATACAAAAGTGCATTATTGGAACAGTATTAAAGCATTCTTACAAGATATGTATCCCCATATGTTAATGCTACTTTTCTGATACATTTTAATATACGGGGACATACAAAGAAGTAGCATTTACATATGCAAATGCATATCTTGTAAAAGCCTGCTAGTGCTGAAAATATTATCGCACAACACGTCCGTTCACTAAAATTTTTGTACAAGACTGAAAATATTAAAAAAATTCCACTTCAAATTTATCAAAAAAGTGTACTTAAAACAACAACAACGTACGTTCGCTTGCAATTCGCTAGAATTTATTCGTGGAAATCCATGACTACGGATGAATTGTTCACACTAATTTACTCATACAGCATGAATACTTCATGAATGCATACAGCCGTTTTCGACTGGGAATAAATACACGCATACATGCATAAGCATAATGCAGACATGCATTTGTGTTTACAAAAGAATGGACTAAACATACAAGTACAGTACTTCTTTTTTCGCTCTTGTGCTTCGTACTTCGAAGTACAGTCAAATGTACTTCTTTGCGATATTTGGTACTTCCGGAGGGAGATTGTGTAACCAGTTAGAGACAATTTTCGGATCGCTATCGCACTTTTTGACGCATGATATAAATGTTTTTGCGTCAAAAAGTGCGATAGTGTTTCGAAAATTGTCGCTAACTGCCTTCAGAATCTTCCCCCAGGTCCTGTACTTCTCCAATCTTCTGGACGAGCGTCACATGGTCTGGGCGCTAAATTCGTTCAAACCATCAAAGTCGCCACGGACCAATGGCATCATACCTGCGCAGCAGTGAAGGGCTCTGAAGGTGTCGTGCAATTGGTTGGATCCTGTTTATGCGAACTGCGTGAGGACCGGGTACATCCCCAGCCCGAAGGCCGGAAAAGGCGCACATGTTTCACCTAGGTATTTTAGGCCAATCAGTCCCTCTTTGTTTTTGCTAAAAACTCTAGAGAGACTGATAGACCTCTGAATAAGAAACGAGATTGCTCGTGACTGTCTTTCAAGAGCTCAATATGCTTATTGCAAGAAAAGGTTGGTGAATATCGCCCTGCATGCATTGGTAAAGTGGTCAGAGAAACTCTTCACGCATAAAGATTATGCAGTAGGGGCCTTCTTCGATATCGAGGGGGCCTTCAATAATGTCACACGTGAGGCAACAGTCGATATATTCATAATCCGGGGGTTGAAACCAACCTAATAAGGCTTATCTACAGCTTACTACCGCGGCGGAGTGGGGACACGCCTGCACTCATTGCAGAGTCATTAGTCGGGTGCTCGCCTATGTAGATGATGTGGAACTTTTGAATAAGGGACGGTTTCTAGCCACCCTTTTTGATCTGGCTCAAGGTTACCTGAACCAGATAACTAGGTGGGCGATCAACGGCGTCTGTCGTGGAAGCCTAACATTGAGGTAAGGTAAGAAAGGTGTCGGTTGTCTTGTACTGCTGTAGGTGAGCTATGTGTAAAATGTGAGGTCTCTCGCCAAAATTAATTCATTAGCTCTAAGAAACCAGATTTAAGCCTTTATTTTTTCAAGCAGCCCTTGTCTGGTGGAACTCACTAGAGAAGGCTACACTTGTAAAATAGGAATTAGCGGAGCATTAGGAACCTCACCTACACTGGCGCTTAACATACATATGTTGAACACGGCGCCGGAGGATATTGCAGACAGAATTGTCACAGCACGAACTGCTATTGGGCTAAGAGAAACCGGGTCCTTTTGTGACATAAAAAAAAGAAAAGATGTTTCTCTGCTGCAGCAAATGTTTTTATAGGGCACTTTAAAACACGTTACCTCTCAAGGGCTAGTGATGGGGGTTCTGACAGGCCATTGTGCGATTGGTATTCGTGCGTTGAGACTTGAAATTTCATCTGATCCTCGCACTTTTGAACAAACACTGAGCTCTCAGGGATCGAAATTAGCCGCATTCCAAATTTCGAAATCGGCTCGCGGCGTTAACTTAACCTAACCTGTACATCTTTGTGCTATGAAACAGTTGGTCACATTAAGCATGACAAAACATGTTAATTGCCATGCAGTAAAGACAATGCAATAAACACACACATACTTGTACATATACATATATACATGCATAACTACCCAGTAGAAATCGGTTGTATGCATTTGAATAACTCAGTGAGAGGGGAGACCAGTATTTGCATGTATGTCTTTATAAATAAAAATATTTATTGGTTCAAAAATGGTGGATAGGCACTGTGGCCAATGGCAAAGTTCGTTTGCCACCTCTGCATAGTTGTAAGTCATGCAGAGTCCGAAAAATGCTCCGGAAGCAGTGTCCGGAGAATGCATCAGACTAGGCCGAGCATACTTTGAAGTGTCATCTAATTAGAACTTAAGAAAGTTCAATTACATGGCAGTCGAGAAGTGCATGTGCAAAAATTTCCTAAATTGCATAAAGGAAATTTTTGCACATGCAGCAGTACATAGCATGTATTTAGGCGCCTGGTGTTAGCAGACGCGCCTAAACATACCGGCCCCCCCCTAGACGATTTGGTCGTCTAGTGAATGTGACATAGCCGCAAATATCGGGCTCGAAGGACCATGAATAACTCAGTGAGAGGGGAGACCAGTATTTGCATGTATGTATTTATAAAAAAAAATATTTATTGGTTCAAAAATGGTGGGTAGGCACTGTGGCCAATGTCAAAGTTCGTTTGCCACCTTTGCATGGTTGTAAGTCATGCAGAGTCCGCAAAATGCTCCGGAAGCAGTGTCCGGAGGATGCATCAGACTAGGCCGAGCATACATTGAAGTGTCATTTAATTAGAACTTAAGAAAGTTCAATTACATGGCAGTTGAGAAGTGCATGTGCAAAAATTTCCTAAATTGCATAAAGGAAATTTTTGCACATGCAGCAGTACATAGCATGTATTTAGGCGCCTGGTGTTAGCAGACGCGCCTAAACAGCATTCATGACGTATGCAGGCTGTGGGAGTGAATTAGTGTGAACTCTAGCGAACATACGTTGTTGTTGTTTTAAGTACATTTCTTGATAAAGTTAAAGTGGAATTTTTGTAATATGTACAACAATTTTAGTGAACGGACGTGTTGTGCGATAGTATTTTCAGCACCAACGGGCTTTTACAAGATATGCATTTGCTTATGTAAATGCTACTTTTTTGTATGTCCCCGTATAGTAAAATGTATCAGAAAAGTAGCATTGACATATGGGGATACATATCTTGTAAGAATGCTTTAATACTGTTCCATTTATGCATTTTTGTATGTTTTTGGAACATTAATACAGCCATATGCATACAGCAGTAGTACAAGTGTATGGTTAGAGTACGCATACGCTCTAAGAAACCACACGTGTTAAATGGAAATGAAGATTCATTTATACTCGCATGTATACACAGCAGCAAGCTCATGCCACCAACAGCGATGGCGTATGCATCAAATTTATACTGGGTAGTCAGTCAAGAAGATTAGACATAGAAATTGAATATAAAAGGAAAATATTTAATAAACAGATCAGATTCGATCAGAGTCTCACCCCAACAACTTCTTCTTTCTTTTAAAACACCTCTTTATTTTTTATGCTTTACTTCCCCCCACCAGAGGTAAGGGATAAAGCATTTAACAATTCTTCTAATCTTTTTCTACTAACTTTTACCTTTAAAACTTTACTTCCCCACACCTGTGGTAAGGGGTAAAAATTTATAAAGTAAAAGTATTTTCAGCTAAAGCAGTGTCTATCACTCGTTTGCCCCCACCCGAGATAAGGAACGAGTGACACAGCTCTGCATCATGTACATTTGGTCCATGTGAACTAGATAAAATGTACATATTAACAAGCCCTGTTTCATATAAGTACAGGCAAAGTAAAAAAGTCCTATGAATTGTATAGGATAAAATGCTCTGCGACAACACATATGAGTAGTCCAATTGCAAAGTGCTCTATGTAAAATTTTTTCGATTTTTAGTTTTTGGTGGTTAACGTCCCAGTATTTAAAGTAGTGTCATGTCCACTAACAATACAGTGCAAAATCCTCATATATTCTGAAACAAATAGCATAAAATTTTAGCTACTCCAGCAAAAGTCGCTATAATACTAACTGTAAGTATATATACACTTTCAAAAGTCGCTATAATATTTATTGTACGTATTTATACAAGTTAAAAGGTCTCCATCTTCTGATGAACTTAGAAAACTGCAAGAAAACGTGGAACCTTCGGTGCCTTGTGGAAGACGTCGTAAAAACGAAGCAGACCAATCTTCATGGAAGAGAGAACGCGAAAAGCTAGCTATGTAAAATTTACTGTTTCAAAACTCGCTATATTAATTTTACATACATAAAATTTGCAAAAAATACCATACTGCGATATGGTTTTTTAATGTTATTAGGCCCTTATTTATCAAAATTTTCAGATAATGGAAAAAAGATAAAATTTGGATTTTACTTGTGGTTGTAGACGTTTTTTTTAATTTATGGCTTACTATTATAAAATCACATAACGCTGTTTGCAAGTGGACTACTCATATGTATTAACAAGACCTGTTTATATAAGTGCAGGCAAAATAAAAAAGTCCTATGAAGTGTATAGGCACATATACAATATACATATATTGAAAGTTTTTAATAAAAAATGGGGGTGCTTTAAAAAAAATCAATTGAATATGCAAAATGAACATTTGGTCCACATGAGCCGGATAAATTGCTCTGCGACAACACATATATATTAAAAAGCCCTGTTTCATATAAGTACAGGTAAAATAAAAAAAGTCCTATGAATTGTATAGGATAAAATTCTCTGCGACAACACATGTATTAACAAGCCCTGTTTTATATAAATAAATGCAAAATAAAATAGTCTTATGAATTGTATAGGCACATGCACAATATACATATATTGAAAGTTTTTAATAAAAAATGGAGAGACTTTAAAAAAAAATCAATACTTCGATATATTGCAAATTTTCACGTGCGCCGCTTTTTCTTTTAAATAAATACATCGATATATAGTGAAAATATTGAATGAAAAATTGTGCGTTTTCATTGTTTCTGTTTCCAGTTTTTTTTTGGGATGTGTGGCAGCACCGAAGATTCAGTTCAATCGCTCTGCAAGGGAAAAAGTGAGGTTGGATTTGACTTTTTTTACAACTTTAACTACTAATTACTTAAAAACTATATGCCTCCGCAGGGAAGGACTTTCAGGTTTAAGATCAGGGGACCAAAGGTTCTAGAAAACATAACTTTTGCTTATATCTCGAAAACTATTTTCTTTTTTAACCGACTTCCAAAACAGGAGGAGGTTATCAGTTTGTCGGAATACATTTTTTTTTATATATGTTACCGCATAACTTTGGTCCACGACAACCGATTTCGATAATTCTTTTGCATTGGAAAGGTAGAGTCCCAGAGGTGGTCCCATACTAATCTGGTTTAGATCCGATCATTGGATCATGAAATATATATATATATATTGTAAGAATTTGCAAGTCCGATAGAAGAAAAACACCGAACACGTGTTAACGCTGCAAAAGATTTATTCAGACTTGGACTATGGAGTAACAAGAAAAAGAAAAAAGGGTAGATAAAATGAATTCACGAATCAAAAGTATCCGTAGAATGAAAATCAGGTTTGGCAAAAAAATATAAATTCAACACTCCTCAAATCTGGTATTCATTGTTGACTTCGAATAATAAAATTAATTCGCAATTGTTAGATATTTTTCTTAAATACATATTACTTTAAACCTAAAATTTTTACAAACTTCTTATGATTCAACTTGTTTAAGTGTTTAGTTAATACATCTGCAATATTCCCTGTACTTGAACAGTATTTAAATCGATTAAGTTTTTCTTATACATATCTCTTACATGATGATATTTAATTTCAATGTGCTTACACCTAGTATGGTATACAGGATATTTTACTAGATGCAATGCGCTTAAATTTTCGCCATTTATTACAATCATGTCAGTGCAATGTAAATTGACTTCTTATAAAAACTGTTTTAAAAACATAACTTCTTTCGCTGCAGTTGACAAAGCTACATACTCCGATTCTGTGCTGCTTAAAGCCACAGTCGATTGCTTCTTTGATTCCCATGATACTACGCAGCCTGCTAGAAGAAAGGCATAACCCGTGTACGATTTTCGCTCAAATGAGTCCCCCCCCCCCCAAATCTGCACCGGCATAACATTCGATTGCTTTTCCTGTCTTGGAGTAAAGCAGCGCCATGTCAGTCGTGAGACGCAAATACTTTAACACTCTTTTTGCAGCTGCCAAATGTTCGCTATGAGGGTCGTTATTTTTCTGCGCGAGCTTGCACACTGTGTGTATAATGTCGGGTCTAGTGCACAGAGCCAAATACCACAACGAACCTATGAGTGACTGAAACTCTTGCTTGTCAACTCGTTTACACGCAGGTTCGTCACAATTTATTTGTTGTTTCGCATCAAGTGGCGTAGCTATCGGACGACAATCTAACATGCTGTGTTGCTGTAACAACTGCTTAATATGTATCTTTTGGCATATCGATATTGCGCCTTTCTCACCTTCTCTTTCAACTTTCATGCTTAGGAACAGTTGAACTGGACCCTTGTCTACAATCTGCAATTGATCCGAAAACTGGTTTTTAATCAACTTCAACTCTGCCTTATTCGAGCTTGCAATAAGCAAGTCATCCACGTATACGGCTATTAAATTAATTTTTCCATCATTATGTTTCGTATAGACGCATGGTTCAGTTACGCATTGCCACCAATACCGATTAAGATGTCATGCAACCTCATATTCCACTGACGCCCTGACTGCTTCAGTCCATATAAGGCCTTCTTCAGTTTCAATACTTTGCTGGGATACACGTTGCTTACAAATACTTCAGGTTATGCCATATATGTAGCTTTATTGCTTCGCTACTGTGTAACGTGGGGTTCTTACCCAATCGAACGTTATTAAATACACGATCTTACAGCAAATAAAAAGATGTTCCTTTTATTGAATCTCAAAATATTTGTATCATGTTCAAAGGGTTAGTCTTCAAATTTTACAATATAAAAATGAGCGCGCGATATACGGTTTGCAGGCACAAAAAGCGAATGAATAAAAATGTTCAGCTCAACTAACTGCAAGCTTATCAAAAATGGGTACATCATAAATGAGAATGTCAAAAATGTGATAAATGTAAAAATGTTTGCACAGGGTGCTCCACA